>NW_027223332.1:971756-1177147 GCF_030449975.1 Polyergus mexicanus
AAGCAGTGGTATCAACGCAGAGTACTAATCGCATCGATAGTCGGAAATTCGTAACATTACCATTATCATAACCGATGCAATACCGGGTGAGTATAAAGCTTCGCTTCGGTCGAAAACTCGCGGATCACCCGATAGAGCGCAGCATGTGACGGAGTGACAAAACGTGTACTTTACACTTGCTATTATTGTGCTAATTGCTCGGAATTTGCGTAGAATAAGAGTCAATGATTAATCATAGATAAAATATATTTCTACAAACGTAGAGAAAATAAATCCATATTTTATTTTTCTTAATGCAAATAATATAGTGTAGTAAAAAGATTTTAATAATTATTGATTGAAATAAATATATATGTATATTCTTATAAAAATTTACATATATATATATATATATATATATGTAATATAATATAATTATACTACCTATATATATACATATATTTTTCATTGATATACACTGTAGAAACAAAAAAATAATTATTCACATTTTTTTAAAGACAAAGGCATGGATTTTTTTTATCATTTTGCTCTAAAATGTATACATAAAAAATTGTTGAAAGTTTATATTTCATTGTGTCTTTCATCATAAAAGAAATGGGATTAAATAGATTTCGTGGAAAAATAAGGGATTTGAATGTTCCCATAAAAGCACTATTATAAAATACAGTAATTTATTAATAATTAGTCCTTTATCATCAGCATACTCATCATGATAAATTAAAACTTGCAGATATTTCATCTTCCTCGCTATACACACTACACATTTTGTCACATTTTGTCTCGCAGCTTATAATATACAGGTCTCGGTTTTATCTTCTATTTTGTTTGTATATACATATACATACATACATACATACATACATATATATATGTGTGTGTGTGTGTGTGTTTGTATATGTATATATAACTACATTTATTTATAACAGCATGTGGCAATTTGATAAATCCGCAAAATTCTAGTTGCACATACATACGTGGCCACTCGCTCGTGCTTTCGTCCTTTCTCTCTTTCTCTCTCTCTTTGTTCTTTCTATATGTCATATTTATATATATATATACGCCTGTACACACATATACGCGCGCCTCTCTTTGTCATAACGTCATATCTTTTTTTTACTTTTTACAATCGTACACGGCATATACCGGATGGTGCGAGGGAAAGAGATTATACCATAGTAGATTCTAGAGAATCACAGAGAGCGGCAGATTATCGATGATCACCGCTTGTTTTTCTTTCCTCTTTCTTTTCTTTTCTTTTCTTTTCTTTTCTTTTCTTTTCTTTCCTTCAATCGACAAGAGAAGAAAAACAATCCAATAGAATCGATGTATGCTCGATTCGCGAAACATTTAGCTAAATTGCAATTGTATATTAAACTACTTAGAGAACATCGCGAAAGAAAGCAATAGAGACGAAATATGATCAACTATAAATTAATATTACGCTTCTCGTCTACATCGTTAACTCGTAAAGTATATGTGAATTACGCATCGTGATATCTTTGTTGATTAGTCATAGGAAAAGCCGAAGTACGGATCTCGGAACGTGCGAAGACCCTTCCGACACGACGTCTTTGATTTACGGCATAATTTTCGGACACACTATTTACATTGTACAATAAGTATAATCGCGCGTGGGTCGCCGCCAACGAACGTTCCGATATCCGTGCGTTTCCCGTCAACTTGGAACTCCTAAAACAACACGACGTCAACGGCACACACACTTATCGCTTACGAGGAATAGAAACAAAACTGCCTCAAATCCGAGAAGGATCACAGATTTATCTTCTGCGCGAGAGAAAAACTATCTCACTCCTTACAAGATGAGAGATGCTTCGCGTGTGGTCAATAAATAATAATGATATTATCATTATCATCATATTATATATAATAATAATGATATCTGGATCAGGTATGTTAGTTTTCCTAGCACATTAATTTTCCTATCAAAAATTCGATACGAAGGCACGAAACGACTGGGAAAATGTAATTATGACTGCGATTTTTCGTGCGGTTCTTTCGTATCACCCGGTGCGCTTCGATATTGCGGGCATCGCGCGCATTGGCTTAACAATTATATTTAAACTTATTTTACACTTTGATTATATATATGTAATAACTTAAGATCAATGAAAGCAGCGTGAATAATTTGTAATCTACGCGTCATAATGTAATCTGATGTTACGTTACGTATCATCATCCGCGAAAATAAATAACAATCGATTCCATCCATACACACGTAATTATTTAATTAACGCTTTTCTTTGCCGCGCAATTTAATGCTAAATATAACTCCGACCGCTTACGATGCCGATTTCGCTAAATATCCATATCACTGAATCCAGAATTAGACGGCCGAAAATTTAGCGTTAGATTTAAGAAGCTGAAATTATAGTATATTTTGTACGCAAGCACAGGCTGGGTATACACGTCACACATCGTGTATATGTATGCGGAATCATTCAAAAGCATTCTTCATCAGTTTAGAACAACTATGTATACTTTCAACATTAGTGACTGAAAAATAATGTGTACAGTGCCGAATACAGCCGTTATGCACTCGAAGAAGTTTGTTAAGGAGCAAGTAAGTGACGAGACTTTTAAGAGATGCATTGCTCTCAAGAATTCTATTAATCATTAAAGTATCTGGCTCTTCTCAACTAGAGGTTTAACATTTTTCTGTATCCTTACTCTAAATCAAATTATCTTCTTTATGCGACGCGTGAAGTTAAATTCCAGAAATATATCTAGATATTACACTCGAATCTATTCTACGATGTATATACACAGCATTTAAAAAGGGTGAGAAGCGAGAAAGGAACATAATGTCGTTTTGTCTTGATAAAAGTCATATGTCGAGAGAGACTTGAGTGGTAAGATTTTAAGAGGTAATGTATTATCATGTAAAACGTGATTAACATGATCCTGCTAAAATTATGCGACGGACGTTCATAGTAAAGTACAAAAAAAGCAAGTGTCACAAGAGTGTTGTGTTCATTTGTACTATATAGATATTAGAGACATACAGCAGCGGAAGTCCCAATGATGTATGAAATTCTGTAATGTAGTATATATTTCCGTTTTTTTATAAGAGATACTAGAGCTTACAAAATCCGTGATAAGAGTCTATCACGTAGGCAAAGCACGCCGGGTACTTTTAATAATTTCTCTATCCGGACCATTCTTCGTAGCATAAATTTAGAATTTTTTTTTTCTTTTTCTTTTTTAGGAACTCATAATAATAGCTAAGGTAGATTAGAGTCATTACGAATACAGATCTGAAATGAAATTGCGTGGTGCAATGCAGTAAACAGAAATTTGTGTATCGTAGATGAAAAATAAGAGCAAGTTTTGCGTTTTTCAGATGACTCTAAGCTATACACGCGAACATATTAACGTTAGAACTTTAGAACTATACCTTATAACAACTAAATGGACAGTGTCTCTCTGATCAACTTTTTCATAGTATTGCCCATCGTGGTGGTCGACGGACTAGAGGTCGTGAAGGACATTTTGAAGAGGTACGGCTGTATATCTGGATACGAAGTGTCGAAGATCAAATCCAGTTCAGCTTGACTCGGCACTTTCGGTACATAATCGTGTCGATTCATAACCTCGGTGATGTAAAGGATCTTCTCGGTCAGCAGATCGCCCACCTTTTCCCGGCATATCTGCCGTTCGTGTTCGGTGGCCAATTTGATGAGTTCGAGACGTACGGTCCATACCTCCCATGGTATGCATTCTGGTTGAAATGGCCAGCGGCTCTTTTTCCTCTGGAAGAATTCTAGAGATATCTGACCTGAGCCCGGACTGTCAGTGGAGCGAAGAGCCTCCGAAAAGCCCGATATCTCGCGTTTCAGCGTCTGATCGAGATACACCGACGAGCAGCAGACGTAAGTGAGATCAATGAAGTCGCAATCCACATCCTGGTATCCCACAGTGCCTACCGAATAGCTGCCTTCTTGTTTGTACTTGAATTTGCCGAGACTTCGATGAAAGAGCACAGTATGAAATATACTTGCCACTGCCTCGTCCACTTGGCGTCCCTCCATACTCAATTCAAACAGCTGCGTCCTGGCGTTCATGATGATACCTGTATACGTTCAACAAATAGAAAATATTAATAGATAAGAAAAAAATTAAAATACAAATAGATTCACAAGAAAGTGATTATTGGAAAAAGAATCTATACAAATAAATTACGCTAAATTAAAATGTTCCATCATCATCAGATGTTTTACGACATGCGTGAACACCTTCAAGAAATATCATATAATAGTAACAACGGCAAACAGATCAACGAATTAAACGATAAGATGTCAAGAAACACAATAATATAAAGCAACAGATTTTCATAATTCACGAGAACGAATGGTGGGGTACACAATGGTATACAATGACTCACAGTACTGTGTCACTCAAGTCGCGGTAAATACAAACAATAATAAAATGCAAATATGTATAACTCGTTACGGATATCAACTTATCGTAATTTAACAAACACAACAACGATCTTCATCATCGAAACCTCGTTGATATCCGATCATGCTGTATTCGCGCGAAAGCAAATAACTAACAATAAACCTAACCTCGAACTTGCCAAGAATCGTGCAGACACGATGTGTTAACACGTGGACGTCATATTCAGTGTTGTTATCGAAAGACAAACGAAACCAGGAACGTGGACATCGTCAATGTTGCGGTCAATCGTGCATTCGCGCTTTTTACGTAACGCATCGAGGCGTCAGGTCATTGAGAAAAGTAAAGGAGTCGTGCATGAGACGAGCGAACACCGCGCACTTGTCGCGTCAACTAAAACGTAAACTAACTTCGCCGCTTTCTCCTTCGGTATCGACGCTTCCACTCTCGATCACTCCGCCTCGCCGTCCTCGCCGTCCTCGGGCCGAGCGATGGCCGATCTGGCGCAACTAGGTTAGTTTCTCGCGCTCGATTCGTGCCAGCTGACTTCGTGACTTCTGCCGTCGCAGGCCTCGCTACTCTCTTCCATCGAGTCAATCTTTCCGTTTTTTCCTCGGTACACCACTACTACTATCACCACCGCCGTCACTACCACCGACGCCGTCCTCGTCGTCGTTGTCGTCGTCGTCGTCGTCGTCGTCGTCGTTGTCACGTCCTCGTCACGTCCTCGTCACGTCCTCGTCACGTCGCCGTCACGCCGCTCTCTCGAGAATGCTCCGTTACTCCGAGTCGCTCATTCGTCGAGCATCTCCCATCGTCCCGACGACGGGGGAGCCAGTCGTCGTTCACGCGCTCGTCCTCTCTCTCAGCAGTAGCAACAGCAGCCAGTGACCTGCCTCACACGGGTTTGTGGGTAAACAACAGCTGTGCTCGTGGCACACGCCATCTTGACGCTGTGTTGCGATTCGCGCTTTGATACCTGGCCCCGCGAGGGCTCCACGTTCTCTCGTCCGTCGTCTCGGAACGTATGTTTCCGTGTACACACGCGCGGCGACGTCAAGGACCGAATGGGAACGAGGGGGAAATATCCTCTCGTCAGGATCACGGACGCGGGACGATCCGTTCGGATTATCAGCGATCTGCTCGAGTCTCTCGGCCAACCCGAAGGCTCTAACGCTACATCATGAAAAACGCGCGTCGTACAACGCGTATTAAACGGCACAACGAAAGGATCGATCGACGTCCCTCGTCGGAGCGGACACTACTACTGGCTTCCGGTTCACTCGGCTTGCTCCGGGCACATATTGTACTAACCTGATCCACGGAGCATATATTATACATACTACCTGATTCGTGATTTTGCGATTCACGCTGCGCCGTGCGTGAAATTGGCGCGAGATGCATCGCGGAACTATCGGTGCCGCGCATGCGCAGTACGATCGGCGAAATGACCCTGGCAAAAGGCGCGAAATCGACTTCTAAATCGGAAGTTTCGCGACTCAATTCTCAATATACACGTATATACTTTCCAGTCGGAATCATACGTAACGTCTTTCTCTTATCTCAGATGTTTCAACTTTATTTTATTGCTTTAATCACAAAAGATGTGCACTATGTGAGAGGTATAATTTTTACTTATTTTTTTTTTCATACCTTTAATATACTTTTGTCGATAATCTATACAGTTTCTACTCTTAAAAAATGTTAAATCGCAGGTATTATTCTTCTCCGCGATGCTGATTAGCTCTGATTAGTTATCTGGACGCTGCACTACACTGTATGGATTAATTATTTCATCAATAAAAGCCTGTCATGATCGAGTGACATTTGACAGTTCAAATATTAAGTGTATGTATAATTTTAATTTAATTGATTTTCATAAAACAAAACTATATATTTTTAATTTAATTAATCTTGAAAAAATAAAGAAGTAAATTTAATATATATATATATGTACATACACAAAATAAATGGGGCGCGTTTTATAGATTGTTCTAGCAATCTAGTTCTTATAAAGATAAAGGATTCATAGATATATCTTTAAAAGTATATGAAGGTATTTATATTACATAAAAATATAAATTTCTCTCTTTCTCTTTTGTCTTTAACGATTGGCGGCCAAAAATAGTCGAAAAAGTCGAAAAACGCGCAGGCGAGAGAGAGAGAGAGAGAGAGAGAGAGAGAGAGAGAGAGAGAAGAATAAAATTATCTCTCGTTTATAAATTTTCAAAGCCCGTGTATGTATATGTTGACGTAGCGCGGAGACGTTAAACGATACGTTTAGTGCCGGTCGATTTTTGTCGCCGTGTGGGATATATTATTTTAGTATCGGGTTTACACAAAAGGCCCTTCACGATGTTTATTTAACTTGAACTTCTTTATCCTTCTTACCTTACCGCGCACTTCCTCCCCGTTGTTCCGGATGCCATTCGGCGCTTCTCCAGTAAGAGATGTCAATCGACCGGCAAGTCGATAGACACACATATATATGTATATGTACATATGTAGACTTGTATAATATATATACAATAAAAAAAATTAAAACTTAATCAGGAAAATATTTCTATATAAAGTCATAAAAATATGTTTCTTGATTAATTTTTCTATTTTAGTGATGAGTAATCTCTCTCTACGTCCTTAAATTTTTCATCGTGAATAATATATATATTAGCGATATATGATTTGAATATATATTGCATTAAATATAATATAAAGAACATTATTGAAAATCTTAAAAATATTTTATTTTGGACTAGTCGATAAGCTTTGGTATCAATTACACGATTACAATATTATATGATATTGCAATAATTGAATGTGTGAGACAAGGAAACAATTTCCCCGCGAATATCTCTTAATATATCTCTTACGAAATGTTTGATCAATTGAAAATCTCAGAATTCTCATTATATTTTTATTATATTTTTTTTGTGAAAACAAAAAAAAGATAATAATATTTTGTTCATTCTGCTCGTCTGAATTTATTTCATTAAAACTGCACACAAAAGATGTGTAGAATGCATTTTTTCGATGCACAAAAGACGTATAAATTAAGATATAAATGCTATTGACAGATAAATTATTTCTTTGTCACACAAATGGGTGTATAATCGTTATCAATTGCATTAAAAGTAAATCAATAAATACTAGAAGATTAAGGCACTCTGGAATAAATAAGGCGTGAAAACGACAGCACCGTTGTAGTTGTATAATTTTCGATTAGTGGTCGTTTCTCGTATTAGATATCGCTCGTTGCAGTCAGCTTTGATCGCATTATCAGAATTTTTTTGTTAGAAATAAGAGAGCTGTTGCTCTCCCCCCTGAAGATTATGGCGTGTCGACACGCTCTGATGCCCCGAATGATGGAAGTTTTGGATATCATGAGTCACTTGTTGTCCTCGATACTGATTACAATTCGAAGATGTCGTGGAGGACACGTTGCAACTGTTGTTCATAAGTGCGGTAGCGTTGCTGTTTTGAATAGCGAATGGCCATGACTGCAATGTTAAGATTATTCTTATTTAAACGAAATTTAAATTGATAATTTAAAAGAATATTCGATATATTTTAAAATAGATTTTAAACTAGATTGCATCGCGCATTATAATTATGTAAATATTATTTAAATTTTATACACTCGTAAAATATTAATTTTTTTAAATTAAATTGTATACATATTTAGGGCTAAAAGCTGTATGAATTGAAAATTTGTTTACGTAGTTTGATTAAAAATTAATATCAATGAATTTACATGGAGAAACATTTTCAGAGATAAAATATTCTCTATGGGGAAAGAGGAGGGAATCGAAGAGGCAACTATTTCGCAGCGGAAAACGGCACGCTTCTTCAAACAACGGAACTAACTTAGAATTAATGGTGGCAAAGGGTGGGTAAGATGGTTTCTGGAGTGATTCGATCCACCTGGACAGACATAAACAGAGTGGATAACTGCGAAGACGCTCGTCTCGCGACTCCGAGTGGATCCACCTGGACACGATGTTATTTTACAGAATTATTATCAAGTCGAAAATCTGATTGTAAAAGCGAGAGATAGTTTGGAGAAAACTTTCTCAAATTCTCAGTAAAATCGGTTTAAGTCCGCAATTCTTGAAATATCTTGTACAATTATATCTATTAAAAAATACTGATGCGTCATATATTGAATTTTTTTATAGATAAATTGTATGAAAGATACTCGATATGAAGTTACATTCGGTTCTTTTCCATTTAATCTATGTTCTATGATTACGGATTTGGTTATTAAATTGATTATTAATTAAATATATTTTTTTATTTACGTTTTTATTAGGAAATCAATTAGCGAAATCGATATGAATGTATCATTTTTGTCAAAGTTACTTAGAATTAATTAAAATTTAACTGATTCTTTGCATCGTCTTTTAATAATTAAAGATGAAAGAAAGATTATTCAAATCTTAAGCAGCTCTAAGTTTTAGAAAAATGGATATAGATACTCACCAACGCAAGTGACAAAGACTTGGTACTTTCGGGATGAGCTTCGCCGTCGTCGCGGAGTACGGCTCGTAGATGGGCTATGTACGTTGATGCTAGTCTTAGTGTATCCAGCTTACTTAATTTCGTATCTGACGGTACCCAAGGCAGAGATGTTTTTAATCTTCCAAAGGCTTTGCTTAAAACTCTCATACGGGCTCTTTCACGAGCATTGGCAGCATTTCGCGGCGCGCGATTGTCATCTTTCATGTATTTCTCTTCGGAATGATATTCTTCCAGTGACGATGTCGAGGCGCGCCGTTTTCGAGGCATTCTGTTATATTATATCATCTCATTAATTATATAATAGCTGTCATTAATTAATTATTTGAAACGGTAATCACGCGACGCTTCCGCAACTTGTGAGATGCGTAGTTATCGCTTATCGTGAAAAATTTAATAAGGCAATCGGTTTAATCAGAATGTAGGTCCTTTTATTATGTTACGCAGTTTTATTTTATTTCTTTAAAAAGTGAAATCTATTGTGTATATTCCTTTGTTTATGAGGCCAAAATATGTAAAAATAGAGATGAAATGTATTAAAGTTTTTATGTTAATATCAGAAATTTAAAAGAGAGAGATCACTGATAAGACAAGCACAATCGAATTATTATAATATAACTATCTATCTTACAAAGCGTAATTAACTGTCTATTGATAAATAATGATTGTGAAATCAATCAATTATTAAAGCAATGAATTCACAAAAAAAGCGCAATAATACAAACTGACAGTTTTTCAGATTTGGTTATCGGATAAATTAAAACACGAGTATTAAAAGCAGAGTTTTTTTTTCCACACTTTTTTCATTTACTTTCACACACTGAAAAGTTTTTTAGATAAATTTCTCGGCTAAAAGAGCGAACTTTTTTTCACAATTTTTTTTATTTTTTAAACTTTCCTGCGCATTTTATATCGTAAATCGGAATCTGTTTATGCTATACTTAACAATTAAAGTTGTTCGATATTTCCTCTAAATACCAGCTTGAAATATTGTAAAATTGCGCGTTCTTAAAAATAATAAAAAAAGATCTCTCTTAACTACTATTTAATTACGTTTAAATCAAGATTTCATTTTCTTGTCATACACATACACAACAAAAATCACATAATATGATAGCACAAGAGATAAAAAAACACAAGTGACAAGATCTGAAATGACGAACTGCTGCAATTTGCTATTTAATTTTTTATATATTATTAATATTATTAATTTGAAATTATCTTTAATCAATTGTGCCAAATTTGAGAGGATCGAAAAGAATAATACGCGATATTATTTAGAGTAATATGTATAAAAGAGAACTATTTTGTTTAAATGGCTACGCATTCAAATTATTGATCATGATTGTCACTTGTGTTCAGATAGCGCAATTAATTATGCAACTTGCTCGATACCTGCTACGTGACCGATGAATTTTTTTATGCGATCACGAGTATATCTATCAACAGAGCAGAACGTTGCGATAGATCGCGTCTCCGACGTGAAACTAATTGTTAGTCAAAATTCTCGAAGTAAAAGCGAAGGGTGGACTACGCACAAGAGAGGAGCAACATGAATCAAGAAAGAGAAAGAGACAGACAGAAAAGATGTTATTTAGAGGGGCGCGAGATTTGGGACGTCCCGAAAACCAGGCGGAGCTTTCGAACATCCCAACTCCCTAAGTCTCATTCGTCTCATCTCGTTTTCCAAGATGCTGCTCGATCCAATCGCACGGCATTCGCGCAGCCACCTGGTACATCCTCTTCCTGGTTTCTTTCCTTTCCTCTCTCTATGGAAGCGCAGAGAAGTGACTAAGGCCTCAGAGTTAAACTATATTAATAAATTGAGATATGTATGGTATATATAGATTTAATATAGTATTTGTACATTAAAATAATACAAGAAATAAGTTTAATATTTAACCATAATTTTAAGTTACTCACAAGACATAGATGTGCTTGTTCCCTTCTCTTCCTCGTCCATTCAGATTTTCGTTTCGAAAAAAGAAGGGTCGCCTGATCTATAATCCATTGAAAATCCCCGTCAACCGGCAGTCATTCATTTCGTTGAAATTAGGATTCGAAATGGATCCTGTAATATGAGGTTTGCGGTGACCCTGTTAATCCTATTTAATATCCTGAAGAAGGCGCTAAATTATTGCTCGACAATTTCGTGAAAGATGTCTGGCAATCTGACACTCTCCGACCTTTTTCTGAAACTGTGAACGTGTGTTTCATGATATCATTTAAACGTAAAAGCTTCTAACAAATGACAACAGTATGTTCATACTAATTTAGATCAAGCAAAAATATTTTAGACAGATAAATTTGTGTATGGTATCGATACTTTCTTAAAGAAAATGTCAAGAATCACACATTTTATTGTTATTAGTATTATTCTATTTATTATTATTCTATTTCATCATTGCATTAGTGAATCAACAGTTACAATTGTTTTCAAAATGCAATCAAGATTTATTCAAAAACGATAAAGGAATAAATAAGTTCAATAAAACGCATCGGAATCGTCAGAAATATAATATTCATTATCTTCATTTAAATGAAGAAAAACATGTTATAAAAATATTGAGCAGACACTCCAATAAAAAAAAATCTTCCCGTTGTGTTTGGATAAAATAATCTTGGAATAAAATACAAAGTTAACTTTTTTACAAGATTATTTTATCCGAATACAATGGAAAAATTTCTTAATTATTGAAGTGTCCGGTCAATATTTTAATATTAAATTTTTTATACAAATATTTAAAAGAATATATATATATATATAATTTTAGCTTTAAAATAAAATCAAGATCATCAATTATTTTTATTCATTGTGAAAAAAGTATATAACAGCGGTAATTTATATAAGAAAATTTACAAAAAATATAATTTATAAAATAAATTAAATTATAAATATATGATACTAATATATATATATATATATATATATATATATATATATATACAATATATATGTATATACATACTTTTTAAATATTTCTAATATTTTTTCTATTGTGCATAATTATTAATTGCTATAAAAGTACAAAATTTTCAATTTACATCATCGGCATGAGTGACGTAATTGCGCTAGTTTGATGTAGTTCCCCAATTCGATGCAAGATGTCGCCAATTGTGCCGTTGCGTATCGCCGCAATGCGTGCCAGGCCAGACGCATTTGCGAACCAAGCAAAGTCGAGTCGAAGTCGAACGTGTCGTGAAGCATTGCGACTTCTTTTTTTCCCAAGGTATTTGACGATTTTTTCGACCAGCCCGGTATTTTCTCGTTGTGTACGCCCGGGATCGATTCAGGCCCCCCTCGTCGACGACGATTCATGAAAGCGGTGACGAATGCTAGATCCGCCACCGCGTCTCGATGTAACGACATTTCCGGAAGGCAAGTCGACGTCCGTCCGCGGAATTTTTGGCACCCACGAGTCACCGTTCAAAAAAACGTGAGTCGCGAAATCGTATTAAATTATCGCGTCTTATTTCACTAGAGATTGAAGTTCGCTTAATTAGGGAGGTTAAGTTTCGCGATGTTGATAACGCGAGAAAACGCGGTGATTTGATAGAATTTTTAATTACCGCTTTTTTCAAACAGCTACTTTTATCGTGGATATTTTGTTTTGAATATTTTGGAGCAACAGAATATTTTAATATTAATGCTAATAATTTTTCTTCAATCAATGAGAAAAAAACTTGTGCTTTTGAGAATTCTTTGTTTAAATTTTAATTATTAATTTAATTGTTTATAACATCAGAAGTTTTAGAATTATGTAATGAAAAAAGGTGAATTAATTTAAAATGGATTTTACATGTTTGCTATGAATAATATATGTTTCAATAATCTTAATAATTAGTATTATTGCATATTAATAAAATATTGACTATAACATATGTCAGATAATTTATATAATCTATAAAATATATTCATAATTGTGAATAAAAAATATTTCTATTAATTTAAAGAAAAAACATATAACAGTGATGGCATTTACAAGAAAGTTTGTAAGAAATACAATTTATATAAAATAATTTTTTTTTTTTTTTTTTTTTTTTTTTTGGAACAAAAAATATATGTTAAATTATAATAAATATGTGACATTTTTATATACATATACATATATAATAACTGTCATCTCATCCTATTTATTTTTTTTAGATATTTAAACATGTCAGAAGAACATCAGCTGCCTTCGGATTCAGATGAAGATGACGAAGATTACATTCCTGATCGTGTTGATAGTGATGTAGTATCTGAAGTAGAATCTGAAGGTGATGTTGAAAGTCCAGAGGATGAAAATGATGAGAATAAAAGGGAAACTGGGCGAAAAAAAGGTAAAAAGAGATCTAAGGGTCGAAAGAGTTTAAAACGCAGGAAAATTGTCGAAAACAAATCGAAAGTATCAGAAGAAGAAAATAAAGAAGCGGAAGAATGTAAAGAGACAAAACAACTCACTGAAGAAGAAGAAAAGAAGAAAGCTGATTCTCTTTGGGCTGATTTCATGAAAGATACAGGTAAAAGCTATACAAAATCTTAACAGAGCAAAGCATATAAAATCATATATTACATGTTGTGTAATATTTAATTAGCTTTATTTTTATTACACATTGGATAGTACAAAATAATACTTTAGAGAAGTTTTATATTTCAAAGAATGATAAGAGTACAATGATAAAAGATTAGAATTACCATATCTGTTAAAATTTTAATATTATCCTATCTTTATTACAGTCTTTAAAGATGTATTTAAAACTCTTGATACATTTGGATTTAATGTTACAAGTTATAAAATAGAATCAATAAAATATGTAATTTTATTTGAAAAATATTAATAACACCTAAAAATTCAAAAGTGTAATTTTAAAATATTCTATTTTATAGCTGTTGTATCAAAACCAAAGCCACAAAATCCAATAAATAGATCGAACGAGAGATCATCACCAATACAAAAGCCAAAAATTCAGGAAAAAGTTCAGATAACTAAAATTTTTGAATTTGCCGGTGAAGAAGTGAAGGTTGAGAAAGAAGTACCAGTTGATTCTGCAGAGGCTAGATTATCGCTTTCCGCAGCCGAAAATTCCACAAAATCATCAGAATCCGCATCTGCGGCGGGCAAAGGGCGAGGGAGAGGCGGTATTAGGCGCGCTGGGTTAGGCGGTATTTCTTCTGTCTTGGGACAGATCGGAAAAAAGGCCAAAATTAGTACATTAGAAAAGTCTAAATTAGATTGGGACAACTTCAAGAAGCAGGAAAACATAGAAGAAGAGATCAATACTCATAATAAGGGTAAGGACGGATATTTGGAGCGGCAAGATTTTTTGCAGAGAGCGGATTTACGACAGTTTGAAATCGAAAAACAGTTACGAAATTCTAGCAGGCGCAGTACACGGTGAATTCGCATTTTCTATATATATATCTCTATATGTCTCTTCTTTCGGGATTCTAAGATGATGATATCGCGATATATAAAATATTTGCTCGCCGACTTGCCAAACTCGAACGCTTGCTATACACATTTAGCCCAATTAATTCATTCGAGTTTCGCGCTATGTTTTGAATAATAATATGCCAAGTGGCATTGGCTCATTCGATTCGACGATAAATTGACTACTCTACCGATCGGCGGTCTCTCCGAGAAGTGACCGATCATTCCAGTGTTTTGAGACTAATTCCTCATGCGTACGTAATAGAATAGTTTAATGTACTCTCAGCGAGTCTTTGCCTCGGCCTGATGATCACACAGAACTTCGCATCGAAGCAGTATGTTTGAAGCTTTTGACGCTTCTCGAAAAGATTATGTAGAACCATGTAAAATGTGTCCATAGAATATTTTTTTATTTTGTTTCAATGGAACGCGCGATATGTCTGCATGTATAGTGTGAATATACACAATATTCTAATAATAATGATTAGTCGGAAGTCACGAAGAAATACGTGCGTTTTAGAGAATATAACATAATGACACACACATTAATGACATTAATTCATGACCACTGCCTCTTGGCAATGTATATGGAATACAGTACTGTATTTATAAATGGACCTCATAGTAAGTATTGTAGGTTATTACATTGGAACAGTAACAGCGAATTTTATATATTACTGTTATCTTAAGTTCTTACATAGATAAAATGGTATACATCGTTACTTTCATAGAATGTATTAGACCGCAATATCGATATGTAACACGTACATAAACATATTCAATAATCCAAATAATAATTCTCCATTCAGCTCAGGTTAAAACTTCCTTGATGTACCAAATTTGAGAGCATAATTCCACACAGGACTATTTTACATTTGTGAATTCTTTAAAATAGAATAAATTATTGATAAGAAATTTGAATGTGATCGGTTTAAAAATACCAATCTTTTGCTGCATATCTAAGCAGGTACTATACCATACCTATAAAAATAATATAAAAAAAAAAGCTTTATATAAAGTATATGTTTTTTATCCATATTCATAAATCCTCTTCTCTTTAATTTGAACATCTCGTTTCAAATATTTTATTTTATGTAGGGACATATAATAGACATTGTAGATTTAACAACAATTTTGAAAATATATATATATTACAGAGTGATTCAGAAAAATTACAATATTAAAAATGTTGCAATTGTCAATTGATTACAGAATAATCGTATTAAATATAGATAAAATTTTAGGTATTAGATAGTTTTAAAAAATAATTTGGAAAATACTAATTCTCTGTTTTAAAAAGTTTTATAGTGCGTGCACCAAATCTGTTAATTCCTTTGCAAATAGTATTTAATCCTTTGATAATCACGTTACGTTCTTCACTGCAAATTTCGATAATCAAACGAAAAAGTCATTAAAAACTATTTAAAAAAATATAAACCTAAGTATATACTAACTTTGATTTTCCTTGCAATAATTCATCTGGATATTTAAACCGAGATTTCTTGTCACTGGCCGATGGTTCTGCAGTATGTCTGTCTGTTGGAATGACATTTCTTAATATACTTTTAGATGTCAGTCGATTTATTCTCTTTTTTCGTCTGGCCTAAAAAAGTCGACGATTAGCAGCAACATGACAGTTCGTGTTCTTTTATATTTGTGATTATTATATACACTACTTTTTTTATATTGATTGCGTGCACGCCTTTTCTAATTAGTATAAATTTCTTTTGTTACAAAAGGGAATTTATTTTTAATTCATTTTTTAATTTCTAATTAAAAAAAAACAACTCATATTTACAAAAAAAAATGAATTATTAAATGCGTCCAAAATGTTGTTCCAGTTAAAGTATACAGTTAAAAACCATCATATATTTAAATGTTAAATAATGCAATTTTTATATTATTATCATTGTAAATTAACTTTAACGCAGCAACATTCGTGATCACTCGAAGTAATCTCATGAGACGTGCATTTACAAGCTCTTAGCTCATCCGAACTACGACCTCGCACACAGACGCAAAGCGTCGTGAAACAGTCATGCCTCAGTCGATCACTTTCCCTCCTCGAAGCCTTTTTATGTCGCGATCTTTTTCTTCTCTTCTTGCTCCTCTCCGTAGACACGTTCTGTGAATTCGCATGTCCGTGCAAACTTCCGCTCCGAGAGTTGTGATGCTCTATGTCAAAAATTCACATGAGACATTCGTGAACGAGTCGACTAGTGTCAAATATTTGATTTGAAGATTCGTTTTAACACGTTTTTTTTTCTACCACTTTTGCGACAGGTACATATTTGTTCCATATAATTCTGGGAACTGCCGGAAATTCGTTCGAACGCATTTGGTTCCGTGCTCCTTACGCTACACGTACAAATCAAAGAAATACGCTAAAAAGATATATTTTAATATTTATATTTAACATAAATATATTTTTAACTTCTCTTTCATTTAAGTTCTTTATGCAGATGAACATTTATAACGATATAATTACCGAGCTTAAAATAATCATTTTGCAAATTAATATTTTTAAAAATGTTTCTTTATATGAGAACTTTTATATATTTTGTTTTGTTTTTTCTTTTAATCTTATATTTTATTCTTTATATCTATTTGGAGGCATTAACACTGTTTAATGTAAGATAGATATTAACGATAAGTGGTAATTATATATCGTGAGAAAAAGTTGCTGTTATTTTAGCTTAGGGAAAGGAAACTGGTTGACTCAGAGTAAGTTGACATGGAAGGAAGAATTCTTAAGAAACGCGGAAAAAAACAAGGTCAAATTTGTTTCGCGTGAGAATCTTTCGTGATATTAGTGAATGATACATAATGGCAATAATTGATTATTTTATTTCTCACCGTAACTTTTGTCGTAAATATATCAAAATCGAGTTTCCAGAAGTCGATTGCGAGACATGGCATTTCTTACTGAAAGAAACATATTATAATAATGTAGCAAAAATGAAAACATTGTAAAACTGTTTTTTAATTATAAACATATTTTCAACATGTCCACTAATTATCTTTCTATTGTTCGAGAAACTTTTTAATTAGAAAATATTGATTCTAAAATTAGCAATTCCTCTAATGTTAATATATTATGTTGATAAATTGATTCATATATATATATATATTGTGCAGGTATGTATCAATACTGATAATTTTTCAAATATCTGCAATGTGTAAAAATTAATTACAAGATAAATACTCCATAATTAATTCTGTTTGCAAGAAAATTCCGCATTAAATTAATTTATTTGAAAAATATTCCAATATATATATATATATATATATATATATATAATAAATTATTTAATACTTTTTGCAGGCCTTCGATTTATTAAACAACATTTTCGAACTTTTCGAGCTATCTTTCGAGTGCTTTGGTCCTGATTTTGTACGTTTCTGCCTTTTATTTTGTAGTGAAATAGAATTATCCAAAAAATTTTGATATGATGTTGAAGACGGTCTCGGATCTTTCTCTTTGTTTTTATATTTATGAGTGCTATCAATGATAAAGACAATATTTAGCAAGTATGTATACACATGTATACATAGCACGAAGTTAAACTATATGTATATTGCCTAGCCTTATCATAAAATGCAGCGTTTCATGAAGATCCTACTCAATGGTATTTTATGAAGAATCCAATTGCAATCCGATTGTTAAATTTTTATGAAATGATGTAGGATCTTTACAAGATGCTAAGTTTCACAGTAAGCTTACAAGAGACGCGTGTGCATGCTATATAAAATTTTAAAAATTTTATTACACGCACAATGTTGCTTAATTAAAAATATATACAATTTTATAGCGAAACTATATTTCTTACGTAAATTTTTCTTTATGTGCATTACATTCTGGATCATGACATTGTCTTGACATTTTTTTGAAAATTCACCATTCAATTAAAACTTGCATTTTCCTTAATCGATAATTTGCTGTAATTTTCAAGAAGATGTTAAAATTGCTGTATACAATAAGTTCAGTAATATCATTAATTGACTCACAAAACATGTTATTTGTACAATACTGCATATTTCCCAATTATTTTCTCTCTTTTTGCATTAGGAAAAATTAATCAAATGCAATGATTATTTTTTACATTTTTTTTTTTTTTATGTGCGAATTATATACATTTTAAATGAATTTGTATACAAAATGTCGAGAATTATATACATTTGATCATAACTGATAAAAACTTATTCGATTTTTATATCGAATTAAATTTTAACCTGCGTGCACATAGCGTGACATAGCGTTGAGAGAATGCATGACATATCCTTCTGTCGATTGCATCTGTCATATGATTGCGTCTAACGTCAATTAGAGATTTCAGAGGGAATAGAGAAATATCATTCCTAGTTTATTATTCTCTTTTGATATTTTCATCATTTTTTTTTTTTTTACATGTGTGACTATTTTTATTTAATAACAAAATAATTCTTTTCGCTCTCCGCTTTTAATTTAACGATAATGATTAGAAGTTATTATCATTTCTGAATTTTTCCTCAGGATAATTATCTTATCGTGAAAACGACACGCTTTTTGCAGATTACATGCTCTCATCCGCGTATCGAACGAATCCCCGCTCGAAGCACGTGGTGCAACCGACAGCAGGAATATCGACGCCAGACTGGCGGCCGTTAGTTCGCGGCCTTGCCATCGGCAATTTATTCACCGGCTCGAATATCTTAGCAGCCCGTTTTCCTACCTCCGGCAGGCTCCATACATTTTCCGTATCGCGAGCAATAAAACTATCCCTGCTCTTATTTCGAAACGCGCATATATATTGTCCTTTTCACATCGTTTTCAAAAAATTAAAAAAAAAAAATATATATATATATATAAACATGTACCCTCCACGTGGAGGTTGACAGTTTTAATTCTCCTTTCGGATATTGAAGTGATTTCCTGAAACTACATCCCTTTCTATTTTATACTATCCCTTCTACTCATATGGTCACCCCTTCATAGAGGTATCCATTCGAATTGTGCAGACCGGGGGGGGGGGGGGAATTAGTTCGAATACTTGACGCTACGTGGCGCAAGATACACAAGCGTTACTCGCAGTTAAAATACAATCTCGTGGTTATAAAAGAGCATGAGCGAGGACCGAAAGCATACTTACCTGGCGTAGAGGCTACCGTGATCAACAAGGCGGTTCCTCCAGGGCGAGGCTCTTCCATTGCACTACGGTTGAGCTGACCCTTGCGAATATCCCTAATGTGGATATCTCGGACGTATAATTTTTGTTAGTCGGGACTGCGTTCGCGCTATCCCGGATAAGAGAATTACAAAGATAATTTTTAGGAATTTTTTAACTTAAGCAAAATATTATTTTGGCGAAAATAATTCGTGAGAGAAATTATATCTTTCATATAAAATTTTATAATTTTTATAACGTCAGTCTCCTGTCTCTGCGCAAACTTTAAACATGGAATGCAGATTTTTCGGAGTTTTTTCATTGTTTATTTTTAAAATAAATTATAGAGATAAATAAGAGACGCAAAAATTCAGAATCAATGAATTTTTTTGCAGATCTCTCCGCTGACTTTTATGGATCAATAATGAATAAGAAAAAATATAAAATATATATGTTCACTACAGTAATGTTAAAGAGTAGCGTCGAAATTTAAATTTAGGTTTATTTTTATATTCCTCGTAATTCGTGCAAAATATTCTATACGAAAAATATGCATTTATGTAACAACAACGTGGATACGATCGCATAAGAGAAGTCGCGAAAAAATTCCCTGGCTATTTTGAGAAACGTAGAGAGTGACCGAGCATTAAATGACAGTTGACTGGCGCGCGAATCTACATGGCGGATAGCATAATTCTTAATCAAACACAATTTTCAAATTAATGGTTGAAGCGAGCTAAGCGAGGAAATCGAATTTAACTCGTCGAGAGGTGGATGTCGAGCGATAATCGAGATCATACACATACAGGTATATATGTAACTGCACGCCTCGCTTCGTGCACTGAGCTTTAAATGCCATCAGCCTCCGGTAAGTAACTCAATTTCCTGCGTTCCTGGTAATGCGAGATAGATATCTCGAGTAAATAACATTTAGTTTACCTTGACTTTTTCTATCGTAATTTCCAATAATATAGGCTGCCGGATCTTAATAAAAAATTTCTTCTTTTTTATTAATTGTGTAATATTTCGAAGAGCACAAGAAGACATAGCAATCATGAAAATAATATTTATATTTAATTATATCAAGTTTATTTTCGTCTTATATATATTAATAAAATTATTCTCTACGTTTTCTTTTAATACATCATAAGAAAGAAGTACTGCAACAAGTATACAGCTTTAACGAGCGCAATTTTCATTAATTGAATCTTAGAAACAGAACATCGCGGTTAATAGCGGTAAAAGGATTCTTGATCCTTTTTTTTAATCAAAATATCCGCTTTGCTTCGGTATTCTGTCTTACGCGCGCAAAGAGGATCGCTGATTAATAATTGGAAATATTTCACTTTTTTCCGCGATAAGCACAGTCCAGAACATCTGACGAAGCTAACTGATGCTCGAGCGAATTAGTGTTCGTGATATTTCGGTCCTGCTAAATGCAATTCGTTCTACGTAACTCGCGAAGCTACAAGACGAACTTCACTCGCGGAAGCGAGCAAATGCCCGGCGATCTATTTTCATCGGCACCGATCATTTCATGACGCGGACATTCCCTCCGCGAGTTGCCGTATCGGGAATTGTCTAGTCTAGATACAACATATGATGGAAGTCCGGGAGGGGGGAAATGAGAGATTTATTTGACGCGATCATTCGTCACGTTGCGACAAATAATTTCAACCGAAAATTAACGTATGGATTATACTAATGTATATTTTACAGTAAATTGAATTATATATTATATATACTGGGTAGCCCATTTTAATCCATCCAGTCGAATATCTCAAAAACCAAGCCCGGAAGAGAAAAATGTTTCAAACAAAAGTTGTGTGGCTTCAAGGGGGCCATAAGACGGTGACAATGATTTGACCTTGGAAAATCATTTGAAGGTCATGTGAAGGTCAACTTTAAAATCTTAAATGGAAACCCCCATTTTTTATTTAGTATTCTTGTAGCTTGCCTTGAGAGCTTTCCAAAACACTATAATAAAGTATTTTTTTATTGAGTACTTTTTTTGAGTTATTTTATATTTTAATCTGACATCTTTTGATATAAAAAATTAAATATCTCATAAAATAGTTAGTTTTTGATAATCTTACCGTAATACTTCTATGTACAAAATAATGAGACAAATCAATTAGTATAAAAAAAAAATTGTTTTTAAGAAAATTATTTACAATGTATTTTTTTAAACAATTATTTGTTTTTTTTTGGCACTAATTAATTTGTCTTATTATTCTGTACATAGAAGTATTACGGTAAAATTATCGAAAACTGAATATTTTACGAAATATTTTATTTTTTATATCAAAATATGTCAGATTAAAATATAAAATAACTCAAAAAGTACTTAATAAAAAAATACTTTATTATAGTGTTTTGGAAAGCTCTCGATGTCAGCTATAAGAATATTAAATAAAAAATGAGGGTTTCCATTTAAGATTTTAAAATTGACCTCCACATGATCTTCAAATGATTTTCCAAGGTCAAATCATTGTCACCATCTTATGGCCCCCTTGAAGCCACACAACTTTTGTTTGAAACATTTTTCTCTTCCGGGCTTGGTTTTTGAGATATTCGACTGGATGGATTAAAATGGGCCACCCAGTATATATATATATATATATTAATAATAATTAATTAATATATATGTAACTATATATAATAATAATTGATAATCTTTCTCATAAATATAGGTTTTTTTTTCCTTCCCGATTTCAAATCAATCGCGAAGAATTATTTGAGAATTAATTTCCCCTGGGAAAGAGAGTCAGGTATATTACATAAATCGCGAAACTGTATCACATTTGGTACACACATTTGGAATACCAGTTTGTATTTAGATTAATCCTCTACGTATTCGCGTTTCAACGTTAATTTAGGGAATCGATATTTCATTATAGCGATATTGTCCATCGAGACTGTAGCGGGGGTATTGACTGGTCCATTCACCGAACAAAAAGAGATTAATCCACTCGAAAATACAGGAAGCACTCGTGCCTAAAAGCACTTGTGAATCCGGTATGCGGCTCAATTACACGAAAGAAACGTGGCGCAAATTAATGGGATGCGAAGCGTCTCTCGAACCGAGATGAGGGAAAAGGAGACAGACCGACGCAAGAATAAAACGATGTCGTTTAAATTGATTACATTGGATAAAGTGCCCGAATAAAATGCGCTACATACAGTTGATGAGAAGCCTATTTAGAAGGTAAAACATCTCGAGGTAAAAATTTTTCCTCTTTCCATCCGTCTCGAAGAATATGTGAGAGAATTCAATCCTGAAAATATTATATCGTATTGCATTGTATTATTAATGCATAATATCATTCTTTTGTTGTTTCAAGTTCTGACAGTTTAATGTTTACAGATGAATGAAAAAGTTCGTAATGTGTTATATCAATATTTGGACACACTTCGCTATTTCGACGATGCAATTGCAAACAACTCTTCAATAACACATTTACATTCCAACGGAGTAAGTCACATCAAAATGCATACAATTTGATTACACAATTGGGAATCATATATTTTTATAAATATAAATGCATTAATTTTTTTTCAACATATTTCTATAACATATCTAACATATATTTATCTATTTATTTATTTTTTTTATTATTTTTATATATAATTTTGAAAGAAATTATATATTCGTGTATCCAATATTTTAGTTTTTATTTTCTATATAAGCAACATATATACATATATTGTGTGTATATGTAAATATTTGTAGAATAATTATTAATAACTTTTTTCTACTTTTTTAGAGAGATTTCTTTTATTCCAGATTTGATTTTTATATATTCTAATTATATATGCATAGATTCTATCAATTAAATCTTGATTTTATTTTAATCCATACTTTCTTTATATATAATGTGTAACAATCCACGGAGTTATGATTTGAAAACTTGGAAAATGCTAAATCATGAATTTTCATGACCATCGCGGTCAATTAAACTTTCTATCATTACGCGATGCGACGACTTTTAATTGCGTTTACGTAAGGAAAAATTATATTCGTCTTGAAGTTGCGACCTCGGGCAATGACCTTCGACATTGACCGAGGTCATTTCATCTCCACAGCAAAGCCAGAGGCTCATCCGTGCGACGTATCAATTTTCAAAGACCGCGTTTCTGCTTTCCTTTTTCTCGCCCGTTACCTTCGCCCTCGCACTTCTCATGAAAACGACCCTTTGCAATCTAAAAAAGTTTCCTTTTCGCGTAAAAACATGTAGTAGAAAGATCGCTTTCTTTATCCTCGTCACCGTTGCTTGTTTTTCTCTTTCATTGTCTGTCTTCCTTCATCGCGTTTCAACTGCGCTTGCTTCCCTAAATATTTATAGCCATTTATTTAGTTAATCCGAATTACCAAAAGCCTATTAGTGTAATACGAACCATTATTTTCTATTATTTGCAACAATTATTGCGACGATTACATCTCAATATAACTGACTTGTAAAATTTGTACAAATTGATGACGCTCATATACTATATAGCTAAAATTATATATAACAATAGTATTTTTTTAAATAATACGTAGTGTCGAAACAATGCAGAACTATTGCTTTTGTTCTTTCGTAAATATTTTTTTATTTATTATCGTACAATAACGACGCAAAAAAAAAACTATATACAAAATCGATAAAAAACTATTGTTCTGAGCTATTCGCTGCGCTATAATTTGCAATCGCTGCGATGAATGGATATGTAAACGGAAGGATTGGATTAGATTCAGTCATCTGTGGAAGCCGACTGTTAATTATTCCGGAAGTTGGACGACGCAGTTAAAGGCGATCTCGTTGGCAGAACACGGGATGTAGGTCATAGAAAGTTGCACGAGGAAAGTGGCCCGCGATTATTTTAATTTAAACCGTTGGTTCATGCATGCAAGACGAAAAAGCATAGCCTCGCCATATAGACTTTGAAGTGCAAATTATAATTTAAATAAAACATTTAGCGTACATGAAAAATAGCACAAAATATAAATGAAATAGGCATACGTTACATAATATAAAATCATACCAAGCATAGAATATAACAATATAAAATATATTTATAAATAAATGTTCTGCAGTGTAGAATATAATACAAACATTTTTTTTTTTACTTGATTGAAGCATAAAATTAATATTCTTGATTGTTTTCTAAAAAGATTACACTCAATAAGAATATATTCACTTTATCGACATATTTTTCTCATGTACCTTTCTCGTATCTCTAGAACGCCTTTCCGGGTATAATATCTTTGCATGGAATATATGTATGTAAAATTTTTAGTCTCTTTTCATGCATAATAATGTATACTGAAACTGATAAGAACATAAGGCACTTTATGTGATAGCGTTGCAATCTACAAAGAATGATAACACTAAGAAGTGATAATTAGAAGTGTTACCTTTCACATGCAAATATCCTTATCGAATAAGAGAGTAGAAAGAGGTACATTCTCGGAAGAAACCGCGTTTCTGCATCGCATTAAATTTTAAAATTGCAAAAATGTTACCTTAAAAGGTAATATTTTACATGTCGATGTCATATTATCTTAGCTCTTTGTGTTTGACAGATGACTTAAAATAATTTCCAATAAGTATTGTGTCATAAGAAAAGTCAAATTGAAAGAGAGAAAATTAATTAATATGGTGCCAAATATTGTTATTTTATATCATATCACCAGATTTGTACAGTGAGCGATTCGAAATACCACGACGGTATCATTTGACAGTGATATTTGGTAATGGAGATTCATTTTACTGTGACTCATATGTCGTGATGTAATCATTTTATTTATCGCAGCTATAAACAGGTGTGTGGCATGTGGAGATTCCATTTAGCCGATTTTTATTTAGCGTCTTTATGCGAAAAATGTGCTTTATCTTTTATAATCTTATCAATACGCTATTTATATAATAATATTATCATTGTCTCAACATACCATTTATTATATAACGTTCTATGATAAATGTAAAATAATCCTGAATATAATATTATAATTATGGTTTCGACTCATAGTTAGCAATATTTTATTTTTTTTCTTTAGTTAGTAATATTTTAATTTTTGTTAAAAATTCAGCGAGAATTTATGCGCGTAAAATTTATAGAATTGACGGGGTGATAACAACGAAATCTTCCTTGTTCAATGTTCTCGTAAATTTTTACTATTCGAAAGATATATAAATGCCTGGTGCAATGGCGCGAGATACATTATCGTCATTCCCGCCTCAGTTTCTGACATTTCAAAGTATTCTGTGGAGACGGCGTGAAAAAAGAATAATATAATGGGTTATGGTCCTTGGAAGGACCGGTTGACGTAACCGGTCCACTATTTTTAACCGCATCCTTTTGTTTCACTTTTTGCTGACGCTCTTTATTCCCATTTCCTTCCTACGCCTCCGCGTAAATAAAAAAAAATAAAAAATAAATAAAAAGGAAACATTCTACTTTCTTTTTTTCCATATTTATCCAAAGCTTGAAATAGAAGTGACAGATACCGCTAATTTCAGCCTATATGACAAATATAAAATGTATATTACGTACAGACTTATACATAAGTTTTCACAAGTTTACATTTATAATATAATAATTTGTAATTGTATAAATTACAATTTGAAAAGCTTTATCGACAAAAAAAGATTGTATTTAAATTTTAATAATACAGTTTTCACAAAAACGAATCGCTTACCCTCTCTAACTATATTAACGAAATTATAGAAATTATAAATATTCTAGTGTACGCGTTCATCAGAAATAGCCGGAATGCTCTATCCGTAAAGATTTTGCCACAAATCTCCATGAAAGAAACTATCTAATGCAAACGTAATTGTTAAAAAATGTGAATAAAAAGATAGAGCGATCTGAGAACATTGTATATATTAAATACAAAAGTACTGTTACTTAGGTGAACGCAGCAATTGTCGGAGAGAAAGGAATTGGTCATTGCTTTAGATACGATCATTATGTTATTTGCGAAGCAACCGTTACATGGTGAATACAAATACGAACCTGGTATACAAAAATTGCAAAGAGAATTATATAAAATTTCTAATTATATTATATCTCTGTCCATTCGTTAGATTCTAATAAAATGAAAAAAAAAAATATCTTTTTACAGGCATACATAACAGAGATATATAATTACTTTAATCGTCTTTTTTAATCACAGAATTTGAAGAAATATTTGAGATAATTTATATATTTAAAATAATATTTAAAATAATTTATGTTTTGGTAACTAATAATATTAGAATTGTAAAACTCTGTGATCTTTTAAAAGAATAATTAATACAATTATTTTCTCTTTTTTTCTCGATGTGTATGTGTGTGCGCGCATTACAACAAAAATCAAATATATTAAGTAAAAATATATAAGACTAAAGTTTGATTTTCTTTTACAATGTGATGACAAAAAATGTAGGAATAATAATATTATGGTTATCCGGCAAGTTTTCGAAACGCTATATAGTATGTATATATATAATACGGGTATTGAAAGGGATGACAACCGTTCGGTCGTCTCCGGCGGCACTCGGCAGAGCTCGGCGGTTCTCGGCGCTCGGCTCGCGCAGCTACACCGCCCGGACCGAAGTCAGTCACGATCAGTTCTCGCGCACACCTCGTAGTGGGAGGTCGCGCGTCGCGTCCCGTCATTGTCGGCGAACTTCGATGCGTTCGGGGAAAAAGATTTTCTCAACCGGTGATTTCTCGCGAGCTTTCCGATCGCTATCGCGACTTTAAACGATGCTCGCGTGAGTGCGTGGATTTAATTTCGGTAGAATAGTGACGAAAACCGAGTAGTTTGAGAACGAGGACGAGGAGAGGGAGAGAGTGAGAGGAGGACAAGCGGTTGTGCGGCCCATGATCGATCCTACAGTGCGTCTCGTTAAGGTGTTTTCCGCGATTTCTCGTCGCTGATCTTTATTATGTCAATGATCGCGTGTGTCGATAAATGGCTTTGACTCGTGGTGTGCTCGCAAACGACAGAACGCCTACAACGATGCTGCCGCAGACACCTGATATCATCCCGACTACGCTGAACCAAGTTAGTAATAGCGGTAAATTGTGTATTACGTTAGGCGCGCCGGTCAATCCGAATTGAAGTTGGTTGAAATTTCGAGTTCAAATTTCTGTAGTATCTTGTATTTTGGCGCGTAATATTTTGTACGTAAATTTTTTTACGTGCGATTTAATCACGATTCAATTTATCTCGAGTGAATTTATACGACGCTGTCATCGAGCATATATTTGATAATTTAATATTTACGATATCGAATAAGTATGTGCATGAAATATCGAAGTATAGATTATTTTTCAAAACTATCGAACGAATTTTTCGTTGCGATATTGCTTCCGGTAAAAATTATTCATTGTTTGATAGTATTTTACTGCTTTATTCTTATCAATATAATATTGAGAGATCTTAAATACAAAAACAAAATACAAAAAGGGTATTAACAGAATAATCCCAGTTAATGCGCATTTATTCATATCACCGTGAAATTTGAACTCGTGGAAAATAAACCGACGCCTGTCGCGATTTGCCGATTTCATTCGAAAATTCTGCGTTGAATTTTACAAAAGAATATTTCTTGTGGAAAATATTATACGATAACATATAATGTAATATTCGATAATATCGTATAATATGGTGATTAATAACTGGATTTAGCAATTTTCGGTATCAGTTAAATTATTTTAAATCGTCCTGCTTCATCGCAGTTACATGCGTGATTAAATCGCGATTCAATCGGTCGTGATTCATACAAAATTTTAAAGCTCCGTTATATAGACGGATTACGTATATTTCGCGTATAGCGTGCCAAGCAGAAATTGATTAACCTTGGTATCCTGTCATGGTTCGATGGCGTCGGAACGAAACGATCATCTTAAGGTCACGCCGTACTTAGGATCAGAACAGATCGCGAGATCTCAGGGGAGAGAAATAACGTCCAATATAATTCGGCCGGGCGAATATAATCAGTTCGTTCGAATGCGTCTGAAACATAGATTATAGACGCTATCAACTTTAGCCGTCCTAAGAATTTTAATTAAAAGTTTATCCGTCTGTTTGTTTGTAAAGTAAATTTTACGTAAATCGTGTAACTTGCTATTTTAATGTGAGAATAGATGCAGGTAGAATTTTTTTTTAATAGTTGATTAACACTAACAGATTGATTGCGTGTAATCAGAATCTTGAAAATAAATTTTATTTTATCTTGCTAGAGAGTAATTTGATTTTATATACATGTAATGCTTATACGTATAAATTTTTTAAAGAATTTTTTTTCGTCTGAGATAAATTTTCGGAAGCTGTTTTAATAAATATATCTTTAGCGTTTTGAAATTAAAAAAAAAATTTCTGCTGGATCGTCACTTTTTCTGTAACTAGAATTTATATATTTAGAAGCTATAATAATTTTTCTCTCGTTCAAATCATGATGAAGATAATGATGCTTCTCGTTAAAAACGCTCTTTGATTATCTCTATCACAATCTTCCGTAAATGTCGACGATAAAACTCGAGTTGCCAAACAATATATATATATATATATATATATATATATATATATATATATATATATATACCCAGACAGTTTATATGTCACTTGATGAGAAGCTATATAGCGAGAGGCAGACAACGTGATCGATAATAACCGGAAGGTTTTGCAAAGGTCTGCCCGTTGCAGACGACACGACATTGACAACATTGACATTTTATCATGTAAAGTGGTTGGAGTGGTTCTTTATATTATTCTCTTACGGGTAATATAATTGATTGAAAGGATTTTTTTACGAAGAATCAAGTTCAAAAAAAGAATCGAATTTGAAAAAAATATGGCTTGTGTCATCATATGGCGGCATTAGATTTAAAAAATATTAATTTTAATTTTTAAAAATGATTATACGCGGAAATGAAAGTTATACTTTTAGAATAGAAAGTATGTACATTGATTTTACAAGAAAAAATTTTTTTCAGTTGTTTTACAATTTATTATTTCTATAAGATTTTTATATTTAACGATAAAATATATTAAAAAGATAAAAAAGAAAACGGATGTGTGTAATTTTGAAGATTTATCGAGATTTCAACAGGCGGATCGTAAATTCTGCTTTCATAAATTTTTTTAAAGATGACGCGAGAAAAGAATTTTGTGATGGAGATTCAATCATTCTGCTAACGATAAGCATATATATTCTTATACAATCGAGAATAACTTTTCTGTAAAGTATAGTAGAGTGAAATCGATTTGTACGACATAATTACGTGAATAATAATTCGCGCGATTAAAATTCACCATTGAATGTGACAATGAATCAAGGGCGTTGCTTACAAAACAATCAGTCGTCAGCGTGTCGGTTTCGAAATGCCAATTGATTGTCCCAGACCGAGTTTTGTTAGATCAGAAATTAAATTATTCAATAACAATGTGATGTAATATATTACGGCATGTTAAATTCATTACTCACGTGAAAATCGATTGATAATTACGCTTGTAATGAATTTTATTGGCCAACTAAACTTTTTTTTTTTTTTAATGATTTTCCCTCCATTTAATTTTTTTTATCAATGTCAAGGAACAATATCGTATTACACATCAAATAGATAGACAAATATTGCCAATGTGGTATAACAATTGATCGATAAATATTTGAGAGTTTAAAATATAAAATGAAAGTGTAGTTCATCAATAGAGATGAAGAAAGAAAAATTTTATTACTAAATAAAATTTTTCATGTTTTAAAATCGTATTCAATAAATTAGATTTTATTATAAAATTTACACACAAGACAATTTCTTTCTCGAGTACATATACGTATATACTATATATACGTTTGATTTTTCTACATATCCGCGATAACTCGAAAGGATACGTTTCGTTACGTTCCGTTTGTCCTATGTCTGATTTCGTCGTAAGTGCCTCCTTTTCTGACGATGAGACACACGCCGCTCATCCGCTCCGCTCAGGTTTATCGTTCGTGGAAGGCGCGTGACGTACTCAGCGAGAGAATTCTTGAGATGGGCCTTATCGATTGTTTCGAAAGCCGATGTTAAACAAGGCAGGACCTCGTGCGGTATCCGTATACGATGCTCCTCGCGGAAGATACGTGACTGCAATCGTGCGAAACGCGTGTAATAATTATTTCCGCTGAGTCATTGTCTTGTGATTTTTCTATTCTGGCATTCATTCAATGTCATTTGAAAGATCATTCTTTTACACGTTTATTTCTATAAAGCAGTACGCTGAAACAAGTATGTAAAATTTAATAATCTATTTTTTCTTGTACCATAATTGATACATATTTTCAATAATTATTTGTTATATCTAATTGATATTTTTATATTCAAAATCACTCGCGATTTAGTTTTTTTTTAATCTTTTTTACATCTTAAAATTCTAAAGATTTTTTTTTTTTTCCGATACAAGAAATATATATTATATATGTATTTTTCAATTCGTATATTATAGCATAGTTATTAATATCTCTCATTTAAATTTAATTATTTTCAACATATGTTAAAAAATAATATTAATTACATACTGCGTGGGAAGGATTTAAATTGTAAAATTGCTGTTTTTTTTATCGTCGTTTTCGAGAGTTATTATCGATGACGCGAATATGCAAGTTATTTCTACGATAAATCAAATTTGCAAATTTCATGATATCTCTACAATATTACTGGACAAACGAACATTGGGAAGGCTCGATCGGTCCCTCGTGGTCGCTTCCACGTTAAAAATTAAAGACGATATTCGCAGAAATTGCATTAACACCTAGCGCGGTATCAGCGCATCGCGGCCGCATCTTCAACGCCGGCATTCTCGTCATCGGGCGATTATCTAAAAATAAATACCTCTTTATGTAAATGTCATCGATGTCACAGTCTTTACAGAAATTACTGCGAATAAGTTAAGCGTTGCTTAACATTTACAATGAATAATGTATTGTTGCGAGATTAAATGCGGCAGAAGCGCAGCGTTGAAATTAATTCCCTTTTCCGGTTGAAATCTTGAAAGAATCACGAATATGCTGCTTTTCAACCGTAAACTCTGTAAAGACGGCAAAGCGGACAAGTAATATAATTTGCATAAAACTCTTCAATATGTCTGAAGCTACAGATAAAAATTCTGCATACTAAATATAAATAGAGATTGTGTAATAGAGAAATATAAGAAGATTCTTTTTGAAAAGAAAGAGAAGGAGAGAAATAATTGACTACTTTTTCAAATAATCGTGAGAAACTGGATATAAGATGACATTTCAATAGTACAGGCGAAAACGCGTGAGAAAAATTTAGGATTGTTACGATTAGACAAAGAAAGAATAAAATGATTTTACGATGACTAAATTTTATACTTTTAGCGTTTCGTGTTACGTAAATGAATATTTTACCGCTTCTCGTCGTGTATATTATTATTTATATAATATTATGGATTATATAAATCTTCAAAATTGAATCGACATTCTCGTCGAACCATTGAATTTGATATATTTTTTTTACAAGTATTTGGTTTTATTATTAAAATCACAAAAGCCGAGAAACTTCACAACTTAAAATTTTATATCTTGTATCATTCTTTGAAATAGTACGAGTTGTGTAGAAATAAAATACTTGTTACAGAAAAATAGATTGATATTTCTAAATGTTATATCCGTTGAATTTGCATATAAATTAAATATTGAAGTAATAAAAGAAATAGATAAGTTTCTAAATTTATTATCTTATTATCCAATATTTCGCTATAGATATTCCATTATATTGTAGACTTTTGCGAAATGTACAATTAAATCTATAATTATGCACATGTTTAGTTATTGCGAAAGAATAAAAGCGAGTTGTATTGCATATTTATATTATAGACGCATTTACATTTTTTTACGGTGGTCGATAATTGAAAATAATTACAACAAATAAAATATCCAACTTTGGTTTCTTCAATATATCTTATACGCAATGGTTTACTTTTTACAATCCTTAATAGCTTCAACGCGATACGTTATACTTGATAAGATTTTTCGAAAGATTATCCTCGGTCGTAATTTAGTTGATTACGCGCGCTTTTTAATAAAAAAAAAATATTATCGCTTGATTATAACGCTATCGTAAGGGCATCGCTATAATCTTAATAGGCATGTTCAACTATGACTTGTGATAATGACCCATCGATTGATACATGCGAGTCGTATCGTAGGTATTAAGGCGGAACGAAATGGTTCCGCTCTGAAATTAAATTCTGAAAATTTTAACGAATAAATTTGACGAGTAATTAGGAGTTCCAGAAGCATATTCATTTCGTATCGAATGCGCAGCTTCCTGATCGTTTTTTGCTTTTTATCTTTATTAATATAATTTTGTGGTAAGAGAGAAAAGGAAAAAAGAAAAATTTCCTCTTAAAAAAAAAAAAAAATGCTTTTTGCGCGGTTAAAAGAAGACATTATTTAGTAGACGAACATGGATAAAATTAACGTTACAGAAAAATTTAAATAACTATTTTGATCATCTCATGATAGCGAATATAAACGATTGAAAATTCTGGTTATGTAAATCAAGGCGTGGAAACGATTTTGTTGCGTACCGAAGCGTAACTATGTCTATCGTTATAATTAAATTTGCGACTTACGTCGTTCATATATTTAAGAGAAGGTTCAATTTATTGAATACTTAAATGCGGGAGTCTCTTTCGGATTAATAAATTAAAGCGCGTTTATCTAAATCGCGATAATTATATCATGTCGTACAAAGTAACTGGAATCGTCGCGAAAAATCGCTTCAAGCGTCTCCTGGATTAATTAACGAATTTTTACTCTAATTAAATTGACCGCCGGTTATCCCTATGAAGCAAGACTTTCAAGCCGTATATTAACTCTAAATAATCCGATGCGATTAGAGTATCAGCGAGACGGCCGGTGCACTTACGTGAGAAATGGTGTTGTGTAACTAGTTATGAATGCGTTCGCTTACTAAAGCGAACGTACAAGAGCGAAACTTTTTTTTATTATCTTTCTTTGTCTTGAATATATTTATTATTTTTTTTAAATATTGATTTGTTGGAACAGCTCGAGACTTTTTCAAATAAAATAAGAACATTTTGCTTATTTTATAGTTAAATTTTGTAAAGTTTTGATGTATTAAAGAAAGTAATTCTGTACTGCAAGCAGCTGAAACGATTATTAAAGAAAATACGAAGATGTTATACAAATATTAATTTAAAAAAAAATTTTAAAAGATTATATACAAAATATATAGGAAGATAATAGAAAAAAAGCTTTCTCGACACGTGACTCATTTCTCCTATCATTAAAAAATATATATCTTTTACAAAATATCTATTTAATAAGTAATATTTCTAAACAATATAATCGCTTTATCAATAACATATTTGCTTATTTATCTGGCAATTTGTCTAACTCTCGCGAAATTTTAAGGCCCATTTAATAAGAACGTATCATCGTGCTAACATTCTGAAGATTGTAATACGATAATTTCGATGTTATACATATTAAAAGACTCTAACGTGCATATCTTTTTAGGCTGATCGCGATTAGTTTGTCATAAAAAACGAGAAAAATGATATAATGGCTCGAGGCCCAAAATGATTGGTGACGGTTTCGTCTTAAGATGGGCCCGACAGTCTAATGAGATTTCGCGGTCGACAGTAGCGTAATTAAGGGCGAAAGTGCCCCGCCGATGAAAGGTCTCTACCACCTGCTTCTCCGTGTATTTTAACGCGTTTTAGTTTACCGTTAGTTATGCTCGCGATTACTTGCTGCTCATTGGAAAAAAGAGGAATGCGTCGGCATTTACTTTTTGTAGCTATCAAGCAGGGTATAAATATAATATGTTCGCTAACCGGTATAGAAATGGTAGTGAAACTGGCATATCGATACGCAAAAATCGGATTATATATTTAGCGACTATATATTTATCGTGTTTCCATCGTTGTTAAAAGAAATATCTAGAGCAGTTCTATTTATTGGTAAATTTGATTTTTTTAAATTAATAAAATAAAATATTATTTTTATTTATTTTTCTTAAACAAAGAGATGGCTAAATAAATATTTTAATTGTATATATCAATTGATAAATGTACGTGTGGAATTACGTGAAAAATCTGTAATAAAATATTACGTTGTCGCATATGTTCATTTTTTTCTATCATCTTTTTGGCGAAAAGTATAAGCGGATTTTTATTCTGTTATGACATTGACCAGAGTGTCAAGGACTCTTTAGGTGGAGAGTAGTTAGAGAGAAGGCTGCGATCGATCGGTCTCGAGGTATGTCAGCGACGTAGACATATTCCAAAGCCACCCCCTCATTTACTTTCCTGTTTAAGTTATTAATCAAATTTCTATATATAAAAAAAAAAAAAAAAAAAAAAAATCTTTTCTCGCAAAAATTTATAATGTAACAAATGCAAATACCGTAGATACAATGTCAATTATCCTTGCATGCACGCAAATAAATTATAATTATCGCAATAATTAATTAGTTTATCTTTAATTGAAGGATATTTATGTAGTCGTAGATTTTTTCAATCTCGTTTTCAAAGCACATACAAGTCTTTTAAAATCAATATTGACACTTGTGCAATTGATAGCGTTTAATCGAAAGATAGCTGTGCTCGATCATTATATAGATTGCCAAGCGAATCGGTATCATATCGCTTTAAAGAGATTCTATTCAATTCGATATTATATTTCGCTGAAACGTACATCCAATCTTACAATTAAAATAAATGTACGAGCACAATGTTGATCAAATGCACATTTATAAAAATCAAATAAAAATCCAAGAAAATATATAATTGGTAATAGAGAGAGCGTAGCATTTTTTCTTAATCGAAGTGTCCGGTAAAATATTTATTGACAATCTCAACTGGAAAATCTTGTCGCGCTAGTTTCCTTGAGAAATCCTGACAATCGGTCGATTGTCTCCGCTTTCGACAAGTACGTTCAGTTAGCAACAAGTTGTCAAATTGCATTTCGCTATATTCGCGACTATCGCTAACCGTTCCCAATGAAGGTAGATAATGGATTACACAATGACAACGGTTTCTTGTCGCAATCTGCAGCGTGTTTATTTTTATTTCGGCTTAATTAAATTATTATTACACACACACAGGCACATGTATATCTGCGTCTATTATAAAAACATATTTATTACATATCTGTACAAAGATTGTAATCCGTCGGATTATCGATCCACCTACATTCAGAACATACCGATATTGCCAATATACACGGAGGGGGATAATCTGTAGTGATTCCCACGGTCTTCGGGATACTTTACACACGCGAGCATTCACGCCTCGCGACAGGACACGCAACCTTTTCAAGGTATATTTCTGGTGCATCGGTGGACGCAGGTTGCACGAGAGGTTGTCTTTCGTGAGCGTTTTTCGAGATGAAGAATCGAACTCTCGCATGGAAATTGAATGCGTTATATTTTTAGCATCGTGTTATAAATCACAGTTTCATTTTAAAAATTTGCGAAGGATTAATCGAGCGATAAAATTCAATTCGGATGCATGTTGCGTGATATCTTCATGATGTAAATGAGATCAGAAATTATAAAGGACATTTACCGCAAGGACAGCAAAATCGAGTGATCAAAAATGTTTATATCATTATCGCGAAAGCAAAATCTTTGAAAATTGTGCTATTTTAGATATTTATACACGTATCCTAGGTTTGGAGTAAATAATATAGGATTACTTGAGACTTTTTTTACTTAACATATCATAATTATTATTTTTTATTTATTTAATATTAATCTATTTTAATTATAATAAAATTTCGCTTAAATTTCATTGAATTGTTTCTAGGTAAAAAATTTTGTTCTCATTCTCTCTCTCTCTCTCTCTCTCTCTCTCTCTCTGTTGAGAAATAGATACATCTAATTCTTAATAATTATACAATTATGCGATTTTTCGATTTTTACTTGGATTCTTTTCAATTTAAAATCAACCGCGTAACGCGTAACATTTATCGCCGGATATGGCAATGAGAGAAATTCTTCTTGAAACACGTTGTAGAAGATCGTGATGCGCGAGAGATGCGGCAGATTATTCCATTCGGTCTTCCGTGAGCTTTTTTTTGCCTCTCCATTCAAAGAGACCTCATTGTCGCGTTTGACATATCCTGCGTTATATAGAGCAGGTGCGCGGTTTACCTGCCGCGGGCGGTTACTGCTTTTTCATTTTCTCCACTTTGCTGCCTTCACGCTCTACCATCATCGTATTGTCGCTCTTTTCGTTTTCTTCCGCAGAATCTTCTTCGCCGTCGCGATTCCGTAATTATTAATACCGCATACAAATAAAACGTTCACACGCGGATATATTTCGAACTATCGTCACTATATACGATGCATCAGTGCGATACGAATGAGAATCAGTTCGATTTATCGTACAATTTCTTAATCGGATCTTTTATTTCAGACTGTAAAATATTCACATTTATTTTTTTAACTTGTGGTAGCAAAATCTTTATCATATTTTTTTCGATTGTATATATATATATATATATATTTATCTTATTTTATATTTATTTTAAAATAACGAGAATTGCATTTTACATAAATATTACGTTATTTTTTTCGTCAAGAATAATTTTAGAAAAACGTAATACGTAAATTCTCTTTTTTATAACTCTTTATAAAGTACAATAATATGATTATTAGAATAATGAATTTCTTTACAACCGTAGAGCAAAATTAAAGCAGAGGGAAGAGGCTTTAAAGTTATTATTTCTCAGAAATAAGATCGCAACTTTAGACACATCGTTGTTATCGCTGAGTTATATAATTATGACCGAAATCGGTAAAGCTTACGAGAAGTAAATCTGGCTCTTCTCACAACTTCCTGCGACCTTTATAAACGTTTCGTTGTTCGTTTTTTTTTCTAAGGGAAACTGTCCGCGGAATCCCTATATTTATTTGAATTGGTCTGGACCACCAGCAACGGTGCGATTGTTCACAAAAAGAACACTAAAGGACTTACATCTCTCTTTCTCTCATCCTCTTTATATTTTTCGAAGAATAATAGGAAAGAATAAAATTGTGGACAAGGGCGACAGCGTAATTCATTTCGGTGTTGCGTTCTATAGAAGTTGGATTATTATTTTTAACTTGATTTAATGTTCACCGGAGGCACAATTTATTTTTCATCCGATTATAATAACGCGTTGCAAAATATTATTTCTTTCTTTAATGCAATCACTAGAATAATATAAAAATATATCGGTCTGTGTAAAAAATAGAATATATTAGACAAGATAAGAGATTAAAATGATATTTACGTAGAGAGAAATTAAGGAACTAATAAAATTTATATAAAATTGTTTTAATAAAATATCAAATTAATATATCAATGTATAAAAAAAAATTAATAACTTGAAATTAATGATCGATTATGTTTCCTAATAATTTTCCTCGAATGTTCACAATATTTAAATTGAATAATCGATATGTTGTATATTTCGTGAGATTTATTTACTTAGGTAAATGCTTATTGAAGCAATTCGGATGTAAGAGAATTTTCTGATTCGGAGATCAATTGGTCAAATGAGAGATAAAATTCTGCTGTTACATGATGGCTCCCATGACAAGTCATCGTCCCACGACTGTAACGTCATGGCGGCGATAGGTCGTGGGTCAAATGACGAAACATTCGTTAGATGTGGGTGAAACTAATTTAACCTTCGCGAGCCATCAGGAAGTACTCGTGTTCCGCCGCCCGCATTAAACCAAGGATCTTTATAGAAATTCAATGATGATTGCGTGTATGTTTTCATTCGCGACAATGGTTCGAAATTTAAATGGAATGAAATAATCCAGATAAAATTAATTTTTATAAGTCATAATTGTTACACGTCCTAGAATCGAGCTTTATAAATTTTGACTCCGAGATATTTCACTTTCTAATTATTATGTTAAAAGAAACGCATATAAGAAAGACAATTAAAAAATTAAAAATCGATTGTAAAAATAATTCTTTCTTTGCTTTATATAATTCGGTATCGCTCTAAATCGCTTCAGTTTTTCGAATAATGACGGAACTAATTTTATTAAAATTCAAAATTCAGCCTGAGATCGAAGACTGCAATTTCTTATATAATACATATGTATAGAGCTCGGGGAAATCCGTCAAGTAGCAAGGAAAATTTTATTTTCCGATCGTTTTGCGCAAAAGAGAGAGAGAGAGAGGGGAGGGGGAGCAGGAGTAGGTAAATAATATTTTCTCGTTAACGTGAAGAGAGTGGAAGGAGAGCCACCGTTGCTGCAGATTCCGGACTTCCATCCTCTAGCTAGAATTTAATCTTTCGTAGACAGGGCCGATCACACTATACGATGGCGAAGGGTGTGCTTGAAACACCCTCCGGTTTAAAATCTCGTACGGGAGGAAAACGGAGAGCTGAGGAACATGCGTCTGGTTTAATTGCTCGTTTATCTCGTCGTGGCATCTGCTGCAATGCCGCTGCGAATCTCTCATTAACATAATCCAAGCTGAGCAATAGTGAGCCTTCGGCGGATTATTAATATTAGCATATTTTACATTACTCGAAGCATCTGTATGACATACGTATATATATATATATATATATATATATATATATAGCTTTGAATCTTAATTAGAATCTGATTGTTGGTAATTATTGATAACAATACATAATTCATAATTTATATACGATAAGTATTAAAGCTTTCTTGGATATCAATTTACAGATTTTATCGGAATAATTTAATTTAGTTCACTTAATATTAATTCATACCATTAAATCAAGTTATTCTAATTTTATACATATTTGCATACATAAGAGAGAGTAAATTAAATATTTATTTCAATAAATCAATTAAACTAATTTTGAATCAAAGTTATGTATTGCTACAATGAAAAAGCGATAATTAACTTGTCGATTTAAACATCAATTTTTGAATAACAGACACGCTTTCTTTGATCAAGTAATTTGTTTGTCATTTCTGCAATGTTTGTGATGAAATTATTAATTTACTCACCGCTTATTTAAAGGTGTTTTAAGTTATCGTGCAACTGTACTCTTTGCAGAGAGAGAGAGAGAGAGATTTTTAACAATTGGCGCGCTCTATATTTCCGTTTTCCTTCCTCCTTTCACTTTCTTTCCGCGCTTCTATTTCGCTTTCCTAGTTATATTTTGAAGTCGCCGTCTCATGGAAAAAACCAGTTTATTGCCACACGGACGCGTTCATGATGCCGAGACAAATCTATTGCGTATCTCTTCTTGTGGACAATTTTTTTATGTGCGAATTATGTTTGTGAAATCTTGTATTTTCTCTACGCAAGATATACCGAGATTATCACACATCTGTGTCGGGTTGCGCAAAATTTTACATCTCAATATCTTTATGAATATCTAATTAAATAGATTTATTTATTTAATCAAATCGAAATTCAATTATAAATCAAAATGCATCTAAGAAATAAGGAACGATTGTAATAGACATAATACTAAATAATTGAATCAAATTTTGCTCAATTATATTTTATTTCTACTCTATTGAATTTTATTTATTTTTATTCTTTCGTCATATTTATAAGATTTACAATAAAATTAAATTCTTTAATTATATTTATTAATATCATACGTTCAATTTAATCACTGTATATATATTAAATACAAAACGTTAAACCTTATATTCCGTCATGATTGTATGCATAGTATCGATCTAATTTGGATAAATATCGCGCTCTTGTAAGATTATCTAATCTTATCATCATTAATGTACGATGTCCCAAGATCGATTGCGTCGCATAAAGTTTGATTCAATGAATAACTTTGCTCCGATATATTCGATGTATTTTATTCGCTTCGCGAGAAATCTTTACGTGCTTGTTGACTTTTAATTTTCAATTTTTTTCATTTGCTTGTGTAATTTATGATATTGAAAATAGTATATAAACATATTATATAAAGGATCTGTAAATTCCAATATACGCTGATTAAAAAGGAAGAGAAGACACATTTTTAATAAAATCGCAATATGATGACATATTCATCGTCGATCATATCCTACTTTCTTTACATTCATTTATTATACAAGCGCAATATTTTTTTAAAAATTCCATAAATTGTAAAAAAGAAGGTATCTTGAAAAATTTTTTTTAGCATGAAAGTTATGGGCAAGGAATGAAAACAATTGGACATGAATGCCTTCTTTTAGTTAACATTCGTAATTCTTTAAAGTTATCTGAATTTACAATCTTGCCTCTCAATTAGATCATTTCTGATAGAACGATAATCGTAAAATGTCGACAAGACATAATCTTATCTAAGAATCATTTCACGATAAAAATTTGAAAACGCCGCCGGGACGTCATGTACGGACAGTCCTTGAAATATCCTGAGAGTGCCTGACATAAGAGCCGTGGGAAAGCTTTCCACGATGTAATTTCGGACGAGTGCCTTCGCGGATTGCCTCGAAAAGAGGCAACACGAACGTTGCCATCCTGGCTGGTTGCCTGACCCGCTTGGATGGCGTATCGAATGGTCGACGAATATGAAGGGATGAGAAATTGAAATCTCTTTCTCGATAGAATCGTGCGACGCGAAAAGAACTCGGGCAATTTTCCACGAAGACAATTTGTTGTTCTCATTAAGATACGCGATAGCTTTATACATACACTCTTTCGTGTTCTGTATTCTTGGCATCTTCTCGCGAAGGGCTTCATTATCTTGTACAATAGCAGCTATTCAATATTTTTATTCAATGTACGCATAGTATATCATTTAATTTGACATTATACGCGATCCTTTCTTAAACAGAATCAATATATTATCATTGAAAAGGAGTGAACAATTACTGACGATCTCGTTGTCAGTTATAATTATAGTATTAAAATAAAATATAACTAATAATATATATATATAAAATAATAAATAATTAAATTGAAACAATTTATGTAAAAAAAAAAATAATAATTTGGATATTGTTTTCCTTAGGTTATTAACATAAATTATTATCTATTCATTTATTAGAACCAAAACTCATCTCAAGCTTTCTCATATGAGAAGAAATATAAACTGAATATATGATATATATATATATACTGAAATGTGTGTATATTACTTATTGTTGGCTTTATCAAATGCCGATTGGTCCCCTGTGCGGGTGAAAAGCCGCGATACGTCGTCTGTCGAGTGACGAAACGAGCGAGAATAATTTCTCGCGGAAACTAGCCACGAGGGGAGTAGATTAATCCCGGATACTATGTGTGTATACGCACCCTAACGATTAATGTTGACTCAGGCAGGACTCAGGCCCGGGCGAAATGGTCGATCGTATATGTAATTCGGCGCAAGAGGGTCGGATTCACGTCATACAGCGCAACGAGATACGGCCAGCCATGGTGAAACGTCGTCGATATTTCCTCTAATGTCTTTCTCGACTTTGACAGTTATCGCGTGAAACGGAAAATCGCCGAATTACAGTGACATTGATTATTTAAAAATGCGACAGCTGATCGGTATGTTTTGTTGATACGCATTGAGAGTATATCTCGTATTTTTTATATAGAGGTAATTCTAAATTTAACATAAATAATTTAATTCTCCTAAAATACGCGCAACTTCGAACTTAATCAATGACTGTTATTGAAAAATATTTAAATATTTAATAATTAAATTTTTTTTTATGGAACAATTGATAGTTAATTTATCTATAACTTGATCTCCTGTCTATTCAATGTCGTATTATTGTCGTATTTATTATTTGTTTAATTTAGCATCTAATGCAATCGAAACATTTCGCCTTGAATTTTATTAGGACGTCTGATATCATCGCATGCTTCAATCGTTCCGTTAAGTTTGAATAGTATTCGATTGTATCGGTGTGACAACGCAATTTAGAATGTGGGCCTACGCGTTGCCGGTACTTTTATCATTTGACTTCATGGTGCTATCTCGATAAATTATTGCCGGCTGTTCCGACGTTAAAGAATTATTACGCGCTTACGCCCCTCCGTGAAGATGCGGTGCGTAGGATCATTCGAGATATCTCTTTTCTCTTTGAATAATGCACGCGATGCACTTGCAAGCCGCCGGTGTAAAAGCGCAGTTATACGTCTAATTTAAAGTCTATTATCAAAAGGTCTATTTTTCATGCAATAAAAATGCCATTGAATTAAATTATGATTAATTTTCTTTTATTATTCTTTACACATACGAATTTAGAGATAAAAACAATCTAAATATATATCTCATAATTACATACGTATGAATGATTTTAGACCTATATATCTTAGATCTATAGAGATCGGCATGCTTGGAATTCTCAGTCACGGAGAAAATGAAAATCGATCTTTCGCTACATTCCGTGATCGTTCGTTTTTATCGATTAAATTTATCCTATCGAGAAACTCATAATCGGGTAACCATAACCGTGAGTTAATATCTTCTCATCGACGCGCAAATTTCCCATGCTACCTAGAGCTCTCTCTCTCTCTCTCTCTCTCTCCTCGTTGTCATCGATGATGCGCCGTCTCGTTGATATTCGAAGCCATGGCGTGCGTCGTCGGCAGAAAAGAATCTGATCGATATCAAGCGTGAACGCGGCGCGCGCGCGGCTGATTGGAATATTAATGACGTGGATGAACGTGAAAGAACGGGGATTATCCGTAGAATTCGCGTGAACTTTTATCTGCGATGTATATGGTTTAGAACCGCTTTATACATATGTATATATTTTTATTAACTCAGCAATATTATATTTTAATCATATTTTTATATTGCAAAATAAAAGTACGATATAAAATATTTAACAAAAAATGATCTTTAAGTTTATGATCTTTAGATTTTAGATTTTTAATTTTTTTTATAGATATTTTTATTTTTTTATAGGTATAAAAAGTTGCTTATATTTTTATCGATATTATTAACTTATTAATATTTACAGAAAATTATGAAAATTTTATATTTGTAAATATTAGATATTATATATAAATTTTAAATTTTATTTCTTTTATCGTATAATTGATTTTAATACAATACATTGTACTTTGTATTTTATATAATGAATTTAAAAAATTCATTTTTTTTTTTTTTTTTATTATTATAATCGATTTCTATAATATAATAGTAGTAATTCATATTTACGATTACACACATCTAATCATCCCGTAAAGTATAGTTAATTAGGTATAATTTCATAACGCTTCGTTCATCGCCATCAATCATTAGATCTCATGAATCTTTGAGGAATCATACACCATCAAAATATGCGTTACGTATGCGTTCGCTGTTACAAAGTTAAAAATTTCACGAGTTAATATACAACGACCGCGAGAAATAACGATCTCGTCGATAGCAGTCGTCGACCTACCTCTTACGTTGCCAGCAAAGTTCCCGCTACAATATGTATACGTATGTATATGTATTACCCGCCGTAAAATCTGAAAAGTCTCTTACCCATTTATATATGCGGTTCGCGGCTCGACAGTTGGACGTTTACCAGCTGCGATCTCTTTCTCTCGTGTAGTCTCGAAAGTATTTATTACCGCGCGTATAACCAACGTGTACTCGTACACAATACTTTGCGAGTATCACACTTGGATTCTGGGATTATCTTATTTACTGCTCGCGAACATCGCGAAAAATACGACCGAAACGCAGCGTCGTTTATCTTCTGCAGGTGGTGTCCTTCAACTATTGTTCGGCATAACAGCCGTGTTTCGCGAGCACTCTTTGAATGTTCCGTTATATTTTTAACACTGACAAATATTTTTTTTCTTCCCTGTAGAGAGAGAAAGTTATTGTCAAAATTTCGATATACATAATTGATAGATTTCTGATTCTTCCAAAATATTGATCTTTATTAGATCTATTTTTAGAACGAAGTCTTCGCAATGTTTTTCATTTATAAATCTCGTAATGTGATAAACGTTATGTCTGTGTCGCTTATAGTTCCAGCCAATTAAATATTACTCATTTCATTCTCTGATAAATGCATAATAATCCATTTGCACACTTCCATTGTTTTGCATCGCATTTTGAATGTCTAGTTATCCATTGCATGTGACAATGGTATCGTTTAAATTAAAATTAATCGAACCACGATAACAGCATATTTACTTCATAATAGCTTTATCGCAGGTTTAAAACTGTTTATAATGTAGACGTATTTGGATTCATCAATTTTGCCACGCACACATGTATATATGTAAATATTTGTAAAACTTTAATAGATAAATTTTCAGTTCTATGAAAAAGGAGATTATTTAATAATATTTAATTAATTAATAATAAATGCAAATTCTATTTTTTAAACATTTCCTCGATTTTTCAAATGTATTGTGCATGTAATATAATATATTCGCTATATTGTGTATTGATAAACCATTAAAATTTTTTATTAAATACGAATAATTTTTTATTAAATTCGGATAAATTTTTATTGTAATTAGCATTATTAAAATTTTATCGTGTAATTATATATTTGAAGATAGAATTTAATTAAAAAGATTTTTCTTTTTCTTTTTTACAACTTTTGATTAATTTTGAAATATTTGCTGCACGCTAAAAGAAAATCGCATATTGAAAAACTCCAAACTTGTTACTTTCGTCTACGAAGGAGATAGTGGAGAACCGATTTTATCGAATTATCTGTCGATACCCCTCGATTTCACGATTCGTCGATCTCCTCGCCGGAAGCAGGAGAGTTCGATTAACCGGAAATTCTGTAAGGGCTAAATCGTTTTGGTGTGTAGTGGATATCTGCCCGTCCTTTACTTCGAAATGCCTGCGGTTTGTTTGATTCTAATTAATTTGTGACATTGGAATCATTTATCAAATGTTTGTGCGTATTATGTAAATTACATTCAGTTACATGAAAAATTTTCCAACGAAAGATCATACTTGATATGTGTGTGTGTGTGTGTGTGTGTGCGCGCGCGCGCGCGCGCGCTCTCCTGAGAGTTTCTATTTTTTCGCTTTTTTTTTTCTTTTTTGTTAATTTGCTATAGTATGTAGAGGGATTGCGCGATATCATAATGTTGAGAAATGGAAATCTAGAGATATTTTAAGCAAAATGTGCAGCGATTATTACATGCGCCGTTTACATTTCTCAACACAGTTGTACGAAAAATTATGAATGAGCTTGATACGTTTGTTTGAAAAATTATGTCTCCGTTAAATGTATCGTTCAATTTATTCGCAGTTGTGTTTATACGTATTCGTTCCCTCGACAAAGTTTCTCAGAGATTCGAAAGGATAAGTGACGAGCAGACATATTTCGCGGAGACTTTGAAACCGGAGATGTCTTAAAAATGAAGGCGCATTGGTCCGATTAATAACGGTCCGTCGTGATTCTTGTGGTTCAAGATGAAGACCAGATCTCGCTATGCTCAGGGAGCTTCCGAAATTTTGAATAGACCGCACGTTTGTTTCCACTTCGAAGCTTTTTATTACGGGTAAAAAAGTGCTCTTGATCTTAAAGTACGGAATCACGTACAAGAAGGCTCGTAAAAGTTACACGCGCTACTTAAGAGGAGAGTGCACTTGAAAATAATTAAAATATCAAAATTCTTTTTATTTAAAAACAAAAAGCAAATATTTCCTAAACACACACGCATTTTGTATTATGTAAAATGATTTTTAATATATTAAAAATATATATATTAAATGTATAAGAATGTCGTCGAAATCTTTGAAACGCTCTCTTATATTATAAAAACATGTCTTTCAACCTTTTTCTCCATTCTCTTTCATCATTTTTTATTCTGTCTTCAATAAACTATGATTTGAGAATGTCCGGTTTAAAGAAATTGTAATTTTCTAAAAAGGTACGAACGAGTAAAGTCGTCACAGAAGTTAATCTTGTTTAATTTATAATGATTGCGCTCTTTTCTTTAAGAGATTAATGTTTTCAAATTTTTTGTACGTTGAATTATTACCAAAATATCAAAACAAATGAGAATTGCAATTTGCTATAGACTTTTAATAATAATATTATCAATATACCATATACATTATATGCAGCATTGATATGGAGATTAATATCGATAGGCAAAATCGAATCATTTGATATCATATTGATATTGTCGAAGGAATGCGGGCGGGCAGAAACTGGATAAAAACGGTGCAACCCGGGAGAGAAAGATTTCAGGGAAGATAAAAAGCCGATGGGGAAACGGCAATGGGAATCGATACGGCGATGGCGCATCATCGCCATATGAGGATCACGGCGAGATCGCTTGCAACGATTCTTATGAATGCAATCCTTATACTCTTTCGAAAGATGTGACAGCTGACAAGCAGCGTCAGATCCACCTACAGCGCGATTTTAATGGAACATCCATCTTGAGTTTACACTCGATGCCTCTCGATCGATACGATTGACACTCCGGCGACATTCGAGCGTCTTTGCAAAGTACTGCCAGCCTTTCTTCTGTTCGCTTGCATTCCATCGATGCACTTGCACATTATGTTGAAACGTCCTTACAAGGATCGGTGCATTTAATTTGATTATAGAAAAGTTGCAGATTGCTTGAAATAGTACTCCTCTGTAAGGGATATATTTTCTCTTTCTAATGATAAAAAAAAAATATATGCAATTATGTATTTCTTCCTTTATGCAAATGTGCATATATTTTTATATAGCAGTTATTTGTATAAGACGAAGAATTATAATTAAGGATGCACTTGTATGCGTATCTAGAATATCTTTAAATTAAAATCCTTTAAATTATACACAGTTTTATGACAATTATCGAATTATATCGTCGGAACGCAACGGGTTAAAATATACCCGTGCATAATGTCATACACAGGCATTATACCATAACGCATTCGGGATTCCCATGCATTTTAACGACTCTCGCGATCTTTATGCGAATGAATGCCGAGCGCGCCATCGATAATTTGAGGGAGGATTCGCGCGCGAACAAAAGGTAACGTGGAATATTCATCCGGCAGGTATGCATCCGCGTGAGGTTTCCATTTCCTGTTCGGTTATTCGCAAATGTCATCGATCGTTCAACTGGATGCGTTTAATATATATGACGGTATGAAAATGCGATAGGGGAGCGCGAATATTTACCTCCGCGTCGCGAATCGCCAATCTACGCTTGTATCGGGAAAAAAAAAATAGGCGATTCGATTCCATCTTCGTATCGGATAACATGTCTATCCAAATTATTAGATAGATTATAAAATATGAAAAAATACGAACTCGAACGTGTATGAAAAAAAAAGACGATTGAACAAACCGTTGCGTGAAACTTTTAAAGAAGAATATTGAAGGAGTAAAAAAAATCGATGAAATTTTACAGGCATTTGAAAATATTAGTATTTTATATTAGTATTAGTATTTTAATATTAGTAGTTTATAGAGATTCTATAAACGGTATTAAATTATTTGAATCACAATATACTTCGTCGTTTATTTCATTCTATATTTACTAGGATATTTTACCAAACTCTTTGGATTTTTTCTCAGGATTTATAAACACCGGTTTAGTCATATGAATGACCAAGCCTTTAAAAGTGCTCAGGAAACATATTGTCCTTGGTCTCCTCGAGGATTTGAGGTTCTTTTGCTTTCTTTTTTTTTTTTTTTACATCCGAGTCTTTGCCATCTCAAGGCGTTTAAAATCCGCAACGACAATGCGTGTAATACAAGACACACGTGGGTGGCCGCTGTATAGCTCTTGAGAGATTCCTAAGACAACTGCTTTCAGGATACTGCGACTTTCTGTGGAATCTTTTATTGGACTAGCGCTTCGTTCTGAAAAAATTGAATGAAAAAAGTGGAAAGTGTGACTAAGAATAGAGAGAGAGAAAAGAGGGAAATATGAAAGATCTGATTAGATTATATTAATTAAATATTTATTTTAAAGTATTACAATTCTTAGAAAACGTTCTCATTTTTCGAGGATTCAAACGGGTATACTCCTTAATTAATATTGCGATATAGAAAATATTTGAGCAAAAATAATGATTGATAAAAAATAATTTCCAATTAAATTATTTCCGATTTGCATGCGTAAAGTTTTATAATTAAAATCCTATTCAACGATAGATCTTAAGCAATATCGTATTATGCACGATGCACAAATTTCTTTTATAGCGATATAATCTTCATAAAGTTTAAACACGTTATATTAGTATCTTAAAGTAAGCTAAGTGTCCCGTAAATTAATATTGCAACCAGACAGAACTACTATATGAATAAGTTATGGTTATTTCGTGCGGCATACATTTACAATTTTGCGATATAATAATACAACAGCAAATTTATATACGCTGCGATAACATGAAACTGTCTATCCTGCTGTCTTACCACGTGTGAACCAAATGTTTCATCCTGTCATTCACTGGTGCTCAACCTTTAACCTCTGAGTCAGTTGCCATTCACGATTTCACATCCCTACAACCACGAGAGATTCCGATAGTCGGAAACGTGACGGTCGAACGTCGATGGCGACATGTGTTACATCGACGAAACGGAACAAATACAAGGCTTACAGATTCACTTCTCTTCGCTGAAATAAAACGAAAAAAAAAAATAATAATAAACTCGCAAACGCTCGACTACTAAACTGACAGGATAATACAAAGCTTTGAACATATGATGCAAAATATTATAATTAATGATTTGTATATATTCATGCCTTTTATAAAATGTGAGATTTGTGTCTATCAGGCTTTTTACAAACGTAGATCAAATTCTGGACATTTAAGTTTTTCTCAAACTACTTCCTTCGCAGCTTACTATTAAATTGCATATCCGTTGCAAAAGTACACGCTCGTTCTATGAACATAATGACACACTCTACTGCTCTCTTGCGTAGTAATAATTACTATTATTGTCGCGATGCACACACACACACACACACATATATATGTATGTATGTATGTAACATTCTCTCTCATTCACGAGACGGAGAGAGAGGATTGACAACACTCCGCGTGGCCCTTGCAAATTGATTCGGGTGCAGAAACTGGTCTCGTAAACTTGGACCGACGTTTCAGAGACCGGATGCTCTTAATGATCAGCAATTTCAGTATACGTTATGTGAGAGAGCAAGTTTCCACCTTTTTGTGTATGCGTATGTATGTGTACAAACAATCACCACCGATCTGAATGCATTTATACTTTGAGGCAGAAAGATTCATTGATACAAATTATAAGTTATTTTTAAATATTAAATAAAAATTTTTTTAATAGAAATTTCGGAACATCATGATTTCATATAAATCTATTGCAAATTTTATAAATTTTTTTCTAACGATCAAAATTCAAAACTTTAATGCGCAAGAATGGAAGGAGAGAGAGATTATTGTATAAATATATTTTATACATATTATCTTGTCATAAATATTATTCTCCGTTTTTTTAATATGAGAAAAATACTAACGCGAAATATACATGTAATGATTTTTTTTATACAAAAATATTTAAATATACATATATGTATATATGTATGTATGTATGCACGTGTGTATAAAAGATTTTTCCAATCACTTCTCTCATGTCCCTCGCTCTCTTTATTTTTAGAGACAATGAAAATAAAGACTTGAAAATAAAGCCACTGAGTATATCATGAAAGAATGACTCTTTCGTCGTAGACATATCAAATGCTCGCATAAACTTTGTCTCTTAATGTACTTGTCGATGTATCATAATTAAATTTCATCGCTCATCGCGAGACACCTCCAGAGAGACTTATCTATCCATGAATATTTACTCCTGGTGATTCGTAACTTGATCGTGACGAAAGATTCTCTTGGGAGAAAGCGCAGCTTTTAGAGACATATATTTTTCAAAATATTATTTATTACCATTATTTACACACATAAAATATTATCGCATTGAGCGTAAACAAGTAGACATATTTATTTATGTGAGGGAGAAAAAGAAAATTATTATAATATATATATACATATATATAAATAACTTTGGATATTATTTTTGTTTATCTAATTGTTAACTCTCTTATTTTGAAAATATTGTTAATTTTCTTCTCGTATTTTTATTAATTTTTTTTATTTTTAATTATTTAACATAATTATTTCTTCTATATAAGTACATATTATTGTTTAATCAGCTGCTGGGATAGAAGTTCCCAGATCCTGAACGAACTAGCGTTAAAAATAATACCACGTATGCATCGAATATAATTAAATGCTTCGATTTGCAATTAATTCGATTGATATCTCACAAATAATTCGTAATAACCAAGATTACGCATATATTTTTTTATTTCCGTTGATGTTGAATGTTATCGCTGTACGCTAATCTAGCTTCGAGCTAAAAAAAATATTGTGTCTATCATTATATAATTAATACTGTATAAATACTGTATAAATGTTTATTATTAGCGATTTTTTTTTTCTCCTACGCAGAGTGCAATAGAATAATGAACTCACGAAAGAAGCGATAAGGTGGTGAATTAAAGATTAATTAATCTGTAATAGCTACAAGATGCCATTTTGTATGCAAATCAAGCATCAAGATGGAAATTTACATGACGCGAAATGAACAGACGGTTACTAAATATTTCATTCTCTCAAACGCAATGAAAGCGATCGTGCTTTTCGTTCGCATTCGTTGCATGTACCCTCGTTTAAAAAGCGAGCACGAACAGGGACACTTCAGCAGACGGATCTCGGCCTTTTATTACCTCGCAAGTGGGAGGGTGGGGGGGGGGCGGAGAAGGAGGAGGGAGAGAAGCGGGCGCGGATAAAGCGAAAGGGCTCCTGATTATCCATTCGTCCTGAAGACCTTCACGTTTTCGGTCGACCTTTTTCCTCCTGCCGCCACGCAGGATGCGCATATGAGGTGCACCTATGCATATTTATGAGGTATCAGTGGCCATCGAACGAATTACAGGCTGGAGCACCCAATCACGTTCAACGCTCACGTGGCGTGATTCTTAACACCCCCAGGATCTAGGAAACTCTGAACAGCATTGTTTCATGTCAATTTCTCTCTCTCTCTCTCCCTCTCTTTTTTTTTTTTTTTTTTTGGAAACCATTATGATCATTTATTTAAAAAGATTTGAACTCTAGATAATGAAACAATCTTTTGCTTTATTATCTCGTGTTATAATTTATTAAAATGGACGACTTTAAATTTCAGTTTTTATTAAAAATGCGCATGATATCACATAAAAATATAGAATACATGTAGAATATTATCTCATAATGTCAGTACTCTCTCCAACCTTCGCTTGTCTAATTTTAACTCGATTGCTTTTCCATAAAAATTTCCTAGAACGAAGAAAATATCCTATAGACTGAAAGTTTCTCATTTTTAACATTACACATTATGTCCATCAAATTAGAGTGAAATTATTCTTAAGAAGGAAACGATAAGATTCTTTTCTAAGAAAAAGAAATACGTCGTAATATATCGCGTTGAAGAATCTATATACTTAAAAGTAAAATACTGATTATCGATAAATTAGAAGAGATAATTTAAATGTCAAATGATATATCATTAGTTTCGAGCTTCGTCGTCTCGGTGAGATTGCGCACTCTTCGAAATTAAGAAATCGCATCATATCACGTTCAGGATGGTAAATTCGCGAAAATTTCCACCTCGCTTTATCACCCGCGCGTATCCCTCGTTTTATAAATTTAGATTGCACGATAATTTATGCCTTATTATCGATCAGCAATGGTGCGACAGTCTCGTTAAATGCCTCGATGGCGACTGCAATTATTGACGGAGTTCGATCCGCTCTTTCATTATTGACTTGAAAAGTGGCGCCCTGCGTCCGAAGGATTTCGACTACATCTTCAAACTTTATATACAACCTAGTAATTGCATCTCCAGGCGAATCTCTAGGCTGTAGAATCTGTCTCGAGAGTTTGAAGAGTTTATAATAGTATTCAGCGAATTTATAATAGTATTCACGCGACGAGATGCTAATACTTCACAAGTTGTACCGTTTATCTTGTAATGTGTGTACGATCCGAAAAATTCTCAACATCAAGTTTATGAATATGATTATAACGATAAAGATATTTATGCACTTTGCAGAAAATTTATGTTATACATATTAGAGGGATAACCGGAGGGATTTAATCGAATCAATAATCTTTACGCATTTTTTTATATAACTGTATAAAATATATAAAAAATATTTGTTTTAACTATATTATATTCTATATTAAATATTAAATATTTTGACAGATTTTCTTCACAAAAAGAAGATAATATAATTTGTAGATCGTTTTATTTAAAGATATTTTAAATATTGAACTGTCTCTCTATATTAAATATATTAGAATATTTAGGAGAGGAATATTTTCAATAAAATTATGATACATGGTCATGGTCACATGTGTTAAGTTACGCTGGTAAGGTTGAGCATTTGACGATGAGTCATCGAGAATGTCAAGAATGCAGTGTAAACGGTATGAAGCAGGGCCTTCTCTCCAATGAGAAAGAAAAAGCGAAGATGAGGCTACGAGTAAAAATTAATTGCCACTTCCGGCCGGCGGACTTCCGCTTAAAAGATTAAAGAGTTAGTATCATCAATTGTTTAAATCGTATACAATTCTGCTAATTTCGAATCTTTCATCGGATCCAGTCATAGCCAATCAATTTGTAATTAAAATTAAGAACACATATACTTCAATTTCATAAACAATATAGTTTCCAAATAATTTGACATTGCTCTGAATAATACATGTTAATCGCTTTTTTTTGTGAATTTGAAAATATACATATTTTGATAGGCTAATTTCAGGGAATTGTATATCTCTTTATTTAAAAAAATTAGAGATTTAAAAGATATTAGCTTTTAATAATTAATCTTTTAATATTTTTAATTTTTATTTAATTTTTTCTATATGTGATATCTTATATGACATATAAAACAATTTATAGAATTGATTTTTCAAATGTATTAAGATTATATAGTTGAAAATTCTAAAATATATCCCCTGTATGTTGCATCAAAAATATAAAATGTGCGTGTAAACATTTTTATAGAAATAAAATAATCTTTTGATAAATATATTAATATATGTATTATTAGAGATGACAGTTTTCAAATAAAAAAAAAAAATTTTTTTTTTTTCTCATATTTCGCAATACTGGAAGTTGAGATTTCATATTTTCAAGATGCAATTTTTTTAGGTTCTTCGCCGAAACTATTTCTAAAACTGATTAGGAACTGTAGAACTATTTGGGGTGCAAACGAAATTCATGATAAACATTTCGATTTTCGAATATAACGATTTATCTTCACACTGGGTTTAGATGCCTCTTTTATTTAATTTATTCTGTATTTTCGGAGCACATTGCAAACATTAAAAATATAGAAGTTTCACATGCCTTTGTAGTTTAAAATTTATTACCGATTGTCCGTAGAAACAAAAGACCGTTCAAATTTTATTTGCATGACATCGCGGAAGAATGATTTTATAAGACCGTCCTTTTTCCAGTTTGCCATCTCTTATAAAGGAGTCTTTGTCTCTCTCTTTCTCTCCCTTTTTCTCTCACGCAGGATACATCAAATAAATATTGTAGCGCGGCACGAAAAGATCAGATGTCTGTGCCTGTTGGCACCTCGCGATTTTCTTATCTCGCGCGAGATAATTCACAGTACCTACCTCTTAATTTCAGAATTTATGTATAAGGTGTTTCTCGAGTTTCCTTTGCATGTTCCTCTGTCTACATTTCTCGAGCAATTCAATTTAGAATTGAATTTTCCTTAGCAAGAATTTAGAAATTTTTTCGCACTAATTTTTCAACATATCAAAACTGTAAATATCCTTTTTTATAATTAATCCTTAAATATAAACATTCTGTCGCAAACAAATTGTCTAGATTTCAATTTGCAATTAATCTAATTTCGAGATTATAATTTTCAGACGCAAAATTTCAGATTAAATATCACGGATCTAAAAACCCGAAAAGTTCCATCTTCATGTTCTCAAATTCAATAAGCTGAAAAAATGTTTAAATATCAAAAGTTTCATTTTCAAATCGCAATAAAATTTTACGATTAAAAATTATTTTCTTTGCTGCTTTAACCAACCTATTCCAAAAGAATTTGTATACGGGGAGAAATGTGAGCTATCTGGAACATTCCCTTTATCTCCCCTTATACCTGGTATTTTTATAGTCGCGTTGCATTCTCGGATTACTTACACAATCAGCGTGTACCCACCTGGACGCGACAAACGGAGACACGATCTAAAAAAGCACAGTGCTAAAATACGCAAAGAGAGAGAGAGAGAGAGAGAGAGAGAGACAGAGAGAGACAGACAGAGAGAAAATGCTTATGTTATTATTTCTTTTTCTTTATCTTCTCGGTATATTTAATCGACGCACTTAACAGTCATGTGATTAAGCTTATTCGCTGATGAAAGGTATTTAAAAAAAAACTTGCAAACTTTTTTTTTACAGATTAATAATTTTTTTGAAAGATGTAAGAGACAACATTTCTTCCTATCATTTTTGAATTATAAATATAGTAATTTCTCTATTCTCTACGAAACATGTGCGCATGTAATATATAAAAGAATAATTTATTTTTCTTATCCTCTGAGAATTTTATATCGTAGAAAATTGACTTGGCTCTAACTACAAGCAATATTGCTTCGATAGTTTATTTACTTGCTCTGAGTTGAAAAGCATGTTACGTGCCGCTGTAATACTCGCAATACAATATTTTTGTGACATCGGTCGAACAAACGGTTAGCAACGAGTCGCTTGCCAAGATTGTTCGTTGGCGATTCGTCCGCCGATCAAGCAATCTATTCGTTCTATCGGGCTTGTTTTATTTTATTGCTTTCATTAGATCATCGCGTGACCGTTTCGCTTATTCTCGCGCTGCTTCATGCCAACATATATTTTTAATTTATGCGACATATATGAACATTTTCATAAAAATACTATATTATTTCTACAGTCGTTTCAGCCTCACCGTGAAATATTTTAACACGAAAAAAATATCGTTTTATAAAATATTTTCCAGACATTTTAATATTAATTAGAATAGCAAACAATTAGATATGCTCATATATCATAATGAATCTAATTGACTTATCTATACTTATAGTCATATTGATTGAAAACGCGATAATCTCATTATTAATAATTTCATTTCAATATTATACTCGTAACACATTATTAACGGGAATTATGTTATGTCTGGATTACTGTAAAAGTTTTTGATTTGCGGTTTATCCGTTGATTATAACACACAATTGATCAATCGGAGTAATAAATGCAGGGTAATTATACTAGTGAACTATATACTATGTGTATTGGTTACACGTTCGCCGGTTTATCAGTTTTTTGAGAGATTAGATAAGCGAGGGAAAGGGGAGCGTGTTTTCGAGGGACTCGCGCGGCTCAGGATAAGATCAATTCGAGGTTCCGTTCTGTTGGTCCGCTGTTGGACGGCAATTGAATTATGCAAATTTATTCCCTTCAGTCCTGTGCCGAAATTTCCGGGGATAGTGCGTGCCGTCGTCCACCCTTGTTCACGCCGCCGGGTGTAATCACGAGGACTACCTCCTGTGTCGTGAGCAGAAGGTGTCGTGTCGTTCGACAGGATGTCTCTTCATCCGCTTGAATTATTCCGAGATCCTTATTATCACGATACTGAGCCCCGGGTACAATACAAGCTAATTCAAAATCGATGCTATCGAAATTGTATCGCTAAAAAGATCGTGTCCCTTTCCCCTTTTTAAAACGATTTAATTCTTCGTCTTATACATATATTCTTGTATTCCGAGATGACGTATCCGAAATTGGCAGCGCATCCCTTTCATTACGAATCATTGAAGGAATTTCGTATAGTTGACATTTACAAAAGAATTCGATTTATACACAAATCATTAGGATGAAACATTTTGACAAAGAGAATATAATACGGATAATAAAAATATCGATACTATTAAAAAGTATGGCAAGTTTATGGCTATATAAATTGCGAGAAATTTTTTAATTTGGCAAATTTGATTTTTCGTTCAATCCAAACTTGCAATGATGCGAATGGCGACTGTGCGTGTAAGCTGCTATTTTTACACGACGCTTCGATCTCGCACGCACGTTCCATCGAGACGATCATGCGTGCGTGGGCGATTGGTACGTCTGGCCTAGCGGCGTAATTATGTGTCGCATCGCGCACGCACGTTCCTCATTAATCAATCGTTTCCGTCGGCGCGCGAACCCTAAGAGAAAGACCGACTCGTTTTATAACACGACCGTCCGACCGACGTGTAGCCCTTTCATTTTCCGTTAGATCTACTAACGCGACCCGATCGTTCTTCATTCACGCATGGATTGCACGTTTATTACTTGTAATATTTCGACCGAAGAGCTTTTCGCTGTAGGCTCGACACAGTAATGGATCTTTCCCATACGAATAGATAAGATTTCGATAGCGTTCAGATTTCACAGCCATCGGTTTTTTTTTTTTTTTAATATATATATTATATTATTATTATTATTATTATTATCTCCATTTGGACTTTCGTACCCGACGATGTTACTATCATTTTTATCCTATATTATTTTATGATTGATGAATTCGATAAAATGTGCGTCACGATATCGAAAATGATGATGTGCATGTGAACGAACAATAAACAAACTGTAAAATAAGTCTTTCAATTTAATCAACATAAGCTTATAACGTCTGGAAATTTTTCCGAAAACATGTTTATTTGGACTGGCGTTGATATTTTGACTATCGAAACGATAAACGAAGTTCTGTCAACCCGATTATATGACTCTTTCTACCTTATTTCGAACTTTGATCAAAATGAACCGACGCCCCCGCGCGCGCGCGCTTATGTCACTTGAGCTTGAAAAATCGAAGTTGACGCAATCAACCTCCCCGTGTTTCATTTACACGCGATTAAATAAATCGTATTATTCGCTCATCGCGCGCTTTGACGAAACGTTGCACCCCAACATTACACGCGAGTGTACACTTATAGACCCTTCATATAGTACGTGCCATCGCTTATAAGCTTACTTGTAATTGGATTACAGACTTACGGACACTCTGATGCAAAAGTTCAGAGAATATTGTTTCGGAGAATGTTATATAAAATGCAGAGCTTTTATATAACATTTCTAGAAATAGTTTTAATTCTAGCAAAGATTCATCTTCCAAGTTTTGTATACAGAATATTATAGTACAAACATATTGCTATATAAATATGTGCGATTCCAAAATATATTATTTTGATAATTGTTTTTAAAAATTATTATTATATATATATATATATGTTTTAAGCATTACTTGTTAGAATAATATAAAACGTTTTACTACGAGATGTTTTAATTTACATTGTAACGATGTTAGAAGAAACAGCATATTTTTGTGTAGTCAAGAAACATGTTAATTCTTTGTCGGCGAACGCTAATGCCGACAGTAAAAACGAGAACCACGTAACCGTAACTTATACCTCACTTCCTTCTAAAACGGCACGTGTCTACAAAGCCGGTCTTAACCCTCCGCGAAATACACATATACACATGCTTCGTCGAATGCGGTATTTGTATAAGGCTACTTATCCTACGACGCACGTGTTTGGATCGCATCCGTATGCAGAGGGATGGAGGCTGGCAAATATACATCCCTTGTAATTTAAATTTCAAAATAGACTGCCATTAAAAACCATATCGAAAAACTCGATGTGTTGTCGATTCGACTGGTATATTTCCGTTTGTAACATTTTTTACACTTTTCACCTAATTATTTCAGTCTTATAATTATTATATCTCAATAGGATAGCAAATATTTTCAATGGAAAAGTGAAAAAATGTGACGTAATAATCAAAATGCCTTTATAATATACATATATTAAACGTACAATTCTTTTAAATCGATTATATGAATTATTTTAAAAAAATTACTATTAAATTGATGATATTGATTGTATTTTTTTCTTCCTCGAGAAAGAATCATTTATATATTTTTACTCTTATATAATTTATCCTACAACGTAAATAAAGTGTAGACTCATATTCTAACTCACTAATCTTAAATAGAAAATTTAAAGTTCTTTTAGAAATAAATATATATTACACACATAGTTGCTCACATGATTGTAAAGCGATTCAATTTCGATTCTGTCAACTCGTTTCTTCTCAACCAGAATAGATGTGATTATTTTTATCGATGGAATTATGCAAAGGACCTGCCACGAAGCGTGCTTTTCTCTCTACAAAACGGTTTGATGAATCGAATTACTCGTGAATCATTGAACGATCACTTTTAAACCCGGGGTCTTAACCGGTTGGATGAAAGATTCCAGGGAGAAAAAAAAAAAAATTAATTGCATTTTTTGCATTCCATTCGAAACTAACCGGGTTACATGTAAACATGAAGACTGCTATTTGACCTCGCCCTTCGATGCCTTTTTCATCCCGAAAAAAATAACAAACGCAGATGTCTGCGGATGCCCTTTTTTCATCCCGAACAATAGATAGGTTGCGTAAATACGGTCTCCGGTGGTATAGACCACCCTGTTCCGATCGGGACTATACGTAAGTATCAAAGTTGCTTTTTCATGTCAGCCTGCATTGCTACTGTCAAAATCTAATATTAAATGTACAATATCGGAAAATTTCAAACTCGATTATGATATTAACTCGTACTTTCCTCTTTTACAATGAGATAAAAGTGTGAAATATAATTATATTATAAAGCTAGAATTATAAAAATAATACAAATTACTAAAAGAAAATATATACTAAATATAAAAAAAAAATATATATATATATATTTATATTAAAATATATCTATACACACAAACACACATTGCGCTAGGAAATTATTATTTCTCAAATATTTTCTGCAATATCAAATTTAGATATTTGATAAAGTAAATGTAATTTATTATCCTAAATATAAGCATTGTTTGTATATAATGGAAACGTAATAATTAGTCAAATCTTTTTATCAAATTTTATCAAAATTTTTGTTTTTATGACTTTACACAATAGAATTTAAAATGAATTTTTATTAGATAAATTATATTTTGTTAAGATATAAAAATATTTTTATAATAGAATAATTTAGATAAAATATCATATATTTGTTTAACTGAATATTAAGATAAAAATCCATTGAAAGAAAAAGAGAGTATTTTTATATTTTAAAATGTTTGTTTAAAGGGAATATAATATATTTTATTTGATATTTAATGTGTGTGCTTTCATAAGCGAAAAATATTATAGTCGATAAAATTTATAGATTATCTCAATCTTTGATCGTTTCGACACAATTACCTACTAGGCTAAGCTGTCAAAAGGGGTCATGGCAAGTGCATGTATCTGCGCGTCTGGCTTAAGGTTCGGAGCAGACGAACATCTTTTTATGGTAACGAACTGCATTCTTGACGAACTTGCATTCATAACGTGCTATAATCTGATCGTTCCAAAAATAAAATCGATGTATTCGGTCGACATACAATGAACTTGAGACGTCGATACAAATAGATAGAGAGCTAGACGGCTTTAACTGTACGAATAGATACACGGGGGGGGGGGGGATAGCGTGAGTTTCTTCCATTAAAAATCTAAGGCATATGTGATTATATATACTCGTAATATATAATTATTATATATTCTAAAAAAATATTTTTTGCTACGTTAAAGAGAAAAAATAATTGAAACTTAATTCACAAATTAACATTTGTTAAGATTTTATAAGTTATCCCTTAGAATGACATTTATTTATTTTAATGAATCTATTTTCGTATAAACTTCTTTAAAGTAAGGGGGAGATTCTAGTTACGAAACTGACAGTTCTCCATATACTTCATATGCTTGCTTGATTGCACATTTGCAACATACGGTTATGACACATTACGTTTTGCAATGCGGGTGAAATACTATTCATTGTTTGATGATAATGCACGAGTACGAAAGCCTTTATCGCACTTGATTGAAGCGACAGCGTTATATATTTAAAAGTTATATATCTAAAAAGAGAGGGAAAAGGAAAGGACAGGATACATATATTACATGTGTGCTGTACGCGAAATGGAATTTTGTAAGATATCTAAAATATTATTAACGGAGCTGTAACGGATTCGCATCGAAAAACTTACTGTTATTTGAGAAAGCAGTTATAACACGGCTTGATTAATATTTAATATTATTCGGTATATATATACTTATTCGCACATATTTTCTCGTTAATTCACGGTTAATTATTCTTGCGTTGGTGCGAATTGGGATTATTGAAATGAGGACGAAATGAGAATAAACTTCATTAAAAATAAATTTCAGTTTCGATTTACTATCAGCAAACAAAATTCTAATTTTAATTATTTCATTTAACGAAACGAAGGTTAAATTTTATCATTTTATTTTCATAAACTATTATTATTCCTTTTAAAACTTTTCTGTTATCCAATATATTTCTTGCTCTTTAATTATTTATCTCTCGCTTTTCGAAAACGAGCATCTCTTCTTCACTTAAAAGCATTGTGCATCGCCGTTGAAACGAATTATCATTGTCGCAAGAATTCAATTTTCCACGTGGCTTTCGGGGAAGCGCGGACAATTATTATATTCAGTATTAAATTCAATTGCACCCGCGCTAATAATCGTAACGACGCGTTAATTATGTATTCCCGAACACACCGCGTAATATGACATAATTGTTTGCCAGCGATGAAGATGGAAAAAGACTTAAAAGGACCGAGAGACGGTCGGCGCATCGTTCGAGACACACTTCAATTAAACTCAATTAAGAGGGAAAAGAGAGATGCGAAGGAGCTTCCTCGTAAAACGCGTCTATCAGGCGGTGCACTTCGGAGACGGGATCGTCGTTTAAGTGATCGTTACATCTCCTCTCGACGGCGAAACACAACAACGGGAGAGAGAGAGAGATGTTCGCCTCGTTGTTGTATCTCGAAATAGACGCGACAGATGGACGAGAGGGAGGCTGCGACGCGAGGCTGGTGCTACGATTTTATGGATTTAAATTGGCCAAAGGGCGAGTCGCGATTCTACCCAATTGGCGCGTGCGTGGAAACCGCCTGACTCGTTGACTTTTCGAATAAAACCAATTGCTTCTGCGGCACCGATACGACGATGTGCCATCTGTCCATAGTACGTATCGCACATCCGCTGCGAAAAGTGTCGAGTCAGAACCATGTATACAGGATGGTCTCGAATGTTCCGGTCAGACTTTGAGATTTTATAGGAAATTTAATTCTGAACAAAAAGTTTCCTATAAACATGGATAGAAAAATGTTTCCTTAAAAAGTTGGCGTGCACAAAAACTGAATCATTTTGATCTCGATTGAAAGATAATTTAATTCTCTACAATTTTTGTTTCGGTGCTTTTTGTTAAAAGATGGATACTTTATCTGATATTTGTAAAAATGTAAAAAGATAAACGTGATTTTTCAGAGGTCTTTGGGCGCTAACTTTTTAAGGAAGTATTTTTCGACTCATGTTTATAGGAAACTTTTTCTTCAGTATTAAATTTCCTATAAAATCTCAAAGTCCGGTCGGTCCGTATATATAGTGTGCTCTGAGATGAAATTTGCGGGTGTTGCCACAATCGTTGAGCGGAGGTTTGCGAATTAATCATTCGCAGAAATTCGTCGCGCACTGAGACACTGATCAAAATATGGATCTATCGATAAGATCTGAGATAATAATCAAGATTAGACTAGTAATTGCGGATATATATCTACACTATAAATTAGTTCCATATTTTATTATTTTCTATTTCTATTTCTTATGCTTAAAAGTATATTGTATTAATCTTTTTCTTTTTTTTTTTTTACAGCAAAAATGCGTGAAAGCTCGAGCACTGTACGATAATATCGCCGAAGCGCCCGACGAGTTGGCTTTTCGAAAAGGGGATGTTCTCACTGTACTGGAACAAAATACCGCCGGTCTTGAGGGATGGTGGTTGTGCGCTCTACGAGGTAGACAGGTAAGACTTTAACGAAAAGTATCTGACATTTTCAAATACATCTACAAATTCTTCTGGAAAAAAAAAACCTTTGAAAGCTTAAAATTGTTGTGAAATAACTCACGGTAGAAAATTGTTACATAAGTTTTATAAATTCTATATATACTTTAAACGAGTTCATTCATAGAGTAGACCGAAAGTTCAATTTTATTCGTGGAGAATTAGCTCATATTTTATCTCTGAATAATTCTACAATTCATTTTTGAATCTGTCACTTAACGTGAAAACACGTAATAGACGAACGTGTAATACGTGAAACTTCTTCGCTCGATTTCTCGTAATTCCGCTTCCATCTGTTACTCTTTAATGGAATTTACTTATCGTATCAACAAAGCACATGTTGGATGCTTTCACGTGCGCGCATTATTTGTGCGGGTCTCTATATAAAGCATAAGGGATAAAACATATTCCGGAATGAAACTCTCTTTCGAACGACGTTATTATCGCGAAAATAGGACACTCGATCGCGCTAGATAATTTAGTCTCGTGATCTCTCTGCCTTTATGCTGATATGAGACATAACTGCACACTGCAATTTGTACAATTGGAATACGCGTGATTAGCCAATTACTAAGAATCACCAATATTTACGTTCATCATTTTGAATTAAAAAGAAAAAAGTACGAGAGAAAATATTTTTTCCAGATAATGTTTAATCTAATAGTCCTTCGACGATGAAAAACCGTGGCAATTCTCATCATAAAATTTATTTATTAAATTCAAAACATTTAATTATACTAATATAGTAAACATCCAGCATTACACTATTTGTTGCTACATAAAATTTGTATATTAAATTAAATATTATTAATTGAAACTTTACTTTGACAGTTGTTTTCCATTTTTCCAATTATTTTAATTTTATAGTTTTTTTTCTGCTTATATTTTTTTATTATTTTCCACGTTCTTGTAAAATATACATTTTTTAAACATTATTGTCTCTCGAGTTTATAAGTTTTGCGCCATTAATTTTAGATTTCTCTTTTGACAAAATTCTTTATGATATATTCCGTTCAACAAATAAATTCATATCTAGCGGTAATTAAGCTGTCAACGGGATTTCCACATACAAGTCTCACGTGTACGCCACTACTTATGCATACCTGTATAATGCATAAAGGCCGATGCACTAAAGAGCTTTAAGATTCTCAAAGTATGACGAGACAATATGTTATTACGGCCGAAGTGGGATTAACGATCGTCCATTTTGCAGTTACGATCGATCTAGCAACTATATTGCTACGATGCATCGGTATTGTAAATATCTTTAAAACAAAATTTAGAGTTCGAGAGATAATAAAGTAGAAGATGTTAGAATGAAGCATATATATGTAAAAAAAAAAAAAGCAGGGGGGAAATAATGTAGTAATAATATGACAATAAAATTCACATAAAAAGTTGATAAAAAATTGCATTATTAAAAATTTTCATAGAGCACGACGTTTCGCGATGAAGGTAAAAGTTATTTATTTCCTATTTATAAACGCTGAGCTAATATCGAATTAATTCAATTGATCGATTAATTCGTGTATTATAAGTTTTGGAGTTATTTCCGTGTTCGATGTGTGTGTGTGTATATGTGTGTATACGTGCATCGACCTCGGATAACCTCCTTATAAACGTTGATCATATCGAACCGTTTTTCCTGAAAACGACTTTCATCTGTCGAAACACTCTTCTCGTCGTCGCTGCTGCTGCTGCTGCTGCCGACATACATGCGACCTGTTTGAACACATGTGTACGGCGTTAATTGAGAATGAAGGCGACACCGCGTGGGTGGGAAGGCGATTGAATGATACGGTCTCCTGATCTTTATTGGAAAGCCAGGAACTTCTGACGTCGTCAGAATAATCTAATGGTAGAAGCATTCACCGTACTTGGCGTGTGTGGATTTTATGAGTGATATGATGCGGAATATTGACGTGTAATGTCAATTCTTTTTATTTGTTCCTTTCGCGAAAAAAAGCACATATTCGCGACTAGACATTACAATTAATTACTTGATTAGAATGGAAACTTGATTCTATCGACATCGCGTATAAACATGTGGGTCGAAATAATTATGAAGACTATCATTACTTATATAACATATATTGTTACTATTTGTTTCGCGTGCTTTCTCTCAGATTTACATAAATATAAAAGAAGATTGACAATGATCCGTGAAAAATTACGGGTCGTTAATTTTTGAAATCGAAGGTGGATAAAAAAAAATTTTGATTTGTATATCGTCTTGCAGATTCTTTCGTATATTTCTTTGTTCTTTTTCCTATTGCAAAATTTATTGGAAAATCTGAGATCTCAACAGATATCATAGAAATTCGAGACTTTTGGATTAACATGCCCGCAACGTTAATGTCATTCCATCGAAACCGTGCACGAAAAGCTCGTACCTCTGGAGATTTATGAGTTACAACTTTGTAGCACTCTCGAGACGCTGCGAGGTAAACGAATGAGTTACGCGGTATGCATCTCGCAGTGCCAACGCTCATTTCTCAAGGCACGTTGCAAGGGAGGGTGTAATGTTTATTTTCGTCTCGATTTCACAGAATTGGACAAACTCACGATACTTTAACAGACGCCCAATTGGACCCTTCCCTTTCTAAGGGTCGTATCCGATGCGTCCAATTGGGCCTAAGAGCTACCGTGCTTTTTTAAAAAAGATGGCATAGGTCAATTTATTAATTAAATATATATCGACAAATTAAACATGTATAATACATAGAATATAATAATAATAATTTAACAATTTTATTTGACGTTAAAAAGTTGTAATCAATTGGCTTTTTTGTACAAGCCTATTTAGTAGAAGATGTTAATGTAAAAACTGTATGTAATCGAAATAAAAATTTCAAAAAATGTGATTATATATAAATATATAATATATACATAAGTTAATAATAATAAAACTAGAATTAATATTATCCATTTTGCATTAAAGCGTTACTACAATATGAGAGAAAAAAAATGCATTCAATTTTATTTAAGACATGCTGGCAGACGCATATAGGATTAAAAATTTACTCGAAGCGATACAGTCTCAAGCTATGTGTTGTTACTGCTGTTTGTTATCTGTGTTATGTGTGTGTTGTTACGTTATACTTTTTTTCTGCCCTAGGGCATCTGTCCGGGAAATCGATTGAGACTTCTGGTTGGCCAATACGATACAGGGGGTTGTTTGGTCGGCAGCAGAGCCGACCTAACTATTTCCGAGGACGGCATACAAAGACATGGGAAAAGGCGTAGCTGGCACGTGCAACCCAATAGGGTGAGTTATTTGAAACTATCTTTAAAAATCGTATTTTGAGTTTTTTATATATATATATATATATCATATTTGAAAGCTATTCATAAACCGCGCAAAAGAAAGTAGATCTTACGTTTCATATTGCTGATTATTACCCTCCCTTCACGAACTAGTATTCATTATTGCAAATTTATAGTACTCTGTCTTGGAACAGACGAATTAGAAGGATGCACGAAATATATAGGAAGTAGTATACTAATAAATGCGAAACTGGCTTAATTACCAGAAATTTGCTTAATCACAAAAAAAAAATATGAGCATGAAGGATTCTTATACGCCATTAACATGGAAATAACATAACGTATGTCCAAGCATGTCTTAATGAGATCACAATAAACAATCATGCTATCCCGTTCGTTGACGAATATTTAAATGCGGATTCTTTACGCCCACAACCAGGAATTCCGAGAGAATGGATTGCACGAACGCATGAATACGTTATACAATTATAATTCTTTCGTGCCGTACATTTGAATAGCATTTTATTGGCTCTACTACGACAGCTGGCTTCTCGAATTAATATGTCCGTGATCTGAAAAGGCGCAAGAGGACCTACTCCCTATTGATCGATCATTTGTAAACGCAACTACGGACAGGGTTTCTCAAACGCGCGATATATATTATATTCGATCGATCATAAGAATTGATGTTTTTTTTTTAGGGATTGTTATATAAAATATAAAGAAGATACAATCTATTTTTTTAATTAACTATATTTATTAATATCACAATGTGTTGCAAATCTTTTTAAATAATGATTTGTTATATAGATCGAAATTAATTAATTGGAATTATTAATTAAATTTTTTTGCTAGCATTGAAAAAAAGATTTTATTTAATTCGAACAAATATAAATTCCGTTAATAGAGAACAGAGGGATAATGGAGGAAATAAAGAATTGGTTGGTCTATGAAAAATGTAAATCATCAATATTGTCTAAATTGATTTTATCGTATAGGTGTTCGTGTACAAACATCCTTGATTTTTAACAAAATATAATTCGTCTGGTTTCCCATGAATATGGTATAATCAATTGTCTACCCAGAATATTGGACAGCTATAATAACATCGCAAATATTCCTACTATTTCTGATTGTTTTATTTGAACAATCATACGGTTTATTTGTCTATCGCGGTTTGGGAAACCCTGCGTCATAGAATTGACAATAGCGTTCGGGCGAGGGCTTATTGTGCGGGCGACCTTTTACGCCCCCGCGGGATCTGTCAAAATCAGCTGACTGCCACTTGGTTCGTTCGGCTCTTCCGGACGCCGACGCTGCCGTTGCTGCGTATCTGATTGTCGCGGTTTAATATCTGCCACTGACATAAATTCAATGAAATAAATACGACAAGCACGATCGATTAGAGCGTTGAATTTATTTGCTGTCGTCACAATGAAAATAATTATTTTGATTGAAAATAGTGCTGATTTTTTTAGATTGGTAAAACGCGAAGCAGTGATAATAAAAAATATATGTTGTAATAATATTATCATTGAATTTCATGTCTTAATATAATTTGCTCTAGAACGTGTACAAACAATTTCAGAAAAATTAATTGAAATTTAAAAATTATTTGAATTTTTTTATCTTTTAAATGTACTTTTAACAACCGTCACAAAAAAGTATTCATTTAAATTGAATTACGTTATATTTGTGCAACAAAATTTCCATCTTTTCCAATTAAAATTTTTTTTTAGCTTATTTTTTATTTAATTATAAACTTTGTAATTATACTTGAATTTAAAATATTAAACATTTTAATCTTATTTTAATGTATTCGAATTTGTGGAATATGTATTTTTATTATTTGGCCAAATTGTTCTGAATATATTTCTCTCAAACCATCTCTGAACGTGTCGAGATTTGGTCTGGTCTTCTGCGAGCAGCAATGTATTTCGGTCGCTTCGAAAATGGTCGGTTTCTTGTTGGTGTTGGCAGTTTCGCGAGCTCTTCTTGTTCTTTCCTGGCCGATCTGCTAGGACTTTTTGTTCTGCACGGTCTTGACGGGGGAACATCCGGACGCGACGTCCCAGTGTCATCGTACGCGTGATGCACGCGTGTGCGCATCTCCGCGATAGAAATACGACTTTGTGTCGTCGTCGTCGCAGGGTCAACGTAACGCGAATAAGCTTTTCTACTACGTCACACACGGGTGATTGCACTAGAAAACCAGCATTCGCAGGTGACGCGAAACGCGTCAGATTGGATTGCTACATTTTTTTTTCCATTTCTCTTTCCTTATTTTTCTTTTTTACATTGCTTCTTTTTTTACAGAAATGACGTATATGTGGAAGCAATAATTAGTACAATAAAATCTAAAATTAATATACAAGTTTGCAAAATATAAAATCTCATGTAAAAATATTGATCATATAAACGTGTATGAAATATTCTGTATTTTTTAGACAAGCGTATCGATAAGGAAATATATATACCAAACTTTAAGAAAAAAAAGGAAAAAAAGAATTGAAATTTGGTCTAATAGAAATTTCACAAATTCGAATAAATTAGTCAAAACGAAATTAAATGAAAATTTAAATATAAATACATCTACGATAAAAAATTGATACCGTGAATGCAAATTTTTTTCATCGTTACGCTCAAAAGTACGATACGCGACAGTGCTTCGGGAGTGTCTCACGCGAGACGCGGCATCATTGACCGGTATCAGCGTCCTTTACGGAACTATCCCGATCCCTCCACGCTTCCTATATCCGATGTATCGGTAGCACACCGTCTCCGTCGCATCCTGGAACGATTTACGAGAATCCGGTCCTGCTGGGTGCCCCACAAGGAGCCATCTTTTCTGCCACGAAGGTCCACGGATATCCTTATATGTCCGCCGGTTTCAGACAATGTCCACTCTGTGATGCCGCTATTCTCTCCTGTTCTTCGTCTTTTTTGCGATGCGAATACGCAAGACATGTCTGCGCCCGCGCGCATACACAAAGTGAGGTCCCCGGAGTCATCTCGATGGAATGTCTAGGGCGGTTAGACTCAAAGAGGAGCGGGCGCGTTTCATCGTGTGTATCCACGAGTCTCTTCCTCAGTTCCATACCCTCTTCCTTCCTTCGCCAACTACTCCACAACTTCCCAGAATAGCTCGTGATGCACGTTTTTACGTGTTGGAACTGGGATAGGCCGGATGCTTTTCCCTTCACTTGCGCCAGTTTGTAATCGTTACGCGAAATAATGATATAAACTAGTAACAAAAAAGAACTTTATTCAAATCTTGTAATAAAAAAATTTGCAATAAAAAATAAAAAAATTTTATACACACTGCGATCCAAATTTTGTCGTTCCGATAAGCTTCCGATTTTTCTTTCATAATTTTTTAAATCAACTTTAAGCAGTATCTTAAAGATCAGCTTTTACTCATTATAACAAATTTATAAAATGCGCTGCATCAAAAATTTATATTTTAGAAAAAAATTTAACTTAAATATGCGTGAAAAATAAAACTAATATGTATTTATTTAGAAAGTGATCATAAAATTTAATAGAAATGTAAATATTGTTCTTTTTTTCCCAAAATTGATAATTGAATACCCCTTGCATTATTATATCCTATTTATACAGAAAATTGTATTATATTAATCGTTTGGAAACGAGATATGTAGTGGCTGAGCGACTTTATATATTTGTCGATACGTTCCAAGTACTTAAATTCGCGGAGACACAAAAGGAGAAACATAAGCGTACACGACATAGGCGAAACGAGCTTCGTGTGCACCGGTGATGTTAACTAGAATAACCAGATCGTGGCACGTTTGCCTTCTCTCTCTCTCTCTCTTTCTCTCTCGATTTATAACAGCAAGTCAGTAACGTATGCAGTGCGAGTATGCATACTCAATGCACGACAAGTGCAACTCGATCGCATTTCTGCATAGGTGGCGGAATTGCAAGTGTAATTTGGACATTTTATTATCTATTTTACGAGAGTTTTTATAAAATTAACTTGAATCAATTAATTATCAAGAATATCTCGACAGTATAATACATAGCGCTTAATAAAGTTTGTTTACGTATTATGATAAATCAAATTCGCTCGTAATTTGCTTAAAAATTTGCAAGGAAAAATGTGTATTAGCTTAAAAACAAAATTTCTTTTTTACGGTTTCATTGGATTATTTGAAAGTATATCTTATACAATCTCTACTATTAAGATGTAATATAATATCAGACTAATAAAATGAATAAAATAGAAATAGAATTATAACTTTTTTTTTTTTTTTTTTTTTTTTTTTTTTTTTTTTTTTTCGAGCAAAGCTTTGTGGTCGCGTAGCTTTCGAGTCAGAATTAAAAAATTTGAAAGCGTAGGCAAAGACAATTCTACATAAAATGCACTACACGAGATCTTTGTCCTGTTTTCTATTAAATAATGAGTATTAAATAAAAACAAAAGAAAAACGTTAAATTGGTTCTATCTTTTTGAAACATAAATACTTGCAAAATGCGTAGTGTATTTTGTAAAAAAAAAAAAAATAATAAAAAATGTAATGTAAAATTGATTTTAACAAAATAATAAAAAAATCTAAAGTGTCTAAGAGAACAAAATGATTTTTGTGCTCTGGGCGCTAATACTTCTTGGGACTACTATCGGCGACGGCGAGTAGGCAAACTGTACTGTCTGAAAATGGCATGGAAAGACAAGGAGGACTGGCAGGATAGTGGAACGATAGACTGGTTTTACACGACGGAGAAACTGAGGAAGATAGACTCGGTCGAGACGGGAGTTGTCTAAATGTGGGCTGAGTTGTCTTTAACCACCCGGTATCAATGAACTGTCCAACGCGTGGGATTATTCGCTCGTTCTTGGCGCTGACAAATTTTCGATCCCGAACACGGATACTAATCCGATAATAATCTTTACAATATTTGCTGCGATTTAAATGTGACACTTGTCGCATTTAATTTTTTTTTTTTTTTTTTTTTTTTTTAAATCAATTTTAATTACGTGACGAACTTACAAAATGCGCTGCATTTTGCGAGTATTTATGTTTTAAAAAGATAAAATTAGTTTAATGTTTTTTATTTAATATATATATTCATCATTTAATAGAAAACAGGATAAAAGGTTTGATTTAACTGTAAATGTATACGTTAGATTCTCAAAGACTTATTTTCGAAAAATGACACTTCACGTCCTATTTCACGTTTCCAAAAAATCGCAGCAAAATCACGTATTATCTCTTCATTGCATTTAGGAGATACCGAACACGTTTAACTTCATTTTTATAACTTCTTTATCCCATATTTGCGAAAACGATCACATATACAGACAGGTTGTTCTGTACGTGTTTTAAAGGCACTACATTTAAAGAAAATATTCTTCTCGATTTACCGAGAGAAACATTTCAAAACATTTTCAGAAAAAAGTTGTTGGGAAGGAACGTCGCAAATCCATATGTCGTTAAATTTAAAAACTTACTTTTTACGAAGGAAAACGATACTTCTCGCTTTCTTTCATAAGATGGTCCCTGCGAGAAACGCGTCAAAGTTACGCCTCAGTCTTTTCTCACATTATGGCACGCTTAATTTCTTCGTTCTCGTTAAACCTTTTTATCTAAATCTCTGCAAAAAGATTATTAGATAAATTATTCTACTTGTTTGCAAGTAAAAGAGCAGCAAAAAATTTATGCAGTGCCGATAAAAACGGTAAATTTTAATTTAGTCATATTTATAAATTGTCATTTATTATATTTAGACAAAAGTTTTAAAAAACAAAAACTATAATTGTAATAACTGTAACTTTCGCATAATTAGAAGAGTCAAAGTCCTCTAATTTCCATTGTTCTAATTAATCAAGATTCACTGTATTTATGTGAGTTCTCTTTTACAATATAATAATTAATAATACATAGATATTATATAATATACATATATCGAGCTCGATCGATCAATTCACATTGATATTAAGTTATTGAAAACGAGCGTTCGGTTATTTGATACATCTTCGAAAGATTCACAGAGAAAAGCACCGCGATAATGGTTAAATTTAAAGATCTGCTAAAGAAGCGAGAGATTTGCTTCTCTTCGTCTTGTTTCATAATAGCTTCCGCTATAAAACCGTCAAAGTCACGCATCGACTCTCGTCATGTCACTCGGACCTGTGTTGTGGTTCTCGCCACTCGTTTCCAATTTTCCGAAGGAAAGGGCTTCCCCTCTCGACGGCCTGCGAACAGTTTCCCCTCCCTATGCCTACGGTCAGATTTCCGCTCTTCGTACAATTTCCCCGCTCGATGTTAATTTCCTTCTCACCCAGGGGCGCGTTTGCTTCCGCCGACACGTGACCGGAGACCGCTCGAGAGATCGTCGTCGAGCATGTCGCTTCTCGCGTGATTCCACCTTCCGTTTACCGAGAAAAGCCTATTTACACGAGTCATTAGGGGATCTTCGCCGTCGAGTCGTCGGCGACATTATTAAGATTCTCTCACGCCTCGGCAATTATTTACACGATTAGCAACAATTCTTAGAAAGGAAAAAAAAAAAGAATGGGGGAGAATTTCTCTTACAAGAAAATATGTTTAATAAAAAAAATTAAAATTTTTTTTTAACAAGAAAGTTGTAAATTTTGATTTTGATTTTCGTTGTTCGATTTTTGTAATTACTAATAATTAATAATCATTAGTTTTTATTCTACAATACTTTGCGTCACTTTATAATAAGAACGTCGCGATCCGAAGTTGAGAGGTAATACGGATTCTAAACTAACAACTGGCTTCTCCTCGATGCCATGGCGCGGAATTTATCTGTGAATTCATAACGCGAGATGAAACGAGAAATTCAATTTCATTTCGCGGTACGCCCACCGCGGGGATAACAAACTTAAATCACTTGCATTAGAATGCTTTCGAGTGATTTTAGACGATCGAACGACTCCGCGACCCGCGACGACTTATTGAAAAAGATCTATTTTATCCATGCAAGATTTGTACATATAAATCTCTCTCTCTCTCTCTCTCTCTCTCTCTCTCTCTCTCTCTCTCTTTCTCTCTCCAGCGGATGTTTATCGGCGTTCCGTGATCGGATCTTTATATTTTTATTAGTACATACTTTATCACGAAATCTGTATCATTGAACGACGATATTAATCACGAATAAATTAGAGCGATACAGAGGGAAATAATCTATTTTTTGACATACTAGAAGTTTGCACTTCTGCATCACATCATGACGTGTAAACATAGGTAATGAAACATTTTTTCCTACAGCGTGACATAATCTAACGTTTAGAATAGATCGTAAATAGTTGGAATTACAAGCCAGTTACATAATTTCTATATTTTGCTCATGCCTCTTTTTAATGAAGATATAAAAGAAGATATAATCAATAATTATTTAATATAAAACTTCAGTGTTTTTTTATACGATAACATTATATATAATAGATGTTGTAATAAAAAAAAAAAAAAAGTAGGAAATGATAAAAATTCGATCAGACTGCAATCCAGGTTAAATCAAATTTGCAAAAATGTATTATTATTTGTTTTACACAAGCTTTGCTTTTACGCGTGAATGATCTTCTTCGCAGCACAATTATATCCCTTTTATACGTTTCCGGATGAAAGTGCATTCAAAGTTTTATGCAAGTTTCACACAACTTCATAAGCGGCGGTTTAATATGATTATACCGACGCTTATATTCGGAAAATACGTAGCTATGCGGGCTGTTTGTTACACGCGAACTTATTCATTAATGTGAATGCAGATGTTGTCGAAATTTATCGTGACATTTATCGAATAATATGCCATGGATTTAGGTAAAATGTAAGCTAACACGCGCGCGTACGCTTATTGTTAGATCTCTTCACGAAACACGCAGCTTCAAAAACAAATGGTTTGATATAATGCGGTCGTATCTTATATGAAGGATTCCTGAAAAATCTCGCTTAATATTATACGAGATATCCAAGATACATTTTCTCATAAAAATAAAGGTAAAGTTTTTTTTTGTTTTTTTTTTTTAACGAATTTGCATTATTTCCAATTCCGCTCATAGAGATAGCGAGTGTACGATATATCGACATTTGTTTTTCCATTACATATTTTATTTCAAGTTTGCATAAGATTCGACCGAAATATATCTCAAACTATTTTTCCAGGCTGATACTTTTAATGGTATCGAATGCGTAAGTCATTCCCTTCGTCATGTTTAAAAATTCTTATCGCGGCCTGAGACAAATCGAAAATCCTGCTTCCTATAAGGTGGAAAGCCTCCTTCCGTGTTTCCATGGAAACCGTCCTTTTATCTCCCCTAACCTTCTCTTTCCTTCTACATATTTCTCCCTTTCTCCCATTCTCTTTCTATCCCTATCAGGAGCGGATATACGTGGAAACTAATGAACTTTAGTAATTTTTTCTTTAGCAATATTTATTAATCTTTTTTTAAATTATATATTGTACAATTTGTAAACATATGACTGTATATTTTAAATTTATATATATATATTTATCACAGAAACTTATTTTTTATGATTTATTAATTTAAATTTATTAATTTTTCTAGTTTTTATTTGTGAAAGTACTGATATTTGAATTATAAAATTATTTGTACTTTTTAAAATTGAATGGCGGAATTTCCAAAAATTATTAGCTTTTAGTTCGATAAAATTATCATCTATCTTAAACGATCAAAAGGCAAACAAGGGTTCTCTTTACCGAAGTGTGAAAAATTTATACCTACATTTATAACTGAAAAAGTTTTTAAATAGTTAAAAAAAAAAAAAATTATTTACTTTCAAAATGTTCATATTTTTCGTAATATTATAAAAATTGTTCTCGTAAATACAAAAATTATTTCAACTATGAAACACAGGATCTCAAATATCTCTTTTGTTATGGGTCTCCGAAATTTTCAATCCGTCACTGTTTCACTCTCCTTCTCTCGCTCTCTTTCTCTGGCTTCCCTCTCGTACACTCTCGTAGTAGTAATACGCCTTTCACAGTTAGCGCCGCGACGCTCGGTATCGACCGAGGGTGTTACCCCCTGCTTCCCCCCCACTCTCTGACTATACTCCATCGTCATCCCCTCTGTTTGGTTCCAGTACACCCTCGCGTTGCGCGAGCGCTCTCAACTTTCCAACACCCTTCCCCGCTTTTGTACTCCCCTCTACTACGCGCCACTACGATAGTACTATTCGATTCATAATAATACAAAGAACACGCGCGATAGCACGTATTCGCGTGCAGCCTTAATTCACGAATTAAAACCGGTGTTCGTCACCGCTCTGCTTTTTTTTACCATACTTTGTCGTCCTGTTCTATATTCTAAATATTATGATTACATATTATTTTATATATTCCATATATTAATTAGAAATTAAAATGTAATGAATGTATTAAAAGTAAAAATTCAGAAATTCGGGCATTTTAACTCGCTTTCTATAGATTTAAGTTTTTATCAAATTATCATTGATTTAATTAAATAAATACAGATTTCGTATTATTTTATCCTATGGATAAAATAAAAAAAAAATAAAAGTATTGACTGAGAAAATTACTTTTCATAATTTTTGTTTATTTCCAATATCTTTTATACTAAGATCGATTTTATTAGAGTATGAAAATATCTAATTGCGAGATCTAATAAAAAAATATATTCAAATTTATTTAAAGGAAAGAATATTATACAAGATAAGATACAGAAACGTTACTTTTAATTATTTCATTTGTAATCAATGACGATTCAGTCTTTAAAATCCCGAATCACATAATTAATTTTATCCTTCGAGAGATACATATTTTTATTTAAAAGAACGTCTTTTTTATCAGTTTTTTCTATATATGTTAATGGTAACAATGAGAACAGCTATAGACACAAAAATAGTTGGCTGAAGATATAGAACATTTTTTAAATTAGAAATCCAAATCTGAAAGGATATAACTACTTTACGTGATTAAATTGTTTTAAATTTAAACGTCGTTTTCATGAATTTTCGCCAATTTATTCCATTTAAATAATCGGTTTCTTAGTTTCATCTTCGCTCGAAAGCGCTCGTAAGTTGTGGGGAGTAATCTCAACTTTGTCGCGTAAGAAGGCGAGCTATATATAATCAAGAGTGACTTATGGCATAATTAGCACATTTCCCAGTTTCGAGTAACAGATCCGTGTTCGCAAAACCGGCAATTAGTGCGGAGAACTGTTCTTTTAATGGAAAGATTTCCATCGGGTTATCTCTACGTCTGAATTCTAAAATTTTGAATATTTAAACTCAGAACTTTACCTCTTTACCCTTACCATTCTCTTGTGCAACTTGACGAAAAAGCTTTCAAATCAATTTATCTCTAACCGTATATCATTCAAAACTTTAACAGAGCTCTCTGAGTATTAATAATTGAAATTATCGAAAGTACCTATTACACAGTATTTACATCTGTGTTTCGTTCTAGCCACTAAACCAAAGAAATAGCCTCGAGACGAACTGAGGCAAGTATTTTACTTTGTTCCATAAAATATTCCATATCATGTTTCGTCAGAGATTTTAGAGATTTATTTTTAATTAAAAAAACGAAACGACAGACTAACTTGACACGTAACATTAACATTAAAGTTCTTTAATAATAAATATATATATATATGTTGGAAATAAAGATTTTTTTATAATTAAAAACTAATGTATTTAAATGCATTTAATTCTCTGAAAACTTATTTTTATGCATAAATGAATTTTCTTTAGTAAATTAAATTCATTTATTAAATAAATAGAGAGCGAATGTTGACATATGTGAAAAAATACGATATCTTATTTAGAAAAAATCCCAAAAATGCAGAAAGATACTTTTGTGCAATAAATGTATATTATATTCGCCTTGCTCGATACTTTGGCAACGGAATATTTCGATGATATTGAAACAAATCACTTCGGATATCTCGCAAGCGCGCCCGATCGGCGAATTAAATGGGATCGAAATGATTTATCGGTGTGGTTGGCTGGAAGATGTGAGGCACTATATTATTGGGTGGGTGGGTCATCTGCCTATAACGATAAGAACTGACCCAAATTCGCGCCGCATCTTCCTGGCAACTCCCTGGACAGTATATATCAAGGTTTCTGCATGCGCAACTCTCCTCGTCCTCCTTTCGAGAATACGCGATATATAAGTTTTACCGATCGAAAACTTTCAACCGTAAGTACATAAGTAAAAGTCCCGATTGTTCCACTTCGGGAACGCGAAACTGGCCATCGAGGGGAAATTGCAGATTACTCTTGGTCGCGCGAGCTTTACGACGAGTTCGTAAACGAGATTGCTTTTATGCACAGGGCGTGTCCGCCGTTTCTTCTATCTCTCTAATGTTACAATGCGTCCGCATAGCTTCTCTCTATACATGCTACCTATATACTCTGTAATCTTGTGTAAAGATACGACGGATTTTCTTTCAAAACGTGCTTTGATAAAAATGATAAAAACATATGATATAGCTTCTCTTTACGGTGATAAAGCTATATGTATTATTATTATTATTATTTTTTTTTTTTTTTTTTACAGAACTATTAGATATTTTGCGCGTTTTCAAGATATACAAAATAAAATATTTATAAATAATATATGTCTATATAAATACGATTTAAAATTTTTTTTATTTATGCTTGAATTATTAAGTATGTGTTTATTAGCTATGATTATATATAAGTATTTATTAGTCTGCTTTCGCTCTCTGCGCGATGAAGAAATATAAACGATATTGCAAACTTTTATTATCTCTACGAGAGAGAAAGTTCTCGATTGCTATCGTTCGTATACCGTGATATGGAAAAAAAAGTACGGACGAAAGCGTAGCTCGCTTAAGCGTAACGCAAGGGTTGCGGGGCTTCTATTATTGCGAAACAGCGGTCGATGAGTTCTCGAGATTACGCTCTCCTGGGAGAGATATTTCTCTTTCTCTTCCTCTCGTATTTACTTACTCGCCGCCACGAATTCTACGTTCGCATTTTATCAGCGAAATTTCACACTTTCCCGGCGATTCAACGCTCGAAGTATATACAAGCTCGCACTGATTTAAGTTTGCTAATTACGTATCTAATTTGTGATATGAGATTATTAAAATTTATTTATTACTTTGGCGAATTGTTCCATTAAGTATAAAGAATATTGATAAAGATATGATTTTAGGTAATTTTGTTTAAATTTTAATTCAAATGTGAAAAGTCTTTGTAAAACTTTCAGAAAGAAGTAATATTGAATTAAATTTACATACGACAAGGAAGATATATTAATTTCTTACATGAGATAGCGCATTGTTCATCGAAATTTTTTATTAAACATAGATTCTGCTTTCTTTGCGAAATAAATTATGGAAATTTACGGTGTACTCCTTCCGAAAGAAAGTCGGCGCTCTTTCGCCGATAGGGAATCGAAATTCCGCTTTTTGCAGAGTCTTCTTTGCAGGAAACTCAATTAGCGATCTCGTAGAATTAATTCCCAGTTGCAGGAGGCTGCATTCAAACGGGGTCCTCGAGGTTACATCACCCTTAGCGGAAAGAGTAACAGAGCTGATTGGCGTTCGTGCAAATAACTTTGTTACGAGCTCCGTCACGAGTGCGGTTCACGTGGATTTAGCTCCTGCGGTGTCTATCGAATCAGTTTCCGCTATTTTTTTCTTCTTTTTTTTTCAACTCAATTATCGGAAAACCCTGGAAAACCTTTGTACGCTTCTACGATAAAGTTTATGCGTGAATATAAAATAGCGATATTTAATTTATAAAGATATAGTCAATTTTAATTTAATACGTTTATTTTTTATCATGAAACATTTATAAATCCAATTACTGATGCATTAATAGTTAATCTATTAAAAATAATATTTTTCTCTATGTCTATCTCTTTTTTCAATTATTGCTTCACTTTAAATTTCTGATAACAAAATTTATATATTAAATTAAATCTCTAAAAATATAATTATAAGTTTATTATTTTCAAGAAAGCCATTACATATTAAGTGATACATAATTTTATTACTAGTAAATTTTTTAACTTGCGTTACATTTGACATTTAATGTCTAAAGTAATTTGGATGTAACACAATTTTTTTTGCAGTTGAGTTAGCTCGATCAATTCAACTTACTGTCACACGAAGGTTTATCGCCGTACTCATAGAATTAGTAAAGTACGATGAAAAATTGGCAACGCGACGTTGCTCGAAGACACAGAACACAGACTCTGCTAATTAATCTGGATATAATTAATCGTTGCTTTTGATTATGCAGGTTGTTACGCCGCAGAAGTGCGGGGACGTCTACCTATACGACCTCCCAGCTAGTCGGGGAAGTCCTGCGCCGCCCTCCAGACACGACTCACCCCTCAACTCGACGAACAATGAGCATTCGCACAATACAGGTACGTATTATTCACAAACTAAACATCCCGTCTGTAACTGAGTGGTCGTTGTGATGAAGCCGTCTGCTAAAGTTTATTCATTAATTGAGATATTGGTTCGTTTCGCGAAAAAGCTGCGGTGGAATTTTTGGCTAGTTCATCGGTGAATGTGAAATTTTTAATTAAAATCACAGTTGTACAGTTTCTATTATTTTACACATTTTTTGACATTTTTAAATATTATCTTAAAGTACATTTCTCACATTTTTGACAAAATTTATTATTTTCCAATATTTAGTATCTTTTCTTAGATGATCAAAATTCAGTCCAATATTATAGCATGTAAAGGATATTTTTCTGCAAAATATGCAATTATTTTTGGGAATAAAAATATATATAAATTTTATATAAAATATATATTCTCTCAAATATTGGATCTTTTTTGTGGACTCTATATTGATAAAATCATTTGTTTATTTATTGCGCCCGTTTTGCACTTGTACTCTGCACTAGAAGTGTATTAGTCTTTTATTATCACACTTTCATTCAATATAATAGATCCCGTTATTCGTCGAACAAAGAGCTCCTGGGGACTTGTAGTAGAAATTTCACGAAACACTCCATTAAACATGCTCAAACAAGTTAGCTCACAAATACCCGGGAGACCTGATCCGAGAGAAATTTCTCTTCACCCCTTTTGTCAAATGGGCAAACTTCTACCTGCGCAGGACGATACACTGGCAGCAGCAACAGCGCGCGGAATTCCGTCGACAACGGAGGTAACGGCGATGCGAACGAGTGTTACGACGTACCGCCACGTGCGATCCCAGTGATACCATCGCCGGCGAGCAGCCCGAGCCCGGCCCCGTCGTGCTACGACATCCCGAGGCCGCCGACATCCTGCACGCCTAACTCAAATTGCTCTGGCATCACGCCGCTGGATTGCTACGACGTGCCGCGGCCCCTGCAACCCCTCACGCCCAGCAGCTCGGCCTCCAGCCTCACCAACGACGGATCCCTCAGTGGCTCGAACAGGTACGTTCGTTCGCATTTCGCGTTATTCGGACGAATTCCTCCCAAGTATGGTGATTATAGGGATACAAGTCATTCTTGAAGTCAGAGAGATACGAGAATCTTGGAGATTCACGTGCGTCCAAGAATCTAAAAGTTTTGAAATGAATTGAGAACTGAATAAAGTTTTAGAAATTCTGCGAAAAATGTTTTAAAGATATGAAAATTATATAGAACTATAAATGTAAAAAAAATCTCAAGATTCCAAGCTCGCAATTTCTCGCAAAGAAAATTTCAACGTACACAACGTTATCAATAATAAATTTAAAAAATTTTCAATATTCAATCTCTGCCTGCGCCTTCATGGATGATTTTAAATTCCAGATCAAGTTTGGCCGCTCCGGATTATGATGTACCTCGACCACGTCTTCCAGTATCCTCGTTGCCGTCTCGACACAACACCCCCATACCGAATACCCCGACGCCGCCGCCACCTTCGCAACAAATTTACGACGTACCAGTCAGCAAGGAGCTTCCGCTGGAGCTGGATTCTGCCCTGGAAGGTTTGCAGAGATTGCAGAACGAGGCGTCCGCCGCGATAGCGAGGTTACTGGGTTTCGTCAGTCCCGGCTGGAGAACGCCGCAGCGATTGGACGCCACTCTTATGGACCTGAGGCTGGCTGCTCTCAGACTCCGAACATCTCTGCACGATCTAGCTGAATTCGCAGAAGGTGATTAACTACAGCTACTTTACTTTTATCGATTTAATATATCTTTAAAAAATTCTTCGAAGATATGTATCTTCATAACTTTTCAGATAAGATATACAGCTTCCTTGTCACATTTTATAATTTTTTCAATTTTTGCTAATCTTATGAAATAATTCGAAAAATATAAATCATTTATAAATCTGTACAGAGAAAAAGTTCGAGATAAATTATATTATTTTTATATTTACAATTCTTCGAATTCACGACACAATTTTATCTACAGTTTTTATAAAAATTTTCTCAAAATTATATTTGTATATACATTTTAAATTTAAAAAAATCATATTTTGCGCACAGGCACACTAGGCAATGCAGGCAAAGCGCCGGACAAAGGTCTGGCAACGAAATTACGACCATTAGTAAAAGCGCTTCGTGATTCTGACAAGCTCGTGCAGGAAGCCGCTACCGAATTGGACACGATGGAATGGGATGCGAGCAAGCTCTGCCGTGGCGGCGGTGGCGATACACCAACACCTACTAACGGACCTCCGCCTTCGCTGCTACCGTCTGTACAGCCGGATCCCCTCGATCAGCTGATCGCGTGTGCCCGAGCGCTCACGGAAGACGTCCGTCAGGTTGCTAGTTTCATTCAGGTGAGCATCTTTCGCAATTGTAATATATTTGTCACGGGTAATGACTTCCACTATCTCAAATGCAATGGATTCTAATCGAATCATCGCAATAACCCTGAAGAAAATAGAGGATGAATTAATATAAATTAAGATGGTATATAGATGGAAAAATCGATTTTCAAATTTTTTTTTAGAATAATGCGTCGGTATCACTTTGCCATGCAACTATATTCCATGCATGGAATAAAAATTCTTAAATCTAAATAGGTAATCAACGTTTAAGAATTAAAATGGATAAACAAAAATAGAAAGAAGAGGAAACAATTGGAAATCTAAGTTTTGATTTCGAAGATTAGGGAACCGAAAAGTTTAGAAAATAAATTTTTAATTCTTTTTAATTTTATAAGTTTTTCTACATTTAAAAAAAATAATAATGGATTGTATAAATATAGTTTCGATGACATTGACAAGAATCTTAAATCCTTGTTGCCAATGATAAAGAGGCTCTATGTATGCAGGGAAATTCTACGTTGCTTTTCAAACGAGCGTCGATCATTTCCACGGGTAGCAGCAACAATAGCGGTGCCGGGGAGGATTACGACTACGTGAACCTCGATTCGCGAGAGGTCGTGGCGAAACAGCGGGAGGAACTACGAGCCTTGCTGCCGCAGGAGCTGCGCAGCAATTACGATCTGCTGGTATCCGAGGCGGACAATGCGGCGATTCAGATGCCACCCACGACACCGACGCCCATGGACCCCAACGACAAGCAATTGTTGGCCTTCTACGCCGCACAGGTGATCACGCACGGCGCGCACCTGACACACGCCATCGACGCTTTTCTGCAGACAGTCGAGCACAATCAACCACCCAAGGTGAGTTAAGTCGAAGTTTCTTGTAGTACTTATAGTACCGCGCACAGTGTACTTCTTCGCGTGAAATTATTTGAAGATATCGAGAGATTTATTGTTCGACGTTGACGACAAAATAACAAAGAGTTAAAGAGTGTCATCGATAAAATATTATTGTCTCGATAAAATTTAAGATTTGAATTATCTGTAGTCATCCTTTTTTTTAACAACACCTATCGTAACGTATAGATTACGTTTTAGACCAGCTAATATAATTACATAAGGAATTTATTGTTTGACGATGTTGTCTAAAGCAATGCACAGTATTTTATCGTTGTCTCCCGATAAAAATAGATTAGATTAGATCTGTTGTAATTATTTTATAAATTCTTATAATTCGTAATATATTTTTTACTTTTTACAAGGATATAATAAGCACATTACGATAAAAGAATAGCGCAGTTTGCGTTTAGTCTGACAATGAACTATATTTTTTCAATATATTTTGAAACACATTGAATGAATATGTATATGGGTCTCGATAACGATGGTGGAAGAGTGAATATCGATGGTACTACCATATGTCAAGATACCTTAAATAAGCGCACGTTAATTGCATATTTTCATTACTTTTTTACGATGACCTCTTTTCCTTCGCACATGTATTGTACGCAATCGCTACCGCGGTTACAGATAAGTCGGTTAATTAAAACGTAAAATGCGAGACAAAACATATCGAAGAATTAGAAAATTGTTTCGCCTAGACCATAAAATACCAAATATGATAAGCTTAATAGCAAGGTATAATTATCTCAAATCCTAGTTTTATAAAGATATATAAAACAGATGCAATTTAACATTAAAATAGTTAATTCATCGCTATGGCTTGTTTGAACAACTGCAACTGCGAATTGCTTTCAATATTAATAACAAAAATTTTTTAAATATATCTATTTCATATCACAATTTTGAAAAGTTTTATATTCATTTAAACATGTTTATTAAAAAGATTCTAATTCCTTCTGTTTATATATGAATTTTTATATTAAACAGTGCAAAAAGTATTTTTTTTTTTTTTTCAAAAACATTTTAATTTGTTTAATAAAAAATAAATAAAATTGTATAAATCTTAATAATATGAAATTACAGGTTTTTCTGGCTCATGGTAAGTTCGTCGTGCTGAGTGCACACCGGCTAGTGCACATCGGTGACACGGTGCACCGAAACGTAACGCGCAACGACGTCCGTACACGCGTTTTGCAATGCGCGAACGCTCTGAACGAGGCGCTCGCGCAAACTGTGCAAAAGACGAAGCAGGCCGCCCAGTTCTTCCCGAGCGTTACCGCGGTCCAGGAAATGGTCGACAGCGTTGTCGATATCTCACATCTGGCTAAGGATCTCAAAGTCGCCATGATACAATCCGCTCAACAGCCTTGAAGATTGTTGTCACCACGCAGTAACTACAAGTTCCTTGAATTGAAATGCAATCTTTACGATTGGTAATTTTTTTTTTTTATATATGTTTTTGTTAAACTCTGAGATTGCGAAAGATTCAAACACGATGCACTTTAGGATTTATATCTTGCGATCGGATTTGATATCGCGATCGTGTTGATAATTCGAAGACAACGCTCGAAGAATCATATCGAATCTGTTGTCCACGTTCTTTTTGTTCAAGATTTCGAGCGAACCTCGCTGATAATTTGCAACGCGTTCATAGAATGAAGATTTTTTCTTGTATACAAATGGATCAAAAGTATCTCAGAAAATTTTCAGTGGATGATTCTTCAAACGTTATCTACGAGATGTGAATCGTTGATGGTTGCTGTTATCTCGAGATTCAGCCATCGTCAAAGAGTACCATGAAAAATACAAGTGGTATTGAAGGCACCTGATATTTTTACCGAAAGAGAACGAGCATTAGAGCAAAAGAAGTTTGCTTGGGATCCTGATGACAGTATTTTTAATCCTAAACGGCGAGATAATCAAACGAGATGATCAGTATATATGCTTCACAAAGCAAAAACCAAATCCCCGGATACTCACACATTTCGTATGTATAGTACAGAGCTAATTCTCCCTTTGCATTATAAAAAAAATTTGTGGCCTAAAATAGAAACCTGCTACTGCCAAAGCTCCGGTATTTAGATCATAAGAAGCGAAGGAAACCTTGGAACGAGTGTCTTTGTAATGTACTCGAGAATATTAACACATTGTAATCTTTCATAGAAAATATGTAGCCGTATCGTTCATCTAGACATTTCAGGTAGACGTGTGGAGTATAACGAGGAGTTATAAGAATAACTTTCCGGCACGTGCGAAGCATTCCCGAAATGGGCTTCCACGAATTCGCGACTTGATAGGCACCGAGGTTATCCACTCGTTTCGGAATGGAGCTCATTTCGGATACACGCCAACAACGTACGCAGCTAAACGTGTTAGTGGTCTCATAGATGTACGTATACAATATACAGTAGAACATACACATACGATAACGCGTATTCATATCTCTCTTTTAGAGTTGAATTCATCGATGTCGGTTAATCATGATTTTAGTTTCGCTGATCTTCTAGGACTAGTTTTAAAAAAAAAAGAAAAGAATAAATCAAACTTTACAATTAACTGATATTGCTATTAAAGATAATGCGAAAGATCGATATGAATACTAATGTCGAATTGAGGAACAACCGCGTTTCTGTTTTTCTAGTTCGATCGTATGTTGGAAAATTGACACCAAGAGAGAGATAATTCAATGCAGAGAACACGATTTATGGAATATTCTGCACACAGAGGCGAACTTATATTACTAGTTACAAACGATTCTTTTGGAGAACAACTTTAAATGAAAATTTTATACGAAGCTTTTACTACTGGGTTACGAATTTTTCAAACGCCCAGGCCTTTTTACCAGGCTCTTCCATAATAGCAAAAATTAGTCACGAGCGCACACTGTGAACCGTAATCAGCGGCGGATCGAATGAAGTATTATTATAAGAATTTTAACGGCAACTCTACGCGTATTCGCGAATTTCTTTTCTCTAACGAAATCTTTTTTATAAAATGAATTTTTATAGAACGAATGTTTTTATTAATTTAACGCACATTCGAGTTCTCCATAATAGAGACTGACGCAAACAACGCAAATAGAGAATATCGTAAAGATTGTGTTATCATTTTTTCTATACGTTTTGCATTTCTATATCATTATATATAGATAAATCGGCCATGGAATTGCAATTATCTAGCCATCAAAACAGTCTTTTTTATATTTTAACACACAATTATAAATTTTTTTTTTCCACGTTAAAGTATCACCAAAAGACCATAATTTATTTTTAAATGTATATATAATTATTGAAGTTAAGAATACGTATACGATCCAACCGCTAATTTGCGGCGCAAGTTGTTTCGTTGGCATCCACATGCGAAAGTGTACTTAAAAATAACTTGCGACTAGTAAGATCCACTCAACACAATTCGCGAAACTATCCAACTTATTTATTGGAGTTCTACTGCGCCTCGATTAAACAATAGAGATATAATTGTGTGACTGTGACGCGGTTATATGTATATTTCTAGCCGTATATTAAAACGTAATCAGCTGTTTTGTTGCAGCTTTAATGATATCGAGCATTTAATAGATTTTTTTTACTCCATGTGAGGATTTTTATCTTTCGACATTCTTTTTTCTCAATTGAGAGATTGATTGTCGTAATTACTACTATGACATAGATGAAGCGATTCTTTTTGAAGGCGCGACTTATGACATTGAGATATATTCTACAGTTTATTTTTTAGAAATTATTATATCCAAGCATATCGCATATAGAAAAACGTTTATACATGAACCTCGAGACCTGTATTATAATTTATTAGCGAAGCGTTTTTTGTAATATAATACATGGGGCAGTTACGTAGAATCTAGAATTGTATATTTCGAAGTTTATATGATAGTCGATAGGTGCTTATCATTCACATTCAACTATCGTATATTCAGATATATCATGTCATTAAGTATTAATAGTTTTTCCTTTGTTTAATGCAAGCTGACGAATGTTGTTTTATTTCCGCCAATGAAAACACAATTCGTTGTTTCCTTCTAATTCCCCTTTTGTACATTGTACCTGGATAATCCTTTCGCAGTAATTGTATACTATTTTTGCGATCATACATTCGTTAAACATATATATACACGCAACGGTATTTCATGTTATTATAAACATAAGAAATACTTACTATACTACAAGCTACATATCGAGAGCGATTATTCTAAGATTGAGATGGAAAAATTGGAAGAAAAGAAACTCTCGATATAACGTACGTGATATCGTTTTAGAGAAATTTACTACACATCGAAAACTCGGTTTATCATAATGAATCATGCTTTCGGTAGTATAGTACGCGCGAGGATGATTCCTGCGTTTTATCATTGAAGATTTCTTCGTGCCGTTCAATGCAAAGCCAAGATGCGTTATGAACTAAATAATTGATTATGTTACGTTAAGAACACCTTATTTGTATATATACATAGATATATATTTATACATATTATATATTATATATATACATAACTATTCCTATTACAAAAACGGAGTATGTATACACACACACACACACACATGTGCGCAATAGTATGTCCGAGATGCAATAGTGGAATAAACATGTTTGAATATCGTGCAATGTCAAAAATAATTTTTAAGCCAAAATATGTTGAAATAATCAAGAAGTATTTGAAAAAGAAAATATCTATCGAGAAACGTATTCATATACAAACTCGATTGTAAAGTCAAAAGTGCGTAAACTGAGTCCGCATGTTCTCAGGATTGTAAAATATTTTTTTCCTACTATTCTTTTTTTCAATAACATCTTAACAATGCCCTGAAAGATTAATTTTGCATATTGGCGCATTATTTGTACATTATAGTTTCGTTCATACAATAAAGTTTCAAGAGAAAAAAAAAAGATCGTAAAAAAATAAGACAATTATTTCAGAAACTCCTTTATTTTTTATGTTACAATTTATCAATTTTTATTACATTTTGATGTGTGAACGAAACTCACATACAATATATATCTATGCAATATAAACTGTCAATTGACAGATAAAACAGCCCCAAAATCCAATCTCCCTCTATTGTGCAAACTTCAACAAGTAGTTTCTGTGCATAGTTGTATATAAAACATTTTTATCAATATGTACCCGGTCAAAATTTGATAAGTAGAAGCTCCATAAGAAGTAACTTTACGTATTGATAATTATTTTCAATTAATCAATATTTGATAATCTCTACTTATATTCCTTAGTAGAAAATATTAAATGAATGTGTTTTCAAGTTTATTCAGTTTTAAGAACCAACCTGGTTTTGACAACAACAGTGATGGACAGACCTAAGAATGATCACCACAACATCTGCCAAAATGTGTATGAACACTGCCCTCCTTATGTGCTCTGTCTCTAAGAGCCTTTTCATGGTGAAAGCTAGTGAGATCTCGCTTCATTGCATAAGCATCTTCACCATCCGCATAGTATTTCGGCTCTACCTCAGACACTTCAAATTGCAAACTGCTTGTGTATAAATTGAGAGCTGCACGATTACTTCTGCGGACGTGCAATGAAACATACTTTGCTCCAAAACATTCCACCATCGCTCTAGACGCCTGATTCATCAATTTCTGTGCGATTCCCAATCTTCTATGAGAGCGTTTCACTGCCAAACTGGTAATATGTCCATGGGGATTGTCTTCGCAATCCTCCTCCATCTTGGCAAGCACGTATCCTACTATTCTTCCTTTCTCATCTTCAGCCACATAACTTAGTTGTGGCCAGGAAAGAGCATGGTACAAATAGTACTTCATCTGGTAATTTTCAGGTAAGCATTGCAAATTACAATGCTGTATATTTAATAAGTCTTCTGTAGTTGCACAACGTATATTTACAGACATCTTAGTCAGATATGTTTTGTCTTATGCAGTCGTTCATATAAATATGATAGCTTTAATATTGTCCAATTAGTCACGGCGAAGTTTCTTGATACGTGAGCGACCGTTCTTCAAATCGTTAACGGACGACGACTCGCTCATTCCTTTCCCAGTTAATTCTCTTACGAAGCGGAATCGCGATAGGAAAAACGTCCAGACTAAGTACCAACCTGTGACAAAAGAAATTATTATGTGATATTAATTCAATATTAAAACAAAGTAATAATAATATAAAATGTATAAATTATATTCGCTAACTTTTATAGCGTTTGAATTGAAAACAATTTGAGATTTGTTTATATGATTAAATTGCTAATCTAGATGTTTATTTTATTAACTTTTATAGAGATTCAAATATTATAATTTCATACTCAAATATATTTTACAACACTGTTCTTCGGAAAAAACGAAAAAATGTAAATATCGATCGTGATAATGCAAGTAAGATATGCTAATTAGAAATAGATAGGAAAGTAGTAGAGAGAACAACATAAAAGAGTTGCATTAAATTTATAAATTATTAGAATGTGCTTGAGAGTACCTATCTATACCAATACATAATCATACATGTATAGTGTATGTACATAAATAACGATACATTCAGCACAACATAAAATAGAAGAGGCTACTTCTCTCTAGAAGAGGCCACAACCTCTCTTACGAGCCAAGAAACTTCCGATTACATGATTACGTCATATTTCATAATCGAGTATATGATATATCGATAATGTGAATTGCTTACCCATCACAACAAGGAGGAATACTATCAGTAGACTGAATATCACGGAGAACGCCGCGAGAAAAATTTCCGTCGGGATTTCCATCAAGAAAAGAACGAAAAAAAAAAAAAAAAAATATATACGAAAGACAGAAAAGAAAATTTTCTACACTCTACGCCTATAATTACATTAGCGGAAATTTCGCGTAAACGGGATAATCGTGCTCGCGATATAGAACGACGAAAGCTCAAGAGGGAACTTGGACACGATAACGACACGCGAGCTTTCCGCCTATCTCTCTAAATGGACACACGCCATTTTGAAAATCGAAGAGTTGAGGTTATAACACCCCCACTCCCCCCACCCCTCCCACGCACCCGCAATTCATAAGCCGTAAATGCACGTAAGCGTTGCGTTTCGCCGCGATTGCAATGCGTTTTCGCTTACGACACTTACCAAAGTCCAACAGCAGCTCGGACAGCCGATATTACTTCCACGAGACTTTGAATCTTTTATATTTACACCGGTGAATGGTTCTACCGATAGGAAGCGCACCTAACCCAACATCCAATAGATGCCAATGCCATGAAGTTGCATCAATTTTTGGCGCGCTCGAATCGTATATACATATATCGTATCTAGATATTTATGCATCGTGACTGTTGATCATGAACAAAATAGAAAATGGCCTCAACTGCTATTTTTGATATGTGTGTGTTCCTTATAGCTAAACTGGCTGCACTAGTTCAGAGCTTATCTTTCTTCTTCTAATCTGGAGAGAAAAAGATAAACTCTGAACTAGTGTAGCCAGTACAGCTATAAAAAACAGACTCTATATATAATTATTAACATATAAAATAATTGCTAATATAATCTTTATATTTCCAACTATTAAAGACGAGAAATAACGAAAAAAAAACTACCAACAATCTTTTTATATTTAGCAACAAAAGCGCATTTATAAAAAAAAAAAAAAAAAAAAAAATAGACAGAAAACTGTGTAATAAGGCATATAATAACCACTTGTTTGTTAATTATTTCTATTTCTTTTCTTTTTTTGGTATTACATGATATACAGATGAAATAATTAGATTATCCTTTAAGAGATTGAGTAAATATTAAATATTTATATACTTATTATTAAATATTTCACATTTGTTAATTTATTTTTTATTTGTGTAATATATTTGTGTATAATCTTATTTGCACTGGATATTGTACAGATATTGATTAAAAAATATGCATGAATTTTAATAAGTATTTATATTTGTTTATAAAGATTATAAACATTCATAAATTTTGAAATTTCAAATTAAAAATAAAATAAGCTAAAAATATGTGTTGTCATGCGACAATATCTATAATTAGTCTTTACAAACATTTGTGTACAAACAGTTTTATACATTATACGTCCCTATTATTTTCTTCTTCATCCGGTTCTTGTAAATGATCTAATCTAAGTTGTTTCGAACGATCAACTTTAACCACAGGTCTATTCTGTTTAGATATTTTCTTCGGTCTTTGTCCAACCACGTACTCTGGCAAGATAATCTTACTACTTTTGAAAACAAGTGTGCCGTCCGTAACAATTGTTTTAGAGTTTTCTTCCGCATCTTTGGTCTGCGGTTTTCTAAATCTTATTTGTGATATTGATGTACGTTTCTTAGATTTAAATTCCACAGAATCTTGCGAGTCTGATTCAAGTTCGATATCCATCTTCTCTTCACATTGATCATCTTCTTCATTTTCTCTACGTGCCTTAAGTTCTTTCAGAAATGACATGGCAGCTTGCATATTGCTGTGTTCCGTCATGTCTTCGCTGGATACATCATCCAGACTATACTTGACCCATTTGTGCGGATTCCTATGATAGTCTGGAATATTTCTGAAATTTGCACGCGGTGCTGGACCTTCGGGACGTTTAAAGATACTCTCCTTGCCGCGAAATTTTTTAGTCTCTCTCTTCTGTTTCTGATCATCTCTCGAGATTAAATTTCTCTCGCATTCGTCCATTTCATCATCCACCTCAGATATGACACGTTTATTACAACTGTTTTCGGCAATCGAAAGCTGATCAAATAATAATCTCTGTCTATTAGCGAACGCTGCATCGCCGCCACGTAGAATAAAGTTAGCAGACGTGTGCATTTTTGAAAACGATGATACACCTCACTATAAATTATTCAATTTACGAACTCAACATACGTCTCTTTGAAAATATTAAATTAATGTATAAATATCACGTGTTTCAAACCTTCAAGCTGTCAACTCTTAATTTTTTTTTTAGGTTGCTTCCAGCTCTATGGAACTGTAATACTCAATTACTCCAGGACATAAAATATGAGAATACAAGTTCAAAAAGTACTACATAATTCCACCCGTCTTTAAAATGAAATTAAAAACATCTCTGACGTCTGACTAATCGTTAATTCTTAGCGATTGTTTTGGATCATGTCACAGGATACTTGCCAATTGCCCAATGCCCATTAGCTCTCATTGTCATAAATATGCAAATGTCTAGACGAGATGCGCTCGATTCGAAAGTGCCTGATTGTTAGAGATGTCAGAGCATTTGGTAGGGGAAGCGTTTCGTTTGACACTACGAAAATTTCGAACCGGACCAATCAGAACAAAGGAATTTTTGCTCTTTTGTTCTCATTGGTTAATTAGATGATTTGAAACTTTTCGTAGCGTCAAAACGCATCCTTATTGCCTTGAAAGCGAATGTGACGCGATGACAACTGCTGACAAGTGGCCATTCGTATGTCACGTAAATGTGTAGCGTTCTGCGGTACACGTAGACGTGACATAACCCTTCCGCCTATTCCTCGTCATCCCACAATATTTTTCGATTTGACGATGTAAAGCGTTTCTAGAATTTTTTATGCGACGTGACATTTGACGAACACCGTGTAACGAAAGTTGTCGCACGATGAATCTGAGTAAAACAGAGAAATTGTTGGCTGCTAAAAAGAAGGTAATGTGTCACGGATGATCGTTGACAACTTTCCGAGCTATATTATACATGCATATTCGATATAAGTAGTTAGCTATAATATGGATTAATTAATCTGCAAGATGCAAGAACATTATCTTATTGTGCCAATCTTTTTATTGACACACAAGTAAATTAATTATGTTATAAAATAAAATTATTATCAAGTTTTTAAATGTAACAAACTATTAGAAAGGGATATAAGAATAGTTTATTTCTTATTTTTTAATTCAATTTTTAACTCTTGAGTAGACATTTTAATAGAACTTATGATTTTTATTATAGCTAAAGGAATTCCAATTACAAAAAAGATTGCAAGCACAAGAGGCCTCAAACAAACAGCAAGATACAAATATAATAGATGAATCCATATCACAGGTAATTATTTTATAATGATAATATACATTTCATATGATAACGATATATAATTAATAAATATTATATGCTGTTTTTTAAATGTATAAATGTACATGTATAAACTTAATTAACAATCTTTATTTTATGAAAAACTCATAATATAAATTTATATATATAAATAATATTATTAAGGTTTTGCAATTAAGATTCAGATATTTTGTATATAAAAATTTTAATATTGGGATAACGTTTCTAATAGTGCCAAACAAATTGCCAAACTATAGAAGTGGATAAATCTTATGATCAAAATAATCACAATGAGATAAAACAAACAGATAACTTAGTCCAATCTGAGGGACATCTGGATAAAATAAACATTATACATAAGGAGGAAAATATATTGAATCATGCTTTTAATGATACTAATAACTTAATAGATATGACAGAAAGCGACAGTAAAACTGCAATAAATGAAATAACAGAAAAGAACTTTCCTATTTTGGAAAATTGTTTAGAAAACACTGTATTATATGAAAGTAGTGATAAAGACTCTACACATCTTCAAGCAGATTCACAGTTTATGGAAAATGACAAGAGATATAACTTAAATATAGTGGCATCTAATGGACCATCAATAGTGCAAACAGAACATTTATTAGAAATGGCTTCAGAAGTCGCTAATGTGCTTACTGATGATACAGACCATAGTGATCCATCGTTGTTTGATAATGATCTAAAGTGTCACAATCAATTCCTAACTACTTGTCTGGAAGAGCAAAAACAACTTGTGAATGATTTACACATTCAAGTCAGTCGTTATGTGAGTAAATAGTTTAAATATATTAATAATAATATATCCAATAGTTTCATTTGCATATGCTCTGTAACTATTATATTGTATTATATATAATTTCGTTGTTGTTATATGTGGGAATATAATAGCATAGCAGAGTTGCTGAATTGGAAGAAATTCTTGCTACAAAAGATTCCGAATTTGAAGCCAAACTCGTTCGCGAAATAAATCCTTTAAAGGAGCAACTGCAAATTCATACACAAACTACTGGCATTTTGATAGCAGAAAAAGCAGAGCTCACAGCAGCTTTGGCACAAAGTCAGAGGACTGCAAAACAAAATGCAGGTTAATATATTTGTAAAATATCTGAATGTTTAAAATTTATCCTGAAAATGTTTCAAATATTAATAATATTGTTATAATTAAATCTCTGATCTAAGTGATAATCTAAAATCAGTATATCATCTGTATATCTGATTATCAACATTACCATTCAAATATTAAAAGCTCATATTGATCTAAATATTCTTTAATTCGAATTTTCTAAAAAAAATTTGTTGATTATTACTTTATTTAAATATATCTCTGATATTTAGAGGAATTAGAAGAGATGAATGGAAAACTGAAACATAGCCAACTTCGTATTAATGAGCTCGAGAAAGAATTAGCTCAAACAAGAAGTAATTCTTCTGACACTCAGAAAAATGCTCAGCAAATACAACAGATTTACAATGAACTTGAGAAAAAATATCATGAACTTAGGTATTACACACATAGGCGTTAAATTTTTTACCGAAATCATTTATTGTTAAATACATATTGCAAAATAATTCATTTGTTTGCAGAAAAGAAAAAGAAGATCTGGAATTAGAAACCTCAGAATTAAAACAAAAGTTGAATTTAAAGAATACTGAATTCATTAGCCTGCAACAGGAATTTCAAGAGAAAGCAGCCTTACTTTCTTTAAATGAATTAAGAATACAACAGGTAAAAAGGTCTAATTCTATGTATGATTATTCTTGAAGATCGCAATCTTATCCTAAAACTAATACTTATTAAATAATTATAAAATATGCTATTTAAATAATTTGATTATAGTTAACTGATACATCGCAAACATTAGAGTCTCAGCATCAAACTGTCACAGTATTGGAACAACAATTGGCTCAAATGAGAGAAACTTTGCGGCTAATGAATAATGAAAAAGATGAAACCAGTAGACAATATCAAAATTATATACGACAGTTAGATGCACAGCAAGCAAAATTGCTTAATGAGGTACATCTAACATGCTCTATTCATAAAAAATAAAATTATAGGAAACTAATTAAATAATTGCAGATTGAAAATGGAAACAAAATGATCAGTGATTTAGAAAGCAGAGAGAAAAGTTATGTACAACGTTTATCAGATTTAGAACAGCAACTTCAACATGAAAGAGAGAAAAATGAATCTTTACTTCCATTGCAAAACCATAATAATGAGATAAATAGTTTAGCGAAAAATATTGAGGAATTGACTGCGCGGGAGGAAAAACTTCATACCATGTTATCCGAAAAAGTAAAAATATGCACAGAAAATAGTAGTTTATAAAAAAATTTGTAGAAAAAATGGTTTTTGATAATATAACGCTTTTAGGAAATGGAAATTGAAATGTTAATAAAAGAAGTGCAAGAATTACGGGATACAAAAGATGATGGAGCAGATGCAGTAAAATTGGTACAAGCTCTTGAAAGCGAAAAACTTGGCGCATCTAGAGCCGTTTTACAAAATCAACAATTGAAGGAGCAATTAACTGAAATGGAAAATGCTTTTGTCACACTGGTGAGTAACACAGCTACATAATATATATCAATATAATTTTATTTTTTACTGTAATTGTTTTCTATTTAGAAAAAAATCTTATAGTATGTATATAATTGTTTATTAAAAAAATATTTTCATCTAGTTGAGAAAAAATTTATAATTATCCTCTTTTTTTCAGAGTAATGACAAATTAGATTTGACAGAACAACTTCAAGCTGAACGAAATATTGGCAGAAAATTAAATGCAAGATTGAATACAATTGAAACCGAAATGGATAATTTGAAAGAAAAACTGAAGGAAAAAGAAACATCTTTAATAGAATTGGAAAAAGAAAAATTGCAAAATGCTCAAATTGCAGATCAAATGCAACATTATCAAGCTCAATCTCATCATGCCCATACACTCCAACAAGAACTACAAAATACTTTAGTAATTTCTGAAATTTTTAATAATTTAAATTATTTATAATCCTTTTTATTAATTTAAATTATTTATAATCTTTCTTACATTTTTTCCATATAAAAAGAATGTAATTTAACTTTCTAATAAAGTTATAGCAATATCATTTACATATTTACAATTTACAAATTACAGATTTGTATAGAGAACTTAAAAAAAGAAAATGAAGAACTTACAAAGAAATTGGAAAATAAAATACAAGAAGAAACACATTTGTCCAAAGAATCTGAGAATGTTAACAAAGATCAGTCTACAATTAAAAATGAACAAGATCATGATGATATTGTAACAACGCACAACTTTCCACTGCCAGAAAATAAAAATGCTTTAAATGATTCTGAGCCTATTATAAAATTAGAAAAGAGGTTTAAAGAAACGATGGAAAAGGTCGCTGAATTAACTGATGAAAAACAAAAATTGGAACATCTTGTTCTTCAACTCCAAGGTGAAACAGAAACTATAGGTAAGTTATATTTTTAATCAAAGAATTAACATTCATTTTTCAGATATTTTATAGCATCCAATTATTTAAAAATATTAATTTTTATCTCCATGTATATCATATATATGTGATATTAAGTAATATGTTTTTTTTTTTTTTTTTTTTTTTTTTTTTTTTTTTTTTTTTTTTTTAGCTACATTGATAGATTATAAGATTGACTTATCTTGATTAATTGCATATATTTATACAGGAGAATACATTACTTTATATCAAAAACAACGAGCAATTCTAGGAGAGAGATGGAAGGAAAGAGAGCAAACCTTCCGTCAATTACTAGAGCAACGTAATCAACAACAAGAACAATTACATAAATTAAAAGTATTAGTAACTGAATTGCTTAAAAAACATCCTGAAACGTTGATAAGTTCTACAGAAACTTGTATGGACTATCATAAACGTAAATATATATTTAATAGAAGAATTTCTTTTGTATTTTTAAATAATATTTGAAATATTTTTATATTTATGTGTATATATTCTTTACAGAAATCAATGCTGACAATTCTGCACTCTCTGAAAATGAAAAACAAGAGAATACAGAATTACCATTGATTGAAGATAAAACGGCGTCGGAAATTCTTGATGTTTTGTCAGAAATTAAAGACTGTAAAGATGCATGTATTATAGAACCTAACTTTCATCCATGTCCATGGTGCTCTGGAAGACTAATTACTGTGTAATCATGAATAATAAATTTATTTTAATCTTATTATAATAATAAAATATCATATTTGTGCAATATATAATGACATAGGATATAATACTTGTATATAAAAGATTTTAGGTCTTTTTTTTTAAACTTCTGTATCAATTTCTTGTAAAAGTGCAAGTGTAAAATTTTTGTCTAAAGAATTGCTTTATAAATATACAGTGCCTTGAATAGTTTTGCAGATACGATTTTCCTCTTGTACTTAAATCTGTGTTAGGAGAATACCTTCCTAAGATCATGAAAAGAATCATAATTACCAGTTTTTTTTTTTTTTTTTTTATAATAATAAATAATTCAATATTGTTATGAAATTTTTATTTTTTGTATTAATTAAAAACATACATATTATGCCTTCAAAGCATATTTTCTCTGTGGAAATGCAGAGCGTTTGCGTATATCTTTCAGCGTTTTTCTGCTTGCCTGATAGGGAGTAAGAACACGACGCAGAGCCCTAGTTTTCTTGGGCCTCAAATCAAGAGGCTTGTATTTCTTGTTTTTATAAAATAAGCGAAGATTTCCCTTTTGCTTCTGGTGCATAATAATATACACTCTTGCAATGGCCTTCCTTACGACACGACTGCAATAAAAATTAAAGAATTTCATAGAAATATGTAATTTATATTGTACAAAATTAAAGGCTATATATAAAATTAGCTTTACATAGAGAACTTACATCTTGGATAATTTTGACGCAGCTCCTCCTGTTACTTTAGCCACTCTTAAAGTGGTCAATTCTGTCTTGAGCTGTTCGAGCTGCTTCAGCAACTCCTTCTTGTCTTTGGTCCTTAATTCGGAACACTTTACCTTCGCCTAAAATAATTCAACACACGTTGAATGCATTTTCATGTATTGTACACTATTGAAGTTTGAAATGCTGTACACATTATTATTAGAAATCTGATTAATTGTTTTATTTTTTTCAAAAGGTAATTTCTATCCAGAAAAAACCGCTTTTTTTATTTTTTGCCCAATCCATAATTTAACAATCGTAACACTATTTGTGACGGTGTTTCGAATAGGTTACGTGATACAATTTTTCTTGCCAATAAAGTTGAAAGAAAAATTAACTATCTATTGATTAAATTGTATCTATTACATAGTTTTTATGAAATAATCGAAATACATTAGCCATTGATGTTTTACATAAATTCGGATTATTATTTTACACATTTACTAACCATCTTGATTCGATTTCCTTTCAGCAAGAAAAAGAAATGTAAAAAGATGAAGAAGGTGCTGTTGGAACGTGAAGTGTTGAAAAGAACTAGAAACAGAATAGCCAACATAAAAATGGCACTATAATTTCAAGAAATACAAAAGTCCCTGGCTCACAGATGCTGTACTATTACTAGATTGCTAAGTCTGGATCTAAAATAGGTATAGTAAGCTTTAGCCTAAGAAATTGACCATTTATAATCAAGTATAAGGAGAACACTCGACTGTGATTAGTAAATTTCTTAAAGCTTAGGACTTAAATTACCTATTGTAGACCGGCACTGATGGCTTCTACACACAGGTAGCCAATCAATTTTTCGCTCTAATGGAAAAGTTGTAAGTTGATTGGTTACCGCATCACTTTTTGCAGCGCGGCAAGAGTTTCCTCCGTTGTCAATTGCGAAGGATAGAAACTACTAGTTGAAAAGTTATATTACCGGTTGCGCTACATACATATTATATACATAAATACATAGATATATATTTCTTCTTACAAATATTAATTTCTTTATTATTAAACAAAATTAAATGGATTATATATATATATATATATATATATAATTCTTTTATATGCACATATATGTATATGTATAATTTTTTTAGAATTTTTAACATTTTTATTTATCATCAAGTTTTAATTTAGAATAAAGTGTATATATATATATATATATATACATATATATATACATACTTTATTTTAAAACTAAAACTTCTAATAGCTCATCAAACGATGCAATATTAACTTTTACGTATTCCCCAAAGGCATTACAAAGATTATTAAGTATCATATCGATTGCTTCAGAAACAGCGATAATAATTTTGTGCAAAATGTTTGAGTCTGAATTGCTCTGCATGCGCTCACGCAAGTCCATTTTCCATTGCTTCAAATTTGCTTTACTATATTGCCAGACAAAGGCAAAAGCCATGAGTAAAAAATCTTCTTTATTTTCAGAACGTTTCATTAATTTTTCAACGATTTTAAACAGTTTTTTCAGACATTCTTCATTAATTTTCATATGACTCATATCTTCAAGAAGTGGTTCAAAGTCAGGAATTAATGGAAGATTCATGCTCTTGGGACAAGCATCGCTCAGATAGAACTTGTTCAATAAATCACAAAATACTTTTCTTAACTGATCAGTGGTAGAATCATCAACATAATTCTTGGAACCAGATGGATTATTTTTATAGTTTTCATTCAATATATCCGATTTCATGAGACGAACAACATATTCAATAGGATCTATCAATGTAAAACCGATGAATTTTAGTTTACCCTGTTCGAATGACCATACAATATTATGTGGAGTCTTGCCTAATATTTGATCATGAGTAACAGGCTGGTTAACAGATAGTTTAACAGATAATATCTGTTCGTGATGTTTTATATATTTTATCACTTCCGCATTCTCGGATATTTTACATGCATTATTCTCGGCAGCCCTTCGCGCAATGCGATTAAACTTCTTGCGGAGATTTTTCTTACGCAAACCATCTTTGTAATCATTGATGATTTTACCTTGGGTGCTCTCAATGATATCGTTGGCAAATTGAATCTTTATTACGGCACCGGTGAAAAACATAATATATACTGCCAAATATAATGCATCTGTCTTATCGATAGTTTTATCTGTCATATATTTATCTATCATATTGTAACCTTGATATATGATACCAGCGCCATTCAAGAATAGATTGCCACCTTGTACAGTATTAAATGCCACTTTTGCAAAAGTGGATACCATTTTACCATTTGCAGCAGCTTTGGATAGAGCAGCTGATCCTCCAACTGTTCCTAAACCAAATATTGTACCAGCTATGCCAAGCCAATGAGGTAATGCATCTTTATTCAAAATATCAATAGGTTCCTTGTGACTTCTACGATCTGCCAATTGCTGAGAAGATCGGGCGACTGTCCAAATACTACTTGCACCATTAGCAACAAGACCTATAATAAATATTGTAGACCATGTTTAAAACAAAATATAATGGGAAATGACCTATAAATTCATACTATAATAATTATATGTTGATAAGAGAAACAATAGATTATAAAAATTATATAATCAATGCTTAACATATATGACAAATTGATATTGCATCAATTATATCTTGGTAATAATTTACCTGTTATAACAGCAGCTGGTGCAAGAGGTGTAAACAATGATGCAACACATAAGCCAGCTGTGCTAAATCCAGTAATACTAGAAATAACATCCATTCCATTGCAGATTCTTGTTGTCAATGTGCATGCGGGAGAATCTATGACTTCAAGCCAAACTGTTGAATAGTCTTCTGTTATTGGATAAGATAAATTTGCTTGATAAAAGCCATCTTTGGGAACAACCATAGTGCATTTTGGTAAATTATTGTTTTCTATATAATCTGCCCAACTTTTATACAATCTACCACAAATATCAATGTACCATATCCCATAATCTGCTTCAACTTCCATTTTTGTGTTTTCTTTTTGTTTTGATCTCTTTACACTGTCAGATTTCTTCTGAATATTTCTCCTAACTTTAAAAATGGGAATAGGTAATACTGCAGACTCTTTTTCTTCTTCTCTTACTGACTCTTCTGTTTTTTTCTTTTTTACTTCTTTTTTTTTCAGTTCTACATTCATCTTAGGACGAAATATTATATTGTAAATTATACCAAAGCAAATTGGTTGAGTATTATTATTTCCTATTATACATTTACGTATTTTATTATATATTATATCTATGACACTTCTAGCTTTTTCATCATAATTCACTGTATCGGCTATATCTGCACTTGTATCATTTGAATCTTCTGGTTTCCAGTAGCAACTGTTTTCTATTATATTTGAATTGCTGATTGGTAATCCATAAATTGCATAACCAATATTTTGTCGTAGATATTTATGTTCGTCAAATTTATATTCTATGCAATCAGGAAGTAATTCATAGAAGCATTGTTGCTGTTCAATAGCAAGACTTTTCATTTCTTCCTGAGAAATAAATATACAAAAGATTTGTATACCTCTGTTAAATTAATTAAAACAAAAGATCAAAAAACTAATTTCTTTAGTGTTAATTAATATCAAATTTCAAAAATTTTTTGGGGAGACTATAATATAAATAAAGAATATAAATAAATTATGATTACAATTAAATAACATTAAGACAATTCTAAATTAAGAAGCATTTCAATATAAAGTCATCGTATGTTTTGAAATCAAGAGTTTACCCAAAGTATATCTGTAATTATTTCGTTATTTGTAGCCATTATATTCGTATAAAATCCTTGAATAATATTGAATGAGGAATATTCGAACTTAGCTGAACGTTAACTTTATCTGCTAAATATTCAACATCGAATAAAGTCAATAGAAAAAGTAAAAATGAAATCTATAGTGCATGTGATGTAAACTACAGATTTTCAGTACTAGCAGTGAATATCGGAATGCAGACAGTTGGTCAACTCTCTTTTGGCAACCGCAATTAATCACTATATTTTACTATGAGTTCGTCTTTTATTGGCAGAAACGATGCAATGACGTCATTAATCGTTCTCGGAGCGATTAAACCTACATTCGAAAACCATAAAGAAAAGCGATAATCAATGGTATGAATCATTACATGTCTACATGATGAGTTTTGGAACGCACCGATATTGCAAATGCGAAAATATATGATTTCGAAGAATAATAACAAAGAAAAAGAAGAAATGGTAGGAGAGGAGTGAACAATAATATATAACTAGAAGATTATAAAAAAAATTCCACAACTTCAGATCTGCAATCTTGATATTGCATCCTAAAAAGCACGACAATCAGTAAAGAAAAAGAAAATAAAAGAAGAATATAAACAATGGGAAAACACGAAGTAGGCACACCAAAATATATTGCTAATAAAATCAAAGCCAAAGGATTGCAAAAGCTGAGATGGTATTGTCAAATGTGTCAGAAACAATGCCGGGACGAAAATGGATTCAAGTGCCACACGATGTCAGAATCTCATCATCGTCAGTTGTTGCTATTCGCCGAAAATGCTCATCGATATATGGATCAATTCTCACGAGAATTTTCCCAAGGATATCTGAATTTGTTAAAGAGACAATTCGGTACGAGACGAGTACCAGCGAATCGAGTATACCAGGAATACATCGCTGACAGAGGACACATACATATGAATGCGACTCAGTGGCTCACCTTAACAGCATTTGTCAAATGGCTTGGGCGCAGTGGACAGTGTGTTGTGGATGAAACAGAAAAAGGTTTGTTATCAAAATTTATATTTATAATTTTAAAAAAATGAGAAATTTATCCATAAATGAAATTCTAAATTTCATAAAACGTATCCTTTCATTTTTTAGGCTGGTATGTAACATATATCGATAGAGATCCTGAGACACTCGCTGCACAGGAGAGAAAAGCAAAGAAAGAAAAAATGGAGAAGGATGATGAGGAGCGAATGATGGATTTTATTGAAAAGCAAATAGAGAGAGAGAGGACAAAACATGATGTACAGGAAGAGGAAAACGAAGTGTTCAAAATACCATTAATGCGTTCTGAGAATGATGCACCTTTAGTTTTTGATATAAAACTGAAACCAAAACCAAAGTTGCTACCTGTGTTCAATATAAAACAAGAGAAAAAAGACCAAAATATTAGTAACCAGGACAAGCCAAGTTCCAGCAAATCACTTGATGAAAAAGATGGGAAATCAAAAAGATCCAATCATGATAACGAGACAGGATCTGTCAAGAAGTTAAAGAGTGACAATAATCTCCCTGCAATTGAAGGTTGGCTTAAGAAAGGTTTAATGGTTAAGGTAACTACAAAAAGTTTAAGTGACAAATATTACAAAGCTAAAGGTATTGTTCAATCAGTTGAAAAAGATGATTTTGTCGCTAAAGTAAAATTAAAGACACCAGAAGATGTTGATGGACACATTATACGACTGGATCAAGAATACTTGGAGACAGTAATTCCTGCGATAGGCAAAGAGGTCTTGATCCTTTGGGGAAAGCATAAAGACAAGATAGCAATAGTAAAGAAATTACACATTGAACACTACAGTATAGATGTTGAGCTCAAAAAAGATAAAAAAATTGTAGAGAAGCTTTCATATGAACAAGTATGCAAGTATGTAGATTGAAGAGTATAATGTGAAAAGACAATATATTTTAATATCATTAATAATATCCTGCATTACTTATTGCGTTAATCTAAAGAAGCACCTGTGTACAAATTTAACAACTAATATAAGGTGTGAAACATGAAACTTTATACATAAAATTTTTTACAGTTTAGGAAACAATTTTTTGCAAAATATCAATTTAAGACAATTTCATTGAATATCAACTGCATTGTCAATTAATTATGTTATATTAATTCTTTTTCAATATGTGTTATTTTATATGTATGTATAAGGTAAATAGATACATAAAATTATAGACTAATTAAGAATATCTTATCATATAGATAATAAAACATTGTAATTTGAATATCAAATTTATTACAATGACGATTTTAAGATAAATTTGCTTTTTTAAGGATTTTTGTATATTATATGTATATATATATACAATTATATATCGAAACTATATACTGTAAAAGAAATTTTATTTACTATGTATTTATTACTTGTAAGAGAAAAGATGGAAGAATTAGAACAAATAAACTTAAATTTTATTTATTACTTATAAGAGAAAAGATGGGAGAATTAGAACAAATACAATATTTACAATACGCAAAAGGAATTTTGTTTAAAGAATTGATAGGAAAAGAAATCGATTTTAATTTTATATATATTTCGTGAAGAATATGTGTAATTACTATATGAATACTATTTATATAATAATATTAGTTAGTTTTATTCTGTTTACAATGCCTAATGTGTAGAATAAACGGATATCACAATAGGAACATTTCTATGCGATAGATAAAAGATATATAATAAACTAATATAAATAATAATTAAATATAATACATGGACAGTGCTAATCAGTTTTGCAGATCATTCGTTCACGTACATATGGTACTGGGAAACATGCTTTATCAAGTAAAACAGTACGACCATTAATATTAAATAATATATTTCCTGTATGTGCACGCTTAAATTTCGGCACAGCAGTACCTTCGCCGAATGTTAATATTTGTTTTTTACCTAATATCGAACGCACGAACACAGCTTTATACAATTTCTCTGCAGAATTATAATAAATTCTAAACGGGATCATTTTACTGAGTACTATAAGCGAGACAGACGCGGCAAAAGTAAAGAGCACTATGCCTACCCTAGCTAGTTTACTTAGAGGATTTATTATACCACCATTGCTAAATGTGTCTTTCGCTTCTTCTTTAACTGGTGGATTTACATAAATTAAATATCCTACAAGGAACACACTAAAAATAATACCTATCCATCCACCATTATGTGCAATAGTAATGGTTGTATTGACAATTCCTTGCTCTCTATATATGATTTTGTAATCATTGCTTATATTGTCCTTAAGTCTAAATTTCTGTTCTACAATGATATTTGTCCTATTAGAGTAATGTGAATCACTTCTTGTGATTTTAGTTATAGATCCAAAAATTATATTCTTGCGAAAAATAGTTCGGCACAAAATGGGGGCTTTGCTCAAAATACAGGCCATTCTTGTATAGTCCACAATTCTGTAATTTTAAATATAAATATATATATGTATGTTTGTGTGCGTATAAGCATTAAAATATGAATATGAGTATTTAAATTTGTTCATCTTGCAATCAATATACACATATAATTATTTTTAGTATTTTTTTTAAATTATATATATATATATATATCCATATACATCTTTTTTAAGATGTTACCATTTATAATCATTTACAAAAACATTACTACAATAGCATTTCATGTATATTACAATATATTGAATATGTATATATATATATATATATATATATATATATATATATATATATATATATATATATATATATATATAATTATAGAATAAGCACAATTGTTTATGTCTATATAAATATAATTGTATATATGACGGAAAAATAGTATTTAAGTTTAAATCCTGAAAAATTAAACAGTTAAAGCAAACTAATATTTTGAAAAGCTTTTTATCTTTTCATATATATTTGAAAAATATGGAAAAAAGTTAATGGGAATATATGTAAAATAATAAAAATGTTTTATTCTGTCATATTCGGTTATTAATTAAACCTAAAATGAGAGATTTTTACTCACCTTCGTATAAATTTAATATTTCTCAACAATATTATAATACTGTTTATACTCTAATAAATAGATATCAATAAAATCATACCACACGTAGAATGTGTACCATCGACACGTTCCGTCAAAATTAGGTTATCTCGCAAGTGCAACGTGCAACACTTGCAGTTCAATGCGATGTGATTAGCATTCGTTTCTATCAATTAATATGTCTTTATTTAATGACGATAATTCGGGCTCTGATGCAGAATTAAAAATAAATGCGGAATATGCCAGCATTTACGATAACTTTCGTCAAAAGGAGGAATTACATAAACGTGAGTATAAACAGCTATAACCTTGCTATAATCTGCAGTCTCAAAAATAGAAGCAAAAATTATAAATTATATTATGAACAAAATATAATTTAGTTTACTATATATGTAAGAGCATATTTTAGTAGCACTATTTAATTAATAATTACCTATGTAACAATTAATAGCTTAATAACATTCAATTTACATAATTTATAGATGTAGGGGTACAATTAGATAAAAGATCATGTATTTTATATATTAATATATTATAAAAATATATATTCTCTATATTTTGATTCATTTTGTAGTAAAGGCAAGATATGGAGAGGATGCTGCAGCTTCAGATGACGAATCTAGTGACAGCAGTTCATCAGATGATGATGAAAATGTATGTTGACATCTTTAACAAATTGCTAGTTGCTCTTATGATCGTATATATTTCTTAAATATTTTTTAATTTGTAAAGTAAAGAATTTTATTTTTTAACTTTGATTTGTATATTTCATAACAAATTTAATTATATATAATGCCAATTGATTCCAAACAATAATTAATTTTCTTTTTTTTTAGATCCACAATCCACAGTTTGATAAAGAATTTCTTATAACCTTGGCTTGTTTGAAAAGTAAGGATCCACGTATATATGATGAAAAAGTTAAATTCTTTAGCGATATCGCCAAACCTGACACATCAAAAAACACTGAAGCAAATGAACAGGAAAAGAAGAAATCAAAGAAAGAAAAGGCTCTTTTTTTACGTGACTACGAACGTAAGATTATAATGGAAAGAGATGGGCATTTGAGTAGCAGCGAAGATGAAGATGACGCAAGACAAAAAGCTAAATTCAGAATGTCCACTTATGTAGAGGAACAAGAACAATTAAAAGATAGTTTTAAAAATGTTTTAAAAGATGAAAATGAAGATGAAGATACTGATCTTCTACAGATAAAACAAAAGACAGATGATGAAAAATATAAGGTAAATAATTATTAATTACTTTATATATATTATTTTTTATCTTATCTTACAATTAAATAATAAGATTATTTTTGTATGTCTTACAAAAAAACAGATAAAATATATATCATTATATAAAATTGTGTCATTGTTTTACTTCTTTAGGAAGAAGAGTCATATAAGGAATGGTTGAAAGGTCAAGAGGTGAAGATTGATCCCAAAGATGAGGAAGTGCTCAAATCATTGCGTGAATTCTGGACAGATCCTAATTTGGATGTAAATGAAAAGTTCTTAAGAGATTATATTTTAAACAATAAGTATATGAAAAATGAGTCTTATAATATAGACTTAGAATATAATGCGATGATTCATGATAGCGATGAGAATTTATCAGAAGATGAAAAAACTATCCAGAAGCAAGAGGAATTTGAACGTAAATACAATTTTAGATTTGAAGAACCTGATCAAGAATTTATCAAAAAGTATGTTTTATTATTATATTATTATATATTAACATGTAATTATATGTTTACATGTGTTTATTACACATTTATACATAAATGCATTATATAATTTCTGTTTATTTATGAAATTTACATTTCATTAAGGTATCCACGAACAATGGAAAATTCAATGCGAAAGAAAGATACGCGCAGAGCACAGAAGAGAGCAGAAATTAAACAAAGAAAAGAGGAAGAAAAACAACGAAAAAAGGAGGAACTAAAGCAATTGAAGGCATTGAAAAGAAAAGAAATAGAAGAAAAAATAGAAAAGTTAAAAGAAATCACAGGTAAGATGAGATTTTTCAACCTCAACACTTGTAAAACTTATATGAAATTGTTGAACTATTTTTTTATCTGATATATCCATACTAATTATAGGAAATAATGATATGCATTTCGAAAATGTTGATTTTGATGCTGATTTTGATCCAAATGAACATGATAAAAAGATGAAAGAACTTTTCAACGACGAATATTATGCTGGTGGTGAAGACGAAAATCAGAAGCCTGAATTTCCTGAGATTGATGATGAATTGGATATTGAGCCTACATGGGACAAATATGACCCGACAACAGATGAAATTGACACGAAAGCTATGTTGAATGAAAAATCTCATTGTGAAGATCCAGATTTTAATGTGCTTATTTATAATTTTTACCTACATATATTTTGCCGATATATTTCATTGATATATTTTATACAGGGACTTTATTGATTACAGATGGATGCTGATTACGATGAATCTCGAGATTTGCAGTTCGAACTCATTGAGAATACGAAAAAAAGAAAACGAAGGAGGCGCTCTAAATTCGCTGAACTTATTGCAAAGAAGAAACCAAAATTTGATCCAAAACAATATTCTTCTTACAAAGAGTATTTTGATCAATATTATTCATTGGATTATGAGGATATGATTGGGGATTTGCCTTGTAGATTTAAATATAGAAAAGTTGTACCAAACGATTATGGATTAAGTGTTGAAGAAGTAAGCATTTATATAAAATTTTATTAGAATAATAAGCTCTATAAAATCAAGAAAATTAGTTTTAATGATAATAATTTTTGTAATTTAATTTAATGTATATTTTGTTTTTCAAGATTTTAATGGCTGATGATAAAGAGTTAAATAAATGGTGCCCTTTAAGAAAAGCTCTTAGATATAAATCAGAGCATGTGGAAGAGAATGATGTACGAATGTATAAACAAAAGAGTGCGAATGAAACAAATAAACAAAAAATTCTTAAAAGTTTGTATATGTAAGTATTACACGATTAAAAATATATTATATTTACTAGATCATATACTAATTGTACATTTTTGTATAGCAATCCGGAAGAAAAAGCAGAAGGAAAAGATGAAGCTGTCATCGAGCAAACTAATACTAGCAATAAGAAGCGCAGGCAAAAGAAGAAAATTAAGATTAATGATCCTAATGTGAAACTTATTAATACCGATACTGTTTCTAAGAAAAAAATAACATTGCAGAACATTGCAGAAAACAACGCGCAGAATAATTCTCATGGTAATAAAAATAATGAAAGAAATGCACAAGATAAAAATGTAGTGAATAAGAATGAGAAGCGAAAACGAGAAAACAAATTAAGAGACGATAACAGACCTAATCCTAAGAAAATAAAGACAGATAAAGCAGGAAGAGAAGATTCTCGAATAGAAACGGATAACGTTAGCATTAATGGAAAAAACAATGGAAAGATAACATCTCTCTCTACCGAGAAATCCATAATTGCTCGAAAGAAAAACAAGAGTAAAAATTCTCGATTGAATAAAACGAAGACCGGTAAACGCAAACCAAATAATGATGATCCAATGATGTCTTTGGGAGCAGAAAGACTAAAGGCATACGGAATAAACGCTAAGAAATTTAAAAATAAGCTGAAATACGGCAATAAAAAATTGTGAACGTAAATTTTATATCTGTGTACATCTGTAGATATACGATTTTAAATTCTATATAATGTATAATAGAGTATATAATATCTTTCTACTCTAGTATTTTTAATTTTATTTCTTCGTATATCTCTGATTACATTGTAAAGTTATAGCAAAAGCTAGATGAATATGATTGTATATATAAGTAGTTGAAAACAGAGTAAATAGTTGAACACATAAGTAGATGAAAACAAAGACATACACATACAGATACAAGAATAGAAAGGGGACAATAGTCGGCGACTGCGCGCACCCTGCAAGTAGGAGTGGTCTCTCGGGTTAAGGCGGATCCGCTCTCAGATGATAAACGACATTTGCGGATTATTAGGATTGTAGACTGCTGTTTGTGTTTGCCTTTCCTCAATTTCCATCTCTAATCCAGCCCGTATGCTTCGGTCGGGAGAAAAATGCCCCATTGATCCGGCACGATGTACAGATTTCACTTACCGAGTGTTTGTATCTTTTTTTTCCGACTGATTATAAAAAGATAATTATAATTTAAAAGATTTTAATTGTACATCGCAATTGTTTTTATTTTTTGAAAGTCTTAATTTTTTAAATGATATATATATATATATATATATATATATATAAACCTCTCAGAAATATTCGCGCTAAAGTGATCAATTCCATTTTTTATAACTTTCTTAATTCTAATACCAGAACATTAATCATATGTCATTTGATGCTAAGATTAAAAAATTTATCAAATTTGCAGACTTAAAATATTTACATTTAAATACACAGGTATTTTTTTTTCATTATACAATATTTTACGTGATCGACGTAAAATATGCTAAAGAATAAGTAAAAATCGGTTATTAAATTGAAGAAAATGTAGCCGTGTAATTTTAAAGGAAGATTCGATCACTCGAGAAAAAGGATAGTTGTGTAATAACAATATCGTATCGTCGATAATGTATTCGTAATGTCTTTTAAGAATTTTATTTAACGGGAGGGGACAATGGGACACATTGGTTGGCATCCATTCGAACCGGTCCGCACTCAAACCCTCTTTCTCCCCTGGGCACAATAAATCAATCCCTTTAGCCCGAGACGAGAGTACCGTAGTAGCAGGTGGCTCGTGACGGCTACCTACGTTCGCGCCCTTAATTCCCAATTAATGTTATCCTCGATGTAAACGGTCTCTGTACAGCCCCCTTGTTCACGAGATCCATACGTTCGAATATGTTTTCTTATAAATGATGTATCGGATGAAACACCGTGAGTTTCATTAGAATGTGCGCGATCGCGTTTTGTGAAGAATCGTCTAATAATATCTCAATTCTTTTTATTTTATACAAAAATAAGATCGCGTGTACAATAATTTTTCACAACATAAGCTCGATAAAATACAAAAAAAAAAAGTAAATAAAAGAAACACGAAATTTGCGCACGTATGGAAAAAGTATGAAATCTTATCACACGCGCGCGTCTGCATTCCTTAAATATATTAAACGTTATATAAAATATAAATTATATAAGGAGAAAAATATATTAATATTATATAAAAGTCATATCATATTGGCTAAAAAATGTATAGAGAGAGAAAAGAGAAATCGGGAAGAGAATTCGAGAATCGCGCGAAGGTTTCACGTAACTCATCACACGTGTAATTGATTGGGAATAGAAAGTTGCTTCGACCAAGTTAGGCGCTATTAAATTACGGGAGGACCGAATTTCACGGACTAACGCCTCCATCTGGATAGTAGTGGAGCAGGGTAAGTGCACTTGGGGTAGTGTAATTGACACAATATCCCCGTCGGCGTTCTAATTGGCGGAAAATCGTCGGGGTGAATTCGGTCATCGGATTCTCGTTAACCGATCAGACAATTAAACACTTTACAATATCATTTCATTTTGTGTCTTTGATATCGTCAAAATAAAAATATAGACTTTTTTTTTTTAATAAGAGAGTTATAAAGCACGTATTATAAAATTAATTTTATAACGCTCTACAAATCTTCTATAATTACCCTGCTTATAAAAACTGATAGAAAATCGAAAAAATAAAAATAATCACACATACATATATTTATAAAAAGATATTTAATACACTTTATTAAATATTTCAATTTTTGTAATATATATTTTTTTATGAAAGAGAGATTCAACATATAACAGCAAACGCTTCTTTTCCTTTTTGCATTACAAATGCACATAAAATATACATATTTTAAAATAATCACACACGAATTTTTGACTTTTAAAATCTTTCCGGATCAGTAAAAAATGTAATGCGTAAAATATTTATATTTGTTCATAAACATAAGTTGTAAGAGTACTAAATGTAGTTAAACTTGTTCCATTGTTTAGTATGGAGGAATTTTTTGTAGAATTTGACTGTGGTAGATCTCCAACTTGGATGAGAATTACGAGATACGTGGTGACTGAACCGATGACCTGAGAAAAAATAGAAAATTTGTTAATTTTGATTGTACCTTTTTATTTAAAGATTGCCATTTCTCTCTTTTTCTCCCTTAAACATAGAGAGATTTCTGAATTAGATTATATTTTAATCTATTTTACACACACCGTTCTAACGTTATCACGTTACATATGTATACGAGATTTTATAACTTATCATAGTTAATTATCTTAAATTACAGATATATAAATTATAAGGTTCGGATTAAAATACAGAATGATAAAGTAGATAAAAACTCAAACTAACTTGAGGAAAAAAATGTTATTAGGATAGAAATCAAAGTAAAGTAGGCCGACTAACAAACAATGACAGTTCACGCGATTGCATAGGGATCTAATATTTTATATGTATAATAAATCTTTAAAGCTATCATTTTATATTTGATTATTTTAAATATTAGATTTAAATGAAAATTTACATAACTCACCCCATGAATAAATGTATGATCCAGATTGAAAAATCCACACGCCGTAAAAATCAACGGATTTTGTATCAGTTGCAAAGTGAAATCCCGTATCTAAAAAAAAGATCACTTAAATATTAATTCACGTTTTATCTTCTTGTATTATATTTGATTAATTAATTTGATAAGACGATAAGGAGCTTGCCTCCGCGCGAAATTCTTTGCTGGTGGATGGCTCGTACAATTCGCAGATTATGTCACCTGTATTCGCGGCCTGTCGAAATTGTCACGAATGTATTTAAACGTTACAATTGTGATATTTCACACACAACGATATAATCTATTTCTTTTCTTTAACACTCAAAGAATATTAAGGCAATCAATATTTTTCTAATTATAAAAAATAGGTTGAAAATATGTTACTATTCTCAAATATTGAAAACTTTTTCAATGCTTGCCTCAATGCTTGCCAAAGCGCATATATGATTTATTATGAGGACCTTTGACGCGTAGAATAGAATCCAACTGACGACTTCTATCATCTCCTGTCGGAATACCTCTTTGTTGAGGGGCATCCAAAAAATCGAATAAGCGTAATATAAAAGACTAGTGATAAACACAAACGATATCGTCATAGAACAGAGAATCTGTATGCCATATGCTTCATTCGTACTCCTCGTAGCCTTAATTAATTCCAGATGAACCTGCCTTTGTTCAATAAAAGAGAAACTGTCAATTAGCGTCAACCAAATCATTTAGAAAAAAATACATCATTGCGTTATACAATAAAATCATTATGTTAAAACGAAAAACACAAAGGTGCTATTTAAAATTATAAAATTATAAAATTAACTCAATTATAAAATTAACGAGAATTTATTTATGCAATTATAAAATTAACGAGAATTTATTTAGGATACGTGGTAATGATTTTATTTGTACATACACACATGTCATTCGTGTTTTTGAGTTTACAAAAAGTGTGTAAAAGCCTATATTCAAACGTGCAGGTCTCACTTGCAAGCCCTTATCGTTTCGGTGTTTTCCTCGGATCTACGATCCTGTTGCGTCGAGGATGTGAAGGTTTTGTTCCACTCATCCTTCATTTTCAGTACCCTTTTATGCTGCGGCGAATCAGGGGTAGTGGTTAACATGCGTTGCAGCAGATTGTTTAACTGTTCGAATCGCATCTTCGCGTACCTTTAATTAATTTTTCTTTGACATAAAAGAGGCAAGAGCGAAATATGAGAAATTTTATCGAAAATTGTCATAAATTATAGTAACTTTGCGATTTTTAGAGCAACCTTATAATTATGATACATTTCCACTATAAATGATCAAAGTTTAAAATAATTGAAAAAATTTTTATATTTAAATATTTATATTCTCTTTGCATTAAATTATTTTTATATCCAAATGTATAGGAGAATCGATCTGATACGATACACGATTAATTAATTAACAAAGCTCTTCGTTATATCATTTATCTATTCAAAGCAAATTATCGTACCTGACCCAGTGCAAAAAGGACACGTCGGTTATATAGAGTAACGCAACAGGGTAGTTTACAGCGAGTATAAGAATGATTTTGCTATGCACGGGTGTATTTTCTACGAACATTCCATTGTAATTGATTATAATGGATACGATAAATATCAATACAATGAATCCGAGCGCGTAAAGTTGATTCAAGTATAATTTCCGATAGTTCGTCGGTAATCCCATTTGCTCCATTGTTTTCTCACACATCGTGATACGCATCATCGCCTCCTTCATGCGCTATGAAAATAAAAAAGCAAGATACCAATCGATGTTAATAATAATAGCGTATTTCTATTCAAAAACAAAAAAATTCGAAACACGAGACAATCTAGTAGATATATATAAGAGCTTATTTCGAATTTTTAGAATAAAAGGAAAAATGTGTTTTAGATTTAAAATGTTTATAATATATATTAATAGTGTTAATCGTGTTAGATTTTAAAATTCTCTTTCACAATTTTACTCTTTCGCTTTATCATCATCTTTCAAAATTACCTTTCTCCTCAACCAACCGCTAGGGACAAGAAACAACGTGAAACATATGTTCGCGTAGAAGATCGCTCGGAATATTACAACGCCGAAGTCATTTGCCTTGTGCGCAAAATAGAGATACATATATTCCATCGAAAATTTCATCAGAACGCAATAGATGAGCAGACAGACGAGCGAGTACGCGATGTTCAGGATCCTTCCACGCTTGGTGGTCCAAATTCCTATCCCCAGGACAAAGTTCGCTACGAGCAGCGGCATGATCATCTCGTGTAAGGTCTTCGGATGGAACATCTTCGATGATCGTAACATTCGTCGACCTGAACAAATAGCACTTTTCGTCGACTGAGAACGTGCACACATGCATACACACGCGCGTGGACGCGCACGCACGCGGCTATCTCGTAACTGAGAAATGAACGATGAATATCGAGGGTGGCTACGTGTCGCTTCGCGTGCTCTAACACGAACAGCGTAATGCTAAATGCCACCTTGATAAGTGGTCGATGGTAATACGACCGAGGGTGGTCGGTGGTCGAACAAGTGGCGACGGCGCGACCCAAGTAAAGGATATTCGCAATGTCTCGTGATGTCTATGTCTACGTCCCGAAGGATTCGTCCATCTCATGGTCGATATTGGCTCGCGAGTGCGTTGCGTGAATAGCCTTCGCTATTGCTATAAATAAAATGCTATTTTCCGAAATTTCTCAATTTTTCCGTTTTTCCAAAACGAATATATGTTAATTTTTGTAGAAAATAGATAAATTAAAGAGGAATTTTGATTAAAAACTCGCATATACACACATTTCACAGGAAATGATTATTTTCAATCATCAAAGAAAGATTAGCTCGATATAATTGTTAAATTTATTTCTACACATTTTCTTAATTTTATCTTTATATATTGTTTATGATAATTTTAATCGGAAACGTTAAAAAATAAAAAACTGAAATTAATTTTCTGTTAAAAATTAAAATATTAATTTATTCTTAATTGTCTATATATTTTATAGACGTACTGTCTCTCACACACACATGTACACATCGCGTTTTAAATTATTTTTGTAAGAAATATAAGAAAGTCCATCAATCCAATTCAGTGATGTTAATTTGTAAGATATTAAATAATATCATAATAACAATTATTGATAAAGTTACAAAATAAATAATGGCAAATTTATATAATGACGAGATGCGTGAAATAAGCGACGGATATATCAGATGATCTTGTAATGGATGAATACCCACGAGACTTTACCGGGGAGATCGATATCGTGCGAAGTATCAAGCTAAGAGCTATCTTATTAACGATACCGGGAGAATAAAAAATGCTAGTATTATATATTAGCGTAATTGTAAAATAGGAGCTTATAACATACAATAGAATGTTAATAATCTTTTCTTTTTTTTTTATATTTCCAAATTATTTTAGTAATTTAAAGAAAATAAATATTTTATGTCAATGTATTATCGCAGATAACTATTTTATTAGAAATATATATAATTTAATAATTCTGCATATAATTATCGTGGATATTGTAAAAAGTTTCAAGTTCAAAAGGTCATATACTTTGATATGGATCTTGATAAGGATTACTAACGTTGTAGTAATAAAAGGAAATGAATAGCGAAAACGAAGAACATATAATACAAAATTACCTGACATACACATTTCGAATATATGTTTATATACGATCGTGTAATATTTCTATGTCCAATAGTTTTTGTCGTGATTGCAACGAACAATTAACGATTTTTAAATCGGGAATATTAAATCTCTAGAAAAGAAAAAATATGACATGCAAAGGTGTTTTTTTATTTTATTATTATTATATTCGTGGAATAAGAAGAGATGTGGGTGCGATACTATCTGTTCAATTAAGTAGAATGTATTTAGTTTTGTGCGAAAAGTCTAATATTCTAATATAAAGTTTAATGTTAGAAGGTAAAAAAATATTAAATATATTACAAAGTCTATTAAAGATAAAAGAGACTCCATTAAATATTTTAAATAAAAGAATTTTACATTGTTTTATTTACGTAGCTTTTATATTTACGACATTTGATATACATTAATTCTTTCGTAATTTAAAGTATAACAAAGTATAGTAAGTCATAAATAAGTCATAATTTAAAATAATAATTCTAATATAAAATTTTTTATATTAATATATCTATAATTACTCTTAAATATTATATATATATATATATATTAAATATGCATATTTTAAGACTTATATTATGCATTCTGAATAGCTTTATTCGACTCCAATGAGTTGCTCACTTGAATCATGATAACCAAATAGGTTGTTACAGTTTTCAACATCTATAAATAAGAAAAGCATAATTAATATATATCCGAGCGATTTTATAACTTATATATAGTAAATAAAATTTATATGATATTAGACATAGTTTAATATATATTTTTCATCTATGAATTTTTTATTTTTAATCAAAATAGGATTATGAAAATGGCTATTTATTATAGGAAATGTGAAAAACATTATCAAAATTTTTAAATATATTTTTTGTTTCTAGAAAATCATTCAAAAATTATTGACACAGAATTAGTTTATAAAGCAAAATGAATTTATATACAAACCATAGTTAGGACATGGTTATCCAAAGAAATACCATACGCGATAAATCTCACCGGACTTTGTAATATTTGAATACCAAATTGCTGAATCTAAAATAATTGTGGACAATAATTAATAACATAATTAATATAATAATTAATTATAATAGTTATATAATAATCAAAGATGAAAGTTATATATATATATATATATATATATATATATATCGCAACCAGACCTCCTCTTGCACACCAGATTCTGTATCGCATCCATAAATCGAGTAAATTATCTCGATAGTTTTATTTCCCTACACAAATATAAATATTAATTACTAATTAAATTTTAAATAAAATAATAAAATGCAAAATAGACTTACCTTATCGGCCGCATGTTTGCATACGCGACTTAAAAACGTAATTTTCAGTAAATGAAAGCTATTCAGTATGATCGTCACAGCTGTTTGCTGCAACACACTGTCCGTGATCTTGTGTTGTCGCGCAATATATCGAATGTACAAATTATAGAGAGATCCAGTGAGAAACATAATAATCATTCCTATCTCGAGAGCTGTCTGTACACCGAGGATAGTACATACTGTTTTTGATACTTTACACAATTGTAGGTGCACCTGTCTAAAAAAAAAACAACTTTTTAACAGCTATATAAGAAATGTTTTTAGTTGTAAAAAAACTTTTTATAAATCTCTCTTTCTTAAAGTTTTGTTTTACACAAAGAATTTGATTTAGATATTTAAAGTGTTCGATAGACAAAAATTATAAATCCTAATCTCAAGTATTTTAAAATTATTGAGTATTTTAAGAATTTAATCGATTGACTGCTATTTTTCATAGAAATTATTTTACAACAATTCACTTTATTAGTTTTATTACTCACTTGATTATTTGTAACAGATATTTACGCTTCTGACATTCCGTTATTACTGAATTCTGTTTTTGAGATCGATTTCGAAGTTTTCCTTGGAACTGTTTTTGAAAGTGAGATGGAAAATCCGACTGAATCTGCGATTTGACCGATTTTTGTTTTTTTGATAGAGAAATATTTTTTCTAGGTTGCATCTGTCGACACCATTGAGATAACATTTTTATGGGAAGCGAACATCGTTGCTCAACATCAATGATTTTAGTATAATCTTGCATTTCAAAAAAGCCCAATTTTATCTCTTTTATCGATAACATTGAATGTTCACGTAAGAGTTGGTTGATCAAATCAAACCTCATTTGTAAATATCTGCGTAACAATATGTGTTAAACATTATTTTTTTTATATTCTAATATATATTATCATCTTTAAATAATTATGACATCAATTTCTCACGTACTAATTAAAAAGAGAATACATATTTGATTAAAATAAACTTCTAAGTTGTTTATAAAGCCAGAGTTTACATACTTTACAAATATGTAGAAATCGAAAATGTTAATAGAATTGACAGCCAGTGCATAAGAATATACCACTAGAGAGCCAATTGTAACATATATATTTGAATGCATTCGCATTACAATGAAGACTACAATGCAGGTACAGAAGTTGAATGTAAACCAGGTAATCATTATTCCGATCGTTATAAAATATATTCTATCGTAGTTTACCGTCGTTCCAAGCTGTCGCAATGTTTCGTCAATCTCGAAGATATGTTTATAGCAAGCGTCGAACTTCTGCACAAATGTTAATTTATATGACGTAAATATGTAAATTTTTTTTTTTTTAAATACACATAATTTGTCGGACGATACATTCGCTCGAGTTAATATATTTCTTTTATCTTATTTAATTTACAGGATATTATATACTAATTTCACACTCGCTTACCTTCGTGTACCACCAGCCTAGCAACAGTTTAACGAGGACCAAGCAAATAATAATGTTGTCCAATATTTTGTACAGGAAATATTCCAATTTCAATAATCTAAGATCCATATAATATTCTCCCCAATGGAAGGAGCCAATATAATACACTAAACAATAAAGAAACAAAAGATAGATTAAGCTGAATATAGGTCTTGAGTGACCACGAGGATACTCAAAAACACGAAGTCCCATTAAACGGTTGAGAGTTATCACTGGTGCTATCGCCTCGGTAAAGCATTTTGGACGCGCGAATAGCTTCATAATTCCTTTCTTCCCTGTAGAACGTTATTCGATTAAACGTTCGGTTATTCTGTTGAAATTTTCTTGTCTTTAATTTTCAGCTGATTAAGTATGTGACATATTCAAAATCAGATAAAAGCATGATTAATTGGTATGATGATATGCGGAAATAAAATGTGGTTTTTGTCAAGTTCCATATTAATTTATTAATTAAAAAACGAGCGTTTTGCAAACTTAGAAAAAATTATATAATTATTATTATTATATATATATATATATATATATATATATATATATATATATACAGGGTGGGGCATTTATATTGAGACACCTAAATATCTAAAAAATAAAGCAAGATAGAAAGAAATGTTTCGGACAAAAATTGTTCGGTTCTAAGGAGTTCATAAGATGGTGCCATTAGTTTGACCTTGGGTGGAAGCGCTTCGGAGATTTCAATGTCAATGTTGTGACCCATCTTATGACCCCCTTAGAACCGAATAACTTTTGTCTGAAACATTTCTTTCTATATTGCTTTATTTTTTAGATATTTAGGTGCCTCAATATAAATGCCCCACTGTATATATATATATATATATATATAATATATTTTTATCTCTTTTCTTTACTTTATATTTACCCTAGATTAATCTATTTCTCCACTTATGTGATCATTGTGCAGCGTGTTATACTTGACTAATATAAGTTGACCTACGCAAATAGTCAATATGTTAAGTCAGACAGTATTGTGACGGTCACTTTTTCACTGCACTTTCTTCTTCAATTTTCCATAATTTGTAAGTTAATGATCTACCTTTGTTGAGCAGAAAAGAAAGAACTGAGGAGCACAAAAAGGTTCATAAAGTATTATCACGAAGAATGCAGGTGTGCTAAACGAGCGAACGTGAGCAAACGAGTCGCGGACTTTGAAGCGATCTATTATATATCTACAAGAGAGTCAACTGACCGCGAAGCAATGAGTAATTTGTTATACAAACGACCCCACAGGGCTCGCTTTTATTACTCTAATGCGTCATAAAGTACCGTCGACCTCGATGACGGCACATGTGATAATTACTGAAAGAAGATTGCGCTTTTGATCGTTATTAAATATGCAGATACTGCACGGGAGGTATCGGGATAAAGATATAAATTAATTAATTGCGATTTATAGATTTATTATATGATATAAGAAATACAAAAATATATTGGCGTAGTATACGGCCGAAATATGCTACCGTAATTTTTAATAAATACGATTCTTATTATGCTTCTTCACGAAGGGAATTTCTTACATTACATTGTAAGCTATATCTGGAAAATTGTTCAGTAATTTCAAAGCGGAACTTATATGCAGGGAAGTCGAGGATTTAGCTGATATATTAAAGAGATATAGATGAGAATTATATTTTCCTTTATAATATATTTCTTGCTGAATACTACAATACGCATCGCATGCTAATTATACATTGCAGGTACTAAACACATCGTTATGTAATATTAGATAACTTCAAAATTATGAATAAAAGAAAAAAAATAAAATTATATTTGAAATATATAGAAAGTTATTAAATATATATATATATATATATATATATATATATATGTATAACTAATAATTATATAAAAAAAGGTATTACACACACACACACACCCACACACACACACACACACACACACACACACACACACACACACACATACACACCTATGAATAGTAAGTAAATAAATTAATAAAGATTGTCTTTTTGTCCATGAATTGTACAAAGATAAATTTTTTCATGTAATGCTTCACTTATATTGTCATATTATCATTCATCCACTCTTTTATACCACTATTAATCTCTTTACATATTTAATGAAAGACAGACTCGCATAATAGTGTTGCCTCTTTATTACGTGATAGAATGTTGATTCTTGCCAAAATGAGATAATCTAATTTGCTTAACTGATTATACATGATTTTGCTCCTTGCAAAAAAAAAAAAAATAACGAACAAACAAATTTCGTCAATAATGATATCATTGATTTCGGTTTTATTCAATTTTTTATTTCTGTATTTGTTTCATTATCGTTACTCCTCCTATATCAAACAATTCCTGCTTTATTAGATATTATAAAACGGTTATGTAAAATTTATACATAAAAAATTTAATCTTGTTTATCGTTTCCACAATAAATAAGTAAAACGTCACAAAGAATTGATAGTATATAAAAAAAAAAGAGAAAGAGAGTGAGTAAAAGATTAGAAATTCACTTTAAAAAAATGCTTGTAAAGTCAATTAATCGAAAATATTAAAGTTCTCTCGAAAACATCGATGTTTATCCCTCTCTTCCGTGAAGCTTAATTAATTTCTTTCATTATGCTTACTTTGCAAGCAGCTGTCATTATCGAGATGACATATTTTGACAGGTTGAGTAGTAATATAAGAATTTTATTCGTGTAATACGCGCAAATTTAATATACTGCTTTTGAAGAACGAAAAAAATTGTAATATACTATTTTCAAGTTTACAACATGTTGAATGGATTGTCATTGCAAAAACTGTGTATTTTAATAGCTCAGAGTGATCAAGGGCTCAGCGGTGAATAATTTTATTGTTTCTAATTTTGTGTTTTTATTCGTTAAGTATAAATTTTATATTAAATACAATATATATGCGTGTCTGTCTTCGAAACATGAAAAAGATTATAACTTATTTTGTATGATTGCATTTTATGCTTTAAATTATGTATAATTGCGTAGATTAAATGCCATGTGTTTATGTATATTATTATATAATTATATTTTTATGCATCGAGACAAAGACAATTGTTTTTAATTTCGAAATTTTTATAATCAGATTATATTAAATAATATATGATGTAAAGAGAAATAAATAGCATGCGCTTTGTAATATATTCTAGTAATTGTAAAATTTGTTAAAATTTAATTTAATTTAATTTAATTTATTAAAGATAATTCTGATTTAGGTATTCAATTTTTTACAGAAATGAATCCCTTCTATTCTAATTCATCTGTCTTTTTGCAGGTCAATTTCATTCGCAATTAATCAATCAATCTCACGAAGATCTCCGAGCGATCGAGTCGAATCAGTAAAATCACATTTGCAGAGAACCGGGAAACGAGAGATGCAAGGCGACGATCCGTGAAGTTGCTCTTCTCATCGGCAATTCCATTCTTTTTCACTTAAGCACGAGCCGTATAATCGACGGCGATCGGATACGCGACCGGACCGTCGAGGGTTGTAGGAGTATTTGGGAGAACGTGGAGGGGTAGAAGTCCCATGGGGAGCTGCTCCATTGTTCCGAGGTGGCCCACTAATTCTCAGGAATCGAAGAGATTCGACAATATCGACGATAAAAACAGCGCGATCCGATGGTTTATACAACTCTTGTAATTTAGCAACGATTGTATATTTTGAGCGGTTACCAAATCTATCAAACAATAACAAATCCCTTTATTAAACATATGCTAATCAATTAGAAATTTTTTAGAATCTGGAATTCAACGGAAGATGATTTTGTAGATAAAAGCTTGCACAAGTGCAACTAAGTACAAGCGTAACATTTAACGATTATCGCAACAAGTTGAGATTCTTTTAAAGAATTATATTATAATATTGTAATTCATATGATTATTTAAATAATCTTTATTTTTCTATTAATTTTTTATTGTTCTCTTATTGTTCTTGTCACAAAATAGAAATTATTAAACTTTTTTATAGTTCTTTTTCAGTGTTTTATATTTTCAATCGTGTGCTAAAATTTTTCTACTTTTGTAATATAACTAAGCAAATATTCTGTTTTTAATTTTAGAAAAATGATTGTTTGGTTCATCCAAAATTGGAATAAGTTAATGAAGGAATCATCGTGACTTTCTCACTTTCGTTCATCGAGATACGCACAAGTTCAAGCTTGGAGGACATGATTTAGGTAAGCGATATAGCAGATTGCCAGTCGAAGGATCTCGATTTTTGAAAGCTTCTTGTCCGGTGGCAATGTCGGCAGCAACTTTCGCAATTCCGCAAACGCCGAATTGAAAGCTTCCACTCTGACTCTTTCCCTGATGGAATAAACGTTGTCTTAAGCAGCTAGCATCTCGCATATTTGTAGGAAATTCCATTTCTGAGCTTGTTGTAGCCTTACCGTGTGGCATGTGCGGTTCGATATTTCTGGGTGGCTCTTCTTCGCCTGCGTCTCTCCTCCCGCGATAAAGTGCCCGAACCAGGGGGGCTTACCCCGTTGACGGGGATGCCGTGGCCACCGTTCGCCATAGATACCGCTCTATCCTCGCTCGTAAAATCGCAATTGAAGCTCTTCATGTGCCTCGACTGCGATACGAGAATGTTCCTTTCAAAGAGATTTAGTCTGATCTGTGTCACGAAAGATTATCTTCTCACCTTCGTCGTTGTAGATCCCCTTCACATAATACATCAATTCGAGATGTAATTTCGCTTTCCATAGCACGTGGCTGTAATTATAATTGCAATAACCATTGATGGGGTACGAAATAACACAGATAACTAGGCGGCAAAATTGATTTTGTTAACATTACAACCACCAACAACGTATTTTGTCGCACAATTCGCGAGTTTAATTTTAGAAACACTTATCTGATTTGTTTTTAATTTGTATCATTTGCTTAATAACCGATCATTTTATTATTTCTTGTGCCAAGGAAAAACCGATTTCAAATTTGTCACGTAATTTATTGTTAAAATTACAATCATAAGTTGTATGTAATATCGAACTTAATATTAATCTAATTATTTTATAATATATTTATAGATTTATGTTTGTGACATTTTATTTATTATACAATTTTTAGGCAAAATATATTATTAAAATATATTATGTATATAATATAAATATAAATAATAATAATAAAATAATATAAATAAAAATAAGAAAAATAATTAATAATATAAATAATATATTAAATATAATCACCATCGCTAATTGACAATTTCATATTTTTATATAAAAAAAATATATCATTATAGCAACATTAACTGAATAATAATCAAATTTATTACATCAGTAAGACTCTTGGGGGAATTGCAAAAATTGCAGCGCAAAAGGGTTGATTCTATAAGAATATTGGGGTTTGGTCGGCGATAATTGGATAGCCAAATATTTGTCAAGCACACAACCGTAACTTATGTAACAGAATTATGATCTCATGATAAAGAATAAAAGGAGAAATAAACAAGTTTCTAGAAAGCAAAATATTACATTAAAAATGTTTAGTATTTGCCGTATACGAAGAAAAGCGTAAATTTTAGAAAATGCCGAATTTTATCGTGTCATCGAAACAGTCTCGGTTCGATGCCGATTTATAGGAAAGGTATTGCATTATTAAGCGAAATGCGGTTCACGCTCTGCATAAGTGTGGCGCGTTCTTTCATCAAGTATTGACGAAAAGCAACCCCGGGTCCAATTCGATCTGATTCTCATGGTAAACCGGCAATTTGTATGAGCGTTCACGCTTCTCTTTCTCTTTCTCTTCGACTTTTTTTTTTAATATTTCAGATTTCTTTAAAATTTCAGGCGACAAGTCTTCTTGACGCTTCTTATAATATTTATCGTGGCACTACTATTTAATCAAATCGATACGATTCCCTATGGATTTTTTTATTTTTACGACTTTACACGTCGTACTTTTTTATGTAAATCCAATTTTGTAGAGAAAGCATCTTGTAAAAAATTTGTACAAAATTTTATATATATACTTTATATATAAAATTTATATATAAAATTTTATATATATACTTTATATATAAAATTTACACACACACACACACACTCTCTCTCTCTCTCTCTCTCTCTCTCTTCCTTAAAGCTTTATACATAATATTTATATTAGAAAATTTGTAATCTCATGATATATAAACAAAAATTTAATTGATAACAAAGACATTACATAATAGCAAAAATTTTAATTTTAATTATCATTTAAAATTAGAAATCAAGATTAAGATTTATAACAATTTAATTCTAGAAATTTCGAAAAATGTTAAATAATACAATAGTTTTAATTTTCAATATTTTTTATAAAGTAACTCTCTGTTTTATATCAATACTGATTATTATTTGTATTGTTATATAATAATTAATATGTTTTCTTATTTATTTTTACTCACCACGAGTTTCTAGAATAGAAAGACTTTCGAAATTGTCTCATCCGATTTGAGGGAACATCATTCTTCTCTCACTCATCTCATATTAAATAATTGCGGATAAAATCTTATCCGATCACTTTCTATTAATTTCAGCACAATTTCGCAGATTTTTCAAAACATCCCACTCCACTGCAAAAACTACAAAATGGCTCGTTTATCTATCGAATCTGAATCGCGATTAAATCGACCTCGATTGTTAAACTTATCCGCGGCAATAAGATTGTCTCTGGCAATATCTCGATCTCCCGGCTTCGACGAGATCGTCGGAAGAGACAACGGCAGCATCCCTGTCGGGAAAAGGGAAGGGCGAAGTTTGGTTATACTCGAGCTCGCGAGTAGGGGTTGTTTCATCCCCCATAACCACGCCCTTGGTCCCGGTGTTGCAGGCTTCGTCGCCCTCCCGTTTCCCCAGCATCCCTGACGAGCATCCCGAGTATTCTCCAATGGACAACCGAGAGATATCCCGACAATCCCGCCCCGACACCTGATGCCACGTCGCCATTCCGCCGCATTTCGCAATTCACGTGACAGTATTTTACAGCTTCCCGGATACACCGTTTTATCGATCATTCGTTGTCCCGTCACTAAACTGCAAGCTTTTTGGGGGAAAAGCTTTTTTTTTGTCGTTTTCTTTTTTTGGATAACAATATTTTAATGCTTAATATGAAGGCAGGTAATTTTATTAGATTATTTCTTATATTAGCTTATCTCGTAATCTTTCGAAGAAAATATTAAATTTCACATGTTTTGCAGATTATCTCGATTACAGACAATTCGTATTATTAATATCTTTAACCGAATAATAACATATTTAATATATGTTATCAATATACTGAATGATAACATATTTAATACATGTTATTAATATAATATTTACGTAATTAAAAGTCATTGACGTTACTTTCTTTTGCTTCGTCAGTGATAAAATCAAGATATTGTCAGACGTGGAAAAACGAATTATGTACAAAGTTTAACTGACGACGAGAAGGCACGACTATATTACCTAAGACATGGAAAAATATGGGAACGCGCGTAAACTTCTTACAATTAAAATCGTAAATAGAACATTTGCTATAATTATATGAGATTATAATATATTGTCATATGTAATCTCGCATATATACACACACACACAATTTCTTTTGTAAAAAGAATTTTACTCCTTTTTTCTTATATAAGATTGTGACATTCATTTAGTATCTAAAAGGTGCTGTAAAAATAAGAAGGAAAAATAATAAACCTCGAAGAAAGATAGATTCATCGGAGTAATATAGATTTTTTTCGAAGGATCAGGTGGCGGACGGGTCGCATCTGTTCCATTCGACTATAATAATAACACTCGCGTATACTATTGTAGAATACTTCTCTATATAAAATCAGAATCCTTTCGTTTCCGTACTTCATAATAACATATTTTTACATATAGCTAATTTCTTTATATTATAAAATGCATTTGTAATGTCCGATATGTTTCGTTATTGGAAACTGTTAAAAGAAGAACGGGAAAAGATCGGATCTGTCATGACATTATTAAGGATGTTTTGACTATGCAATAGTGTAGCAAAATGTTATCAAAATTTAAAAAAGAACATTTCACAATTCTTACGTTTATACTATTTGAAAAGTTAAATAAATAAATCTGGATTATAAAAAGAATTGAAATATCACAAAATAATATGATTTTTAACGTTTTCATAAAAGAAAATGGTTATAATTAATATATTTTTTAATTTATTTAATTTAAAAGATTTGGTCGTGAATACTTTCTGCAAATCAATTGCAAGAAACAAAAGAGAAAGAGTATTTTATAGAAAGATTTCGGGCAACTGTAAGTATTTTGCTACAATTTTTAGTAAATAATTTTTACACGAGTATATTACGATCTAAATGAAGCTTTGCATAAATATTTATTAGAGTTTTGTTAATACATATGAAAATTTTTATTTCGTTGGCATGTTTTTTCCTTGTTAAATCTGTCAATAAGATGACAATACATGATTTTTTATAAGAATCAAGACAAACTTTAAACTTAAAAATCATCCTTTCTTATAGAATTCTTATAAAAGTTATAAAATATATTTTCTTATAAAATATATTTTTATGTACTCGATATAAATATTGACATATGTATTTGATATCACCATGATCGAAGAAGGAAAAGACTAGAGCCAGCCTCGCTCTAAAAGGCACAACTGTGGAACTCGCAATCATGCAAATTAGTCAATCGGACTTTAATCTACTTTCAAGCCGAACGTCAGAACGTCACGCAATCAACACCTATATCAGAAATTGCACGCGCGGGGGGTTGACGCGTGCAGCCAGCACGTTATAACAAGGAGTCACGTGCGTGTGCACGCGTGGACATAACAGATTCACGACACAATAATCAAGAACGCAGCACACGCCCTACGACTGCGTATTCCATATATCCGATTAATGTGTTTTGCGGTCATCCCAAGTGTCATAAGATAGTTCACACCTTGTTACTACGATGACAGTTCCTTTCACCCGAACCCTTTGATTCCCATTCCTTTCTTTCGCCAAACTTTTTTTTTTTTTTTTTATCAATAATACGTCCTATACACATAATTATCGATGTCAAATATTATTAATATAAATGCAAAATTCTAACATATTATCTACATTTGTTAGTTAATTTTTTTTTAATATCGCTACATTTGCATAAAAAGCAATAATATTGCAAAACGTCTTATTTTCAATCTTTGATGCCTTATTTGATTTATAACATATTATTATTACAAATATAATAAATAACTTTGTTATTTAATATTAACATTAAATATTAAATATAGAGTCTCATTTTATTTAATTAAAATTTTAATTAATTTATCAAATAATGCAATTTAGTAAAAACATACTTCAATTCCTGTTCCATACAATGAAGAAATGTAAAAGATAACGAAGAAAGATGAATTTATATCTATGATAATTGAAAAAAATAATGAAGTAAACGAAACTATGAAACGGCGGCAGCACAAACAAGTGGCAATTGTGCGTTATATAATCGATATACTGAATGATGAAACTTACCAAGGGAACATAACGTACAGCCTGCTCTATAGCTTTACCTTCATAAGATTAAACTTTCAAACTTATGACTATTTATATATATTTCCGTATGCTAATAAAAAAATGATTTAATCTCACAAGATAATGTGATAAACATGCACGTCAGCGGGCATTTATATACAAATTCTTTAATAATAATTTTTAAAAAATGATTTTCCGTGTGTCACACATCAACGATTATAAATGTAGACGCTTTTTAGTTTATTTTATCTCGTTACGTAATTAAAAATTATTTTTATGGAAATTATGAAAAAATATAATTAATATTAATATTATATAAATTAATATTAATATTAATATTAATATAGTATTATACTGTAAACACTGTAAAGTTTTTATAAAACCCCCATTTCTCAAAACCAAAAGATAAAAATAAATAAACATCTATCTATCTAATTGAAATTAATATTATTTATAGAAGAAATAAACTTAAATTTATTTTTATAACAAAATTAAAAAAAAAATTAAGATCTCGACAAATTAATTCTCCCTGTTAACAATCCTTAAGCATATCGAAACGAAGGATATTTATGAAAGTAAATTTTCATTTTTCAAGAGAAATAAAATTATATAATGACAGTTATTTGCAGCGAAACCAATCGGTATTACGAAAAAGAAGCAACAATAAACTTTAAGATTTTCGAGACAGTTTTGATATAGTAAAGTTAGAGTATCGATTTAACATATCTTTCTTAAGAGTGAACTAAAATAATATAAGCGCCATTTATTTTGTGTGCGCATGTATAATTATATATATTAACCCTAATTCTCCATTTTTTTCAAAATCATTTAAATAAAAATTCCACGTGTACTTAATATTCGAACTTTTAAATGCGTCGCTCAGTCATGACAGGCTTTTATTGATATAAAATATGAAGTAATGCACAGCACAGTGTCGAGATAAGTAATCAGCATCGCGAGGAAAAAAGATAACAATACTTGCGAGTATCGATTTAATCTGCCTTTTTAAGAATGAATATCTCGATGAGAGCTGTTTATGATATATTATTAAAATATTACAAAGCGTGTGTATTATATAAAACATTATGAAATGCGTCATTTAGTTTTCATAAATGATAATAGATAAATAGATAACAGATAAAATAGATCGAACTCCTTCTTTAAACGCGATCGTAATCAGTATCGCGAAATTATTTACTATTATAATATAATTAATAATTAATTAATACTTATAAATAATATATAATTATATATATATTGCGACGATAGATCTCGAATCACATATTTCGTAATTTATTTATTTAATCAAATAAGAATTAAAGTAATAGGAAACCAAATTATAAATTATCGTTTCGTTACGATCTTTACGGACAATAATTATTTCTTTAATAATACAGTATCAAATATATTCCACGATGCTGTATCATTTGACTTTTCGACGATCTAGATATAATTTGAATTAAAAATGTGCCGTACAACGACCGAATTGTAAAATCGAATAATTAATATAATAATAAGCTCCGTGATACATTGATCGTTTAATAAATAATTAATCTATAATTTAAAATACTTATATAATATAATATTTCATATATATATATATATATATATAAATACATAGAATATTTTTCGGCAACGAATTAGGATAATACCTAACATGGCATTTGGCCTTGGCGGCGTAAACATTGGCGCGCGTAAACATTGTTTATGTATCACAGCCTTGTTATCATTTATACAGAGACACTTGAATAGAACTGTAGTGGGGCGAGACGCTCAAATTCCTTTCTTACATATTATCATTCGCGCGGCGATACTCGGGCAATAAAGTAAGAGCGCGTCGTCGGTGCTGTCATCGTATCGCGGACGGTTTTCGCGTCTTTCGCGTCGCGTGTCGACACAGCATTGCCACGAGTCGCACAATGGCTCATATGTGGCACGCGCATTCGTGCGTTGAACGCACATTAGTGCGTCGTCGTTGCCGTCATCGTGCCGTACGAGCAACGATGCGTCGCGTTGTCGCGATATCGCGTTTTTGCTAGAAAAAGCATCTTACAAAAAACGGCAGCGTGATCCCTCACAGGCTTCTCTCTGGTTATAATAGTTTTCTAGCGCCTATTACGAAAAAAATAAACATTTAAAAAATTTGAATATGGCGCCTTTTCTGGTTCGCGACAAAGCGAGCAATTCATAGGATGCGGTTTTATAAAAATTTTTATATATTAAATAAGAGCATTTTGTTTGATATTATAATAAATTTATATAAAATAGTTTTTAATGTGTATCGGTGCGCACAAATGCATCCAAATAATGAATTCATAAATATAAAAATTAATTATCAATTAGAAAAAGCATCTTATAAAAAATTGCAGGCTTCTCTCCGCTTACAATAATTTTAGCACCTATTATGAGAATAACTACAATTTAAAAAATTTGAATATGGCGCCTTTTCTGGTTCACGACAAAGCGAGCAATTCACAGTTTATCGTTCCCGCGTTTGCGAAACGTATTTCGTTGCATCTAGTTGTATTGCTCGCAATGAGCTTTGAATTTTCGATTGCGAAACTAAAGAAGATTAGGAATTTCAGGTAATTTCTCTACAATAAAGTTACTCATTATTAGTATTAAAGCGTGTAATGTAATATTGTTGAAAAGTTGTTGCGGGAAAGAAAATATAATCAGAAATTTATATCGCGCTATGACTGGCTTCAGTGGACGGTATACGCGCTTTTAGGTTCGTATATATTTTTTGAGATCGCATCGTTTTTTCTCAGAAAGATCTAAAATTGATACAAGACATAAAATATGGTTTTCGGCCTTGGCGGCGTAAACATTAGCACGATATTATTAACGTATTATGGTCTATCAGTCGCACGGCAACACTCGAACAGTAAAGTAGTAGAGCGCGAGACATTATCAAATTCCTTTTCTAAACGAAATCGCAACAAGTATCGGAAAATAATTTAATACGATCAATAAAATTAATTATCTTTTATCTTATATATCTTAAATAATACATAATTATATCGCAACGATAAATTTTGAGGCGCGTATTTCGCGTGATATACATTTAACCAAGAGTCGAAATGACAGGAATCAAAATTGTAATTTATTGTTTTATAGTGATCTTTTTCTTCCTTTATAAGCAATAATTATCTCTTTAAAAATATTTCAAATTTAATAATATTTTGTCCGATACTTTATCGTTCGACTTATCGACGATTTAAATATGATTCGGATCGAGAACGCGCAATAAAATAGTCGAATTGCATCCGTCCGAGTAATTAACGTTAAGCTCCGTAATATTATTAATCGTTTATTAAGTAAATAATTTAAATTACTTGTACGATTTAATATTTCGCGATATACGTCATAGTACGCAAAATATTCGGTCGTAAATTATCAATAACATCGTTTTTGGCCTTGACGGCGTAAACATTAGCACGATATTATTAACGTATTATGGTCTATCAGTCGCACGGCGACACTCGAACAGTAAGGTAGTAGAGCGCGAGACATCGTCAATTCTTTTTCTAAACGAGATCTAATCAAGCAAATCGTATTTTTCATATTTTCTCTCTTACGATATAATAAAGTGTGTCTCGTGTGATTGTTCCGTGATCGGGAGTGTCGGTGCAAAGTATGCCGCGATCGTCGCATATTCGATTAATCGTAATTAACTGTGTTTTCGCAAGTGAATGTAAATGTCACGAGGAAACAGCAAGGGATGAACGAGAGAAGAAAAGAAGATTCTGATAAGTATCCGACGATGGATGGAGCAACGATATGTGCGATAAGTAATTTATATTTTTATTTACCATCTATATTATTTTCAAAATATATTACGACCGAACAATTAAGTTTCGAGATTCGCTTCGCATTTCCGAATGTTTGATTCGTGCTGCCATTTTAGAGGGTTATTCGCAACTCAATACTCGACATGTGGCGTAAGTTTTAAATTATTTAAATCAATAGTTAATGAGATACAATTACGCAAAGTTGTGTTAATATAATTCTGTTTAAAAATCGGTATAATGGAAATTTAATATTGACGCTTGACAACGCGTCAATATTAAATTCTGCGTTAAATTAGCGAAGTCTCTAACAGAACCGTTACAAATAATTCAGCAAGCCTAGTTTTCTGAAGCAAGCCCTTTTAAAATGTGATTTACGTTTTTTTTATGTCATCTATATCTCCAAAACGTTACTCTTATGCATAGCTGACTCTTCGTAGGCTTGTTGAATCATTTGTAACATTTCTGTTAGAGACTTCTCTAATTTAGCACAGAATTTAATATTGGTATATTGTCAAGCGTTTCTTCCATTATACCGATTTTTAAACAAATTTTTAACACTACTTTGCATAACTGTGTCTCATTAATTATTGAACCAAATAATTTAAAACTTGCACCAAGTGTTGAGTATTGAGTTGTAAATAACCCTCTAAAATAGCAGCGCAAACGAATCAAAAGGAAATGCGAAGCGAGTCTCAAAACTTAATTGTACATTGCTCGTTCTTTTTCTTGTTTCTTTAATAGTGTGTGAGATCCAATCTAAATTATCGTATAATATTATACATGTATTGCTTGTTTTTTCAAAACATATCTACATCGCATCTCTTTTAATCGAGGAAAAAAGGGGTATCTGCGATATAGTTAATCTCTCAATTATAAAATATATTTTTCCTCTCTTTTAAGTTATATATTATATTACAAAATTATATATTGTATAAAATAACCCTCCATGGGTACACCTTGACGTGGTGGAGTGGCTTCAGTACCTGGACGGTATGCCTTAAGGTCCTAAGTGTCCTCAAGGTTTACTGTGAAGGGGAAACCAAGTACCCAGCGTCGTCGTTGCTGTCATCGTGCCGCGGACGGCTCGTCGTATCGTTGGTGCTGTCATCGTGTCGCGGACGGCTTGTCGCGTCGTCGGTACCGTCATCGTGTCGCGGACGGCTTTCGCGTCTTTCGCGTCGCGTGTCAACACAGCATTGCCACGAGTCGTACAATGGCTCATATGTGGCACGCGCATTTGTGCGTTGAACGCACATTAGTGCGTCGTCGTTGCCGTCATCGTGCCGTACGAGCAACGATGCGTCGCGTTGTCGCGGTATCGCGTTTTCGCGTCGTCGCGTCTTCGCGTTGGACTTTTATCTCGTTTTCACGATTGTCACCGAGGATCATACTTTGTTGCCGACTAAATGGGATGTCTCTCAGCGTTGCAATCGTTAATATATTAATACCTATTAATATAATTAATTTTATATTAATATCAGTTAATATTAATTCTATATTAATATTATATATTATATAAATATTTATGTATTAATAAATTTAATATATTAATGTAGGCGCAACGTTAAAACGCCTCAGTATCGCGGCTGAGGTGAATGCCGGCCGCGTAGCAACGTATGTTCGTGCATAGTATAGATGCATGTTCGCGCGGTTAATCTTGAACTTCGGTTCGAGAATCGGCTGTTGAGGGCACGTTCTGCTCCGACAAACGGTTCGGCCCGAATCGGTTAGAGTTCGGTCGATTGTTTTGGAATGATCGTTAATGGGTCCCTTCTCTTGTACCGTCTAACAGCACATTGTAGAAATACTAAAATGTTTGGCATCTGAGGAGTCGGCTGTTCTAATTAGGTTCGATTTTCGCTCGCTAGAGAAGTTGATCTCCCGCTTTCGAAATGCTAGATTGTTAGCATGTAGAAGGTGGGTATCTTCATTCTCGACCCGTCTATCAGCCTTACGATAAACCCGGCTCAGTCTGTATGATAGAGACTTGGTGGTTCGTATGAAATCGTTCCTAACGATGTTCTAGTCGGCCCTCGATGGGAGCAGGCGCGGGTCAAGAGTCGAGCGAACCCCATTCGCGATTATTCCATCAATCGATTTCGTCTTCTTCCGCTTCCGCTTAACCTTTGCTCGAAGTAATCGGTGAATTCCCGACTTGTCGACTCGAAGTGTGATTCTCACGTGAAGCGGGATTCGATCGTACCGAAATTCGAAAGTGCGCGAGTGTCGTTCAAAGTATCGCGCGTACAAGTGCGGAAGTAATCTTTTAATAAAAGTGCGGGAGTGCCGTTTAAGTATCGCGTGTGTAAATCAACCTGAGAGGAGGAGGAGGCCTAGGAGAGGCATCGGGCATCGGTGGAGCAACCCTGTGGTAAGTAAATTGTTATTTGTATATTAAAATTACTTATTAATTGCATACGTGCAATTTAAATTGAGCAATTAATCGCGTAATTCGACTTTTTATTTGTATAATTTAAACAAGACAGAATTAAAGAAACAGATTTTTATACAAAATCTATAATCTTGTAAAAATTTTTACTTTTAAATTATAGCTTTTATATGGAATTATTAGAGTTATTAGTAGCATCTTTCTCAAAATTTATAAAATTATTTCATTAATCTGCTTATTATTATATGCATTAAATATAAAATTTAATGCGTATAATAAATTTTTTAAAATATTAATTATTTTGAGCGCTGCTACAATTTAGATCTTCTATTTGCATATTACAGATCAACGTAGCGACCCTGACATTCTGAGAGGAGGAGGAGGCCTAGGAAAGGCATCCTGCACCGGCGGAGCAACCTAAGGGTGAGTATTTATTATTTGTATATTGGTTGTTAAAAATCGCATACGCGCATTAATTCAATCTCATTATTTGAATGAATTAAACAAGAGAAAATTAGAAAGAAAAACTTTTACATAAGTCCGATAAATGTCTCCAGTATTAAAAAAAATAGCTTTCTCAAAATTTATAAAATTGTTTTGTATTTATGTATTCGCTTATTATCGTACGCATCGGATATAAAATTTGGCACGTAAAGTAATAATTTTTTGAAATATTAATTATATTTTGGATGTTGCTATAATTTGAATTTTATATTTATGTTACAGACACCGTAGCCTCAAGGCCAACAACTCCGCTGTTGCGCATCGGTGCCGGTGAGTGACAAACTTTTATTTAATTTTAAAGTAACGGATTTGTAGAGATTGTAGATGTAGATTGTAGATATAGATTATAGATTGCAAATTTTAGATAAATCCGTTACTTTTAAATGGATGAGCTAAAGTAAATCAAGCTAAATAATTAAAAAAATTTTTTTTTTGATATGCATTGCATCTATCGCAAAAATAAATTAAAGTCTAAATTATAAAAGGAAGATTATAGAAAACATTTCTTTTCAATTTGTAAATTTTATCTGATTTATTAAATATAGAACGTTTGTAATTTTATCAATTATATTATTTTATAATTAATTACGTGTAATGGTAATTTATTTTTATAACGCGCGCCAATCTTATCCTAATTTCTTACAGCTCATCCATATCGTAGAATTTGTTTGTAGACATTGTTTTTAAACTTTATTTTAACTGATATAAGAGAGACCAAATGATCAATCGATTAAATTATCTGTAATATCATAATAAATGGCATAAATATTGTATAAATTAATCTTATTCTATTATAAATTATATATTATTACATATTATTATATAAATTAAAATCATATATTATTATATACATGTATTATTATATTATTAAATAAATTATATATTAATATATAAATTTTAATCAAATTTATATATTTATAATAATTTATCATAATTTTTTAATCAAAATTTTGATTGATAACTTGGTTTTGTCTCAGTTAAAATAAAGTTATATTAAAATTTACTAACGAACGATCGTAAAATCACACGATCGTCATTGAGCGTGAAATGTTTACGCTCATCTGCCGATGACAATAATTATTCGGCAAAAGAAGGAGTTTATCTCCTTACGAGCGCAAGAAGAATCTTGCGCCTATCCGCCGGTGATAAAAGGAGTATCTATCTCCTTTTTCGATCTCGGTTTAGAGATCGATCCAGAAAGTGGCCAGGAGCAACGAAAGGTAGGTCTAACTGGCCCGAAGAATGGATATAGGCTACGCAAAATAGGCGGCCAGTACTGGCTAAAATGCGTAGCGAGAAATACATAAGGTATGATTAGGGTGCGCGAGTAGGGCACGCAAGTAGGGAACGCGGTTAGGGCACGCGGTTAGGGCACGCGGTTAGGGATATGTTTTCCAAATCTCCGCTGGTTCATCCAGAAAATAGGATTGTTAGGGCTATAGGACATTAAAAAAAAGGCTAGAGAAATAAGATTAAAATATATAATAATAATACCTAATTTAAATTTTATTTCCAGAGAAATTTTAAAAAATAAATCACAATAATATTATAAAACATTTTAATATGTTGTAATATATATTTTATGTTAAAAATGTTACAGAAATTATATATATATATATATTGTACAACTTATGTAAATATGTATAGGTCTAAATGTATGTTAATGCCTTCAGTATCAAATTATTTGCATTATAAAATATTTCTATAAATTCAATATATATATTTGATAGTGATAGTATCAATTATCAATTTTTAAATTACATAATTATAATTGTATTTTAATTTTAATTTAATATTGCAATTATAATTGTATTAAATATATAAAATTATATGTATTATGATTGTATGTAAATTATATGAAATACGTATTCTTTTGTAAATTACACGAAAAATTACCCCAAAAATACGTATAATGACAATTATAGAAATTAATTCAATTAACATATATGTATATATGTGTTTCTGAAGTATATATTGTAAAAAATTTTTCACATACATAAATTTAACCGTGTATGTTTTCATACCAAAGAGTCGTTGATAAAATCGGGAAACTTTATATATATTTTATATATATTTCAAACTTTACAAATTTTACAAATATATTTCTTTGATATTAAAAATATAATTCTTTGATATTAAAAATATCGAATAAGAGTGTGAAGATTCGATGTTAAATTAACGGTTAAATATTAGCTTCTCATTCACGAAATTTAATAATTGTCCTCGATATTGCAGAATCGCGAGTAAATCAGTACGAATTTTATGATTTATTCTCAATTGATTGATGTATATTTACGAATTCCGTATCGCAATCAAATGTCGTAAAATTAATTAATAAATTACACTGCAAAAACACCATAAATACCGAAAATACCTTTTTCTCGTTTTTTCTGTTCTTTCTGTTCTTGAACGCGATTGCTGTCCCTCTCGTCAGGTGAACGAGTAATAAAGTTGTCTGGTTCGTAGTACCGGCAAGTAGTCGAAACGATCTTTATCGTGGAGAATTATTTCTTGTTGGTTTTTGTAAGATCCATCCATGTTCGGTACTTTGTTGAAAATGAGGGATTTTCGTTGCAAGATTGGAATTAATCCTAGGTTTTCCCAGCGATTCCTGAAAGTAATTTCGGTAGTAACACGTTCTTTAAAGTCGAATTAAGAAATTAATTTAAACAGTATATATATTTTTTTTAGAAGAAAAATATATTTTCTTCTCTTCATTAAGTGTTCTTCTGTCATTATCAGTATTAATATTATAAATTATTTTTATAAAAAAGAAAGAGTTAATAGTAGATTAAACATATGGATATAGTTATTATGTATAGATTTTTTAGTAATTTCTAATTGCTATCAGTTTGTCCATTTTTCCTGACTTTTTTGATAAAAAAATTATGGTTACGAACAAATATATTTTAATAATTAACTATTGATTAATATAATTTTTCATCTTTTTTGAGAAACTATTTCTAGGCACTTGGGATATTAACCTAAATTTTTGGTTTCTCTTAAGAAACTATTTGCAGATATTGGACATCCCGCCATTCTAGGACATCAGTCTTAAATTAGTGCTTTTAAATACATATACTGTTTTATATGCATAACAAAGTACATGCGCAAATCAACATACTATCCCAAAAAATTTTTATAATATTTTATAAATTTTTTAAATATTATATAATATACGAAATTATATATATATATGAATATAACGTAAAATGTGCGGATATTTAAAAACTTCGAGACAAAACGAATGGGTACCCCGATATCAGAAAAATATCGACAAATTAATTTATTTAAACGTTACAAAACAATAGCTTAGAATTAATTACTTGAAATTAGGTCGATTTATTTTATCTTGCAAAGTATTTAAATTTTTAATTTTGCTATTATCGGGTTCGATTCGTCTCGAACAGTTGGTATCCGAGGATTATTTTTACTCGCACATTTAACACTAGCTATAATAACGATGCATGTATTTTATTATCCATAAGTATAGTTGTTCGTAACCACATTTTCATAAAAAATTATTATATCCATTTATTTTTCAATAAAGAGATATATTTTTTAATATTAATGGAAGAACATGTTTTCTCGCACAATTTTCTATCTCGCGAAATGATGATAAATGGTAACTGTCGTTAATTCATTGTCATCATCAATACCGAAATCATTGCTATTCGGAGCAGTCCGGAAGATCCGGGATTCGTTCCCTTCTGCAGTGGCTCTAACGTTCAACGGATCACTTAACTTTTCTTTGCAGAAACTGATATAGAAACAAGATGTTGGTCGTTCTCCACCTTTATGATCGTTCTTCTCTCTGTCGGATATTAACCAGGGTGTCACTCGGCGGAGGGAGGGCCTTGTTAAAATCGTTGGGTCTGTTATTCTCTATAAAATGTGGCAATATATAACGCGATTTTTTTACAACAATATTTTAAGGTTTATAAAATCTATTTTATCCTGTCAAAACAGTCATCCGCGAGATAGAATATATATCTTATTTTAGTTGATCGTGACATTCATATAAAATCGATGCTATATTACAGATCTCGGATGTCTGTCGAAATAACTTTGTATATAAAAATGTGTGTGGGTTTCGATTATTATGGAGATTACGCGTATCGCAATCGAATATTACGAATATCATCGGTTTATTTATTTGTCGCGTTTGCTCGCAAATTTTAAATCATAATTTATCTTATAATTTAATCGTTGATTTCCATCGAATATTTTTCCTTTGAATATTTCCTTGAAAGTCTGCGCAAAATGTGCCAGTAGTATAAGTACTTTCTTCTACAATTAAAGACGATTGATAACTTTATTAATGACTCTCTTGGTCAGGAATCTTTACATTATATAAAACTTATTAAGCTTTATAATTTTATGTCGATTATTAATAATAAATATCGCATAATTAATCGTCATTTAAAAGTCTTGTTTAGTCTAAAAATTGCTAATAAATTTTTTATAATACGCATATTTTGGACATTTTCGTGTAATGTAATAAATTATTGTATTGCCATGTAATAAATTATTTTATATTAAATTTCAGATTATATTTTGTATTATATTTTGTATATTAAATTTATTTCGTTTATATATTATAATAAGAATAAAAATAAAATAAATCCTAATCCTGTGAAATGGAAAAGAGGAAAAAGCCTATCCTCACACATTTTTCCTCCTCGATGGTATCTCCACCTTAACGAAGGCATTTGCCGGGTGAGGAGGTTTGCGTACTCTAATGAACCTAAGAGCTATGCCGGCGGTAACGTATAGCGTTTTCAAATAAAGCAAGTTTGATCGCTTTGAAACCGATTAATGAATAAAACTCATAAACTGTATCTTCGATTTTAGCAGTACTTGGTTTATTAGATTATTTAATGAATACTTTGAGAGCAAAGAATTTAAAGACGAAATAGCGTCAAAAACGAAGAATGTACTTTATATTATTTATATTAATCAGATTCTCTTAAAATCTATTTTTGATCAAACATGTATTCATTGTAAATTGGATTTAATTGCTCTCAAAGTGATTAAACTTTGCTTCACTCGAAAACGCTAATAAATTACCGATAGGGTCACCCATGCCGGACAGGTCGAAGGGGAAGAGTCAGACTAAAAGAGATACCATAATTATTATATTGGATTGAACGCAAAGTTCGTGCTGTTTTTTTCGGTCTTTATCTCTTAGGGAAAAACCGAACGAACTTTCCGTTCAACCCAATAATTCGTTGCATAGTTTTTCGAATAACCGTCATTAGTCGAAAAAAACACTTTTCGGTACATTTGAAATTGGTTATTAATTGGTTTATTTCAAAACCTATGGAGTGAACTACAATCATTTTGATCTCATTTGAAAGATAATTTAACACCGAACAAAATGACCTATATACATGGGTCCACGAATGCTTCCTTAAAAAGTTAGCGCCCAAAAACTTTTAAAATCACGATTATTTTCTACATTTTTACAAATATCAAGGAAAGTATGCATCTTCCAACAAAAAGTACCGAGACAAAAGTTGTAGAGAATTAAATTATGTTTCAAATGAGATCAAAGTCATTGGGTTGGTCTTTATCTCTTAGTAAAAAATGAAACGAACTTTCCGTTCAACCCAATATATATATATATATACATATATATATATATATATATATATATATATATATATATATATATTTATTACATTAATATTTTTAAATAAAATGGAAGCAAAGGAGACATTACTCGAGAGAATACAGAGAAAAAGGAGCTCCAAAATATTTTTGTACCCTCCTCGGAATATCTTGATACGTGACATAAAAAATCGATTTTTGAGAAACAGAAGTTTATTCTATATTTTCCTATAGTTTTAATCTTTTATTTTTTATAGAATTTTAACCATTAGCAGCATTAATTAATTCTTTCACATTCATATGTTCGCCCGATAATAGTAATAATACTTTCAGGTTTTCACAAAATATTATACAAAAAAATCAAAATATCTCTTGCAATATTGGTTAGAGTGTAAAAGTTAAGAGTAAAAGTTAAAAGTTTCTTTTATATTTCGTGGGGTGCTATACAGGACTCTAATTAAAAAGCCGGAAGTGCGAAAAATGTGCTTATCCTAATATTTGGATGTGTTTTTATACGACATACGAAAAAAACGGAGATCTATCCTATTATAATTATTGTATTTTCCTATATTTTTAAATGCGTTCTTTCGAATCAAAAAACATGGAATTAATTAATTATTAATCAATTAATTTTTCGCACACACACACACACACACACACACGCACACACTTACCCTTTTTTCAAAATTAATTAAATCAAAATTATACATACATACTTAAATATTTGAACTGTCAAATATGCGATTTAGCCATGACAAGTTTTTATTGATATAAAATAATGCACGTGCACAGTGCAGTATCGAGATAAGCAATTAGCATTGCGGAAAAGAAGCAACAATACTTGCGAATATCGATTTAACATGTTTTTTGTAAGAGTGGATTTTCAGTTGCTATATAGTTTTTTATTATAATGTCTATATATTTGTAAATATTTTTTATATAAGTAGATTATATATAAATTTTACATAAAATTTTATTTAACATTGAGACACAGCTGATAAAATCTACTTAACATCTTTAATCGATAGTTTTTTCATTATTATACTCGCGAAATTGGTGCTGTCATCCCCTTCTGATCGATGCTGCTTTCGATTGATTCCGTCCTTCAAATTTTTCGGTAATTCTCGATGCCCAGATATAAAGGAATCGACTTCCTTCTTTGATCGTCGAACCCTCCATGCTCGTCGCATTTCCGCTCTGACTTCGCCATTTAGCAAACAATACAATAAAGCCACGAAAGCACCCTGGAATAGTAGATACTACGAGTGTACATGTGAATTATGTAACAAAATAAATTCTTTCGCATTACGATGAATAGATACCTGAAAGGATGCAAATAGCTGGTCGCAAAAAAGCCAAATGAGTTCGATCCTATAATCTTTATGGTAAGATAATCCAAGGAAGAAAGTATAGTGTATTCCGAAGAGTGGTACCAGAACCATAGTCGATTTTGCCCATCTCCTATATTAAAAATGAAGGAATATGTCTAATAATACTGAAGAAATATACATATATTTCTTCAATTACATTGTTTACACTATTAAAAAAAAACTATTATTGTAAAAGTTTTTATGGCAATATATCGCGTGTTATAGAAAAATTAATCAAAATTAATATAACTAACTTGTATTTCATTTTTTTTCGTTGCAAATGCACTGATGTCCTCAGTTTTACAAGCAGGACACGCACGATGTTGAGAAACAACAGAAAATTGAACTAAACAAGGAAAATGACATATATAATTTTAAATATTTATACAATTCAAATCGAGATATCCTTAAATCCTACCAAAATAGATATAATAATTGGTATTCTTATGACAAGGAACAATAAAGGATTTTCATGCGTGGTCCAGCAGAGAGTGTCTTCGATAGTTGCGCGTATTATAATCCATGGCACTACTACCAAGATGGGAAGGCCTATTTAAGAAAATTAAATTTGAATGAAGGTACGATATGATAGAATTCTAAAGATTTCGTAATCTTGAACAAAATCTTGCTTACCCCAGCCTAACAGAATATACAGAGCTATTGTATTGGTGTCCGCGCATAGCGCCTTGAAAACTAGATTATGTAGATATAACCCTTCCATCAAGATCCATGAGTAATTTGCCACGATAAAATATTGCCACAGACTCGTGATAGCCTTACAGATCCACATCTTGCAATATTGATTAATAAAAATTAGAATTATCAGCAACAGAGTTTGGAAATGATAAAAGCAAAAGAATGGACAAATAATTTAAAGTATACAGCTCATAATTTAATCTTTATACAGAAAGAAATATTTTGATGTAAATTTGCAATTGATATAATTATAGTCTCATCTTATTGTTAATTTATAAACTCATTGGAGACTATTAAATATAAACGCGTAAAATGTTAATATAAAAAATCAATTATATAATTGGGAAAAAATAATTATATTATTATCGGGATATTGACAGTTAATCTTTATTATTGGGATAATAATAATTAATTAATGTCTTTTACACTGCGTTCGTTGATAAAAGCACTGTTTCCGTCGACAAAGACGACATTCCAAGCCATTCCAATTCCTTCAATAAAAATCCAATCCTTCAGAAGTGCCATGAAAGCTCTCATGATAAAGGACACAAATAGATGCATGTGCAATCTATTTCTGGGATTCCTGAGTTTCCTATGCAACGGGGTAAACGTGTTAAGAACGAATGAATTACGCGAATTCTCAATAAAATTGAAAAGGGGATGATATGTGCGCGTTTATCTACGTGAAAAAGCCGCACTCACCTAAGTAAGGAGAAGACCACCATAGCGACGATTAAAGTAGTAAACGAAGTGCCATATCCAATTTGCGATACTGTTCTGATAATCGGTAACCATTTCTATCAGAAGCATGTAACAATGATAATACTGTAATGTACGTTGCGTACAAATAGATAAATTTTATTTTAAATCTATTACGTTTTATTTTTACTATTAAAGAAAGAGAATAGTAATATCATTTGATATACACTTGTGTTTATGTTATAATAATAGAATGCAATATTAATTCTATCGTCATAATTAATTATGTACGTATATATGAACATTATATAAGTACATTTTTTTATATGTTGAAGATATGAAAATATTACAGAGAATGTACATCTTCGTAAATAATATTTATGTTCATTATGGCAATTATTATTATTAAATAGATGTACATTGCTAGCCATTAAAACTGCAATACTATATATCTATACATATAGAATTGCAATTTTTTCATGACCAATATAATTCGGGTAGGTTTTTGTCTCATATCTAATAAATTATGAAATTATCTTTAATTAATGTACAAAGAGCAATTTAAATATAAACCGAATTTTTTCCAAAACTTTTTATTTGTTCAAAATACTTGCAATACCCAAGTCATTTTTCTACATAGTTTCCACTAACATCTATAAGCACTTTTGCCACCGAATTGGCAGTTTTATATTTCCGTGTCATAAAAAGTAATCGATAATAATAAAGAGATGGAAGAAATTCGTGTGCAATCGGCTTCGGATACATCCTACTATTTTTTATGATACGGAAATAAGAAAACTGCCAATCTGGTGGCAAAAAATGCTTAGATGTTAGTAGAAAAATGACTTTGGTATGCATTAGAAATATTTTGATCGAATAAAGTTTTGTAAAAAATTCGGTTTATATTTGACTTATACATGTAAAATTCATCTTCGTTAATTCGAAGCGACTTATTAAATCGTGAAATTAACGAATGACCGCACGCAGGATAATAAGAGAATGTAAAAGGGAAAAGACGAATAAAACTTACATTCAGTAACGTATACTCCGCCGTATCATTGTACCATCGTGGATAATTCAGCTTCTCAGCAGCATTGATCATGTAACGCGTTGTATTCAGCCCACACAGACTATAATTGCTCCAAAACATGCCGTCCGAGTTCTGATACCACTCGCCGTTTGCCAGACAGATCTTGCTGGCAACCGCCAGTGCTCTCAGATTCTCACTCGCCAGATCGGTGTATCCCATAATGGAGGCAGGTGGACAGGGTAGGGTCGCTGTGCCCGGTGCATCGATGGGCGACCAGCAGAGCAGATCATCGAAAGTCGCCGGACATTGATGAATATCTGTTCCATTGCCCTCGTTAATGGTGATATTCTTTTCTGCAAAATTATGATTCTTTTTTCAACAATTCTTATCGCTGATATTGTTGCTGGATGAGCCGATCCCGGCGGCGGCATCCGACATCATACCGTCAAATATTGACATATCTATTTTGTGAATATTCTTGATATAATTGTAATAATGATTGATGGTATGATAATAATGATTGTTTAATGTTATTAATCTGAAAAAAATTCCATGCTATAATCGAGTGGACTATATATATATATATACATATAATCAATTATCTGTCATTTTTAATTAAAGTTTTTTTTTGTATGTGATTTGAAGAAATTTCTTAAACTATAAAAAAGTTGAGAAATTTTTATCTAGTAAATATGTACGAGAGAGCATTTGTTTCAACAAATACGTATCTTAATTTTATTAAACAATTGTCCACCCAGAATATAAAGTCAAGCTTACCTTCTTTAAGAAACTGCTCGCATTTGGATTTCTGATCGTTTAAAAACCGTTCCACCTCAGCATCGCCCATTCTAACGCTAAACAAGCAACACGAATAAATCTGTTATTTAGATGTTGCTTCTGATTCTATGAGTCCGACAAAATTTTTTCTCTATCTCTCTCTCTGTTTCTTCCGCCATTCATTTCATTTATAATACAAAGAACTATAATAATCTATGCATCGCGATTACAAAAAATATGATACATCGTATTAATCCTTTACGTTATTATTTAAATCAAAGCATTATTATTTAAATTAAAGTCACCCGCATATATTATATGATAATAACACATGACGCTACAATCGATTAGACTAATTGTGTAAGCGTAAATAAAATATAAAATCCTTCCCCAAACATATCCGATTTTTATCATTCCATCATTATTCTTAATTTAGCACTTTTTTTATAATGTAATAAATTTTATTTGCCTGTTACTAGAATTTTTGATGCCGTTTATATAAAATGATTGAAAAAAAATATTTCACTAACCGAACAATAGCGACAAGTTTTTACCGTCTCGATATTATCGAGAAAAAGGCAAATAAGATGCATAAATATGAAACCCATTATTTTATATAAAATTATCGTAAATAATAAATAATAAAATTATTCTTTCTGTATTCTTGTACTATTATCGGTAAAACGTAATTTCTTTACCGTAATTTCTTTACGTATTAGTGTGTGTATCTCTCCAAATAATACCAAACCATTCTTCACTTCCTTTGCGCTATGTCTGACAATAAACCATTAATCTCTTTATCATCGTGATTTATGCAACATATATTTCGCTTTATCTTGCCTGCAATTTTATTTTATTACGATCGTAATAATCTTTTTGTCGGGACTACTTACGATAACAGCTACGCTGTTGCTTTTCTTCAGAATATACACCTTCGTATTCACGCGATCGCGGATCTTCTGAAACTTTGGCAAGAGAAAAGACGCCGTAAAAATCGGGCGGCTGCGCATTGTACGATTACACAAGCACATGTATGATATTTTCCTCCCCTTCCGAACCTTTCTTTTGTAATGACGTAGGAGGCGAACTTGAGTAGATATACATATAGGGCGAATCAATCGTCTGCCGAGCAAATATGTCTGATTACACATGAGTAAAAAATTTGTAATTTTTAATTGCGATTGTATTGTGAAATTTATAAATTTAGTATTTAACTCTTTGCTCTATTTAAAAGATACTTGCAATAAATTATATTTTAAGTAATATATTTAAATAATATATAAATAAAAAAAATATTTGATTGAATTTAGTAAATAAAAATGGCGTGTATTACATTGAGCAAGTGTAACTTTATCTTAATAAATTTACGTAATTAATAAACAGTCGATATGAAATCAGTGGTAGAACAATAATTACAATTTTTCGATAAATTGATTGAAAGATAAAAAGAATTTATTATGTATTAATGATTTATGACATCAAAACTTATTTGAATTAATCAAAGAAAACGTATTATACATGTTGAATGAAATCTTAACAACTGAATTTATCGCATTATCAAACTTTTTTTATTATTACAATGAATACATTTTTACAATGCAACAAATATTTACAAAATTTCTATTTTTAATGTATTTTTCATCATTTTTATAACGCATATCTTCGCTCGATTTTTTTCGCTTATGATGAATATCCATCATGCTATCAGTATAATGTTTTTGTGAGAATGCAAACAAATCACTTACTTGGTAAATATAATCCATCAATGACCAATTTCTGAAAGATCTCTTCGATTGTAGTCGTCGTCAATATTGGCTCAAAGGCTAAAGTTGACGGTTTGAATTTCTAATCGTATTACCTGATTTTGTCCTCATTTCCGCATAAACTACATAAAATAGAAGTAATATCTTGAATAGAATGTCACAAGATATAATTTTCAAAAATATACCATTCGATCAATATTAATTATTTTTAGCTAATATAAAAGAAAATTTATTAATAAATATTAATTTTAATTTTATGATTAAATTACACATACAAAATACTAAAAATACTACATTCTTACAAATTTTTGTTGGAAAAAATGAAAAGATTATGTATGTGTGACCAGATCAATGACAATGTCAAAACAGTGCATCTTTGACGCGTCTGCGTATCGAACGATCGATGCGTCTACAATTGACGACATATCAAATGTATTTCAATTTTTCTCTTGAGAGAGAGACGCGTATTTTTTCATAAAATATTTTATTATATTTAAAAAAATTTTATGAATATATATTTAAAAAAATATTTCTTTTTTTTCTAAGACTTTTTCTTCATGACGTCTATATATTGCTCGTCGTGCGACAAGATTTAACATATATTATAGCGTATGTTCAATAAGGAAATGGGACAATATTCATGGAAAATAAAGCGAATAACGTGTGATGTATTCAAAATTCATTTTATGTTAAATCCGTGTAGATGACACGTCATAACAGAGTATATCTTTCTAGGATCAGTTCGGAGAACACACACACACACGCGCGCGCGCGCACACACACATAAAACTGTGTCTTATTTACATACATTCATCGTTGCGGACCGAAGAGTCGCATAACGTAAGTATACGAACCGTAAATATCACCGTTCTAATCGCCATAAATTTTTTATTGTTTACAAGATCGTGGAACATTTTCGTTACACACATAACGTTTCCCCATATCTATCGAACTCTGTTTCGTTCACTGCGATTAAAACGAACACGACATAAGAAATAACCGGAGGAATAATTCGCGTGCATATAACTGCAATTTTAAAGATTCTCAATGTCTATGTTATTCATCTTACAGTATGATGTCATAAAGATATTACGAATAAAATAATATAATAAAATAATGATACATATATGCATATTATGTATAAAATATATAATATTATAATATAATATATAATATAATATATAATAAATATTATATATTTAAGTATATATATATATATATATATATATATATATATATATATATATATAATATATGAATTATATATTAAATATAACATAGTACAAGCCACAATATCATTCAAAAAAATAAGTGCTGATTTATTAAACGAAAAACTTCAATCATACGTTTTACTAATTATTTATGTATATATTTTTTCACATAAGGCATCACAATCGAGGATGATTAACATAGACATTCAATACCTTTAATGTTATTGGAATTGCATATATTATATCTGCAAAAGCGCAAGAGAATTAACTCCTCTTACAGCCATCGATATCAGTAAGTACAGATATCCCATCGTCTCTTTTTCTAAATTTGCATTACATTATTACTTTATACCCTCATCGTTCCTCGTGAACGTCTTTTTGTCTACTTACTTGTCTAAATATCTATCTATCGATTTACCTAATTGCCTAACTATCATTCATCTATCTACATATCTATCTAAATAATATACGTTGCTCCCTACGTCGTTACAAAGTATTTACAAATTTTCGCGGATCGCTCGTGTTTCCTTAATTCATAGGCCGTGTTATACGCAATCTGTAACACAGATCAACCATAAATAGATACACACACATACATTCTCTTTCTCTCTTTCTTTCTTTCAACATCCATATCATGGTGTCAGCCTGACGATGGTGTGCTTTCTTCGTTATTTATTACTTATACTTTCAATAATATAATTTCGATTTAGAAATTACACAATATAAAATTTCTTTCTGCCGTTGTAGCGTCAAGGCTATCGTGTAATCGTGATAGTATTTCATCATCGGTATCTTAGATTTGTAAACCTCGAGAAATAACGCGACGATAAGCTTCTTGCGCGTTGATAACGCATATGAGGCAACGATGCACCGTCTTAGTCTATTAGATATCATTCGCTGGTTCAAGGACGCTCTCTTCGCTCTAATTGATTAACGAAACGGTATTTTGTAATTTCTCGATATTAGAACACAGCGCGCAATTATCTCAATTTGTCTTAATTACGCATTATCGTGGAGTATAATATGATTAAATGATTAATATTTTATAGCAAAGTATCATTCAGAATTCTAATTTCATCAAATCGATACTGGGAAAAAATAAAATATACGATACTGGAAAATAATTATTGTGTTGTCTAATCTTAAAAAAAGAGTATAAAAAATGTTTATATTTAAAAAAAATGAAAAAAAATAAACTCAAGAACAATAATGAATAATTTCATAATATATTTTTGTTAATTTCGTGATTTATAAACGATATATATTTCTTCCCGATCAATCTTATTCAATCAAATAACAAAATATTGTTTAGACACCGAGAGAAACTAACAGATCTGCGATATTTACGTTCAATACACAATTTAAACTTGAATACTGTAATAATCAATAATCGCGAAAGCATTTCATCGAAACAATTTTTATGTCTTTGATTGCTATTTTTGTTAAGCAGACGCTTATAAAACTAACTAACTAACTCACCAAAGCACTTTTCAAAAGAAGTTCAATTGCCCTACATTATAAACCATATATTCAAATTAATACATGTTGATTTAAATTCACAATTTGTTAACAACTATTGGCGCTTGCGTAATTTCATAGCTTCAGCATATCTGCGCGTACATTACACACTCAGAGAGTGCATAAATGATATTTTTTTGACTCATTATTTGATATCAATATTGTTCAACAAACGCCTCAAATTTTTTCAACTTTTGCCGCGTCTCACAAATGGTGAAAACTCAGCATCAAATAATTTATCGAGCAGGAACGATTGTCAAGTTTGTCGACGAGCCCGTTATCGAGAAATCCTGTGAATCACGAATACGCGATGTAATTGCGCGTCAGACGAAATCGATTTCGACAAGGCTTGCGGTAGACATCGTCTTTTCTTAAGATGTCCCGTTTTTATACGATTATCAGTACTGCAGGTACAGCACTCGCGGGACGACTGATCGATAGTTCGTGAATTTCTAACGATCAGAGGTCAGAGACATTTGCCGGGGTTCTGGGAACACCAATACGGCCACATAGACTCTGTCTTGATGCCTCTGCTGTTCAGAACTTCGATGTGCGTGGCCAATCTAGTGTAAACGTTTTCATCCGTGGAGTAACTATTCGTCGGCAAGTCACTCCTGAAAAAGATTTTTCTCATGAAGATATTCTTTAAAAATAGCATTTTTCTACGTAATATTATTTACCATAATCGTTCAGCAAACGCCGATGCCCTGGGCCATAGTCGAGGTCCCAAGGATGATTGTCCGGTTTGTTCGTTCCAAATCGCCGCTTCGCCACCGAGTACCAGAGGCAGTTGCTGCGGCGGGTAGTCCCTCCACGGACGATGATTATAGACAGTTTGCCAGGTACGATATTCGCCGCACGCAGCTTCACCGCTTTCCCGCCACCTGCCGAAGCCGCAGTCCAGATACCACGCGTCCACATGCGACAGAATCACGCGGAAGCCGTCTTCCAGCAGGTCCGGTGTTTCCGGCCAGTTGCTGCCGCCCCAGGATTGGATGACATGGATTTTCGGGTCGAAGTACATCATGATGTACGGTCTCTTGGTCAACGGCGAGCTCCATAGAATCACTGCCTTCGGCACCTTATCGTGATTCGCCCGGATCAGTCGTTGCAGCATCTTCGCCTCGAATTCCGCCCAAAGCGCGTGATGATCCGTCATATTCTGCGCCTGCATTGCTAAGGTAATGTTGCCGTATTGCGCCCAACATTCGAGATTTACCTCGTCGCCACCGAGATGCACTAGGTCGCGCACCTCGGTGAGATCTAACAGCTCCCGGTACAGGCCCTCGAGTATCCGATACGAGTGCTCGTTTATAGGATTCAACTGGCCACAGTTCGGCTCGCCACAATATGATGACCACGGCTGCTGATCTACGCATAATGCTAACTCGCCGAAACCATGTTCCGCACCTGACATCATACATAAAAATATTATTATAGTCAACAAAAATTAGTACTAAAGAAATGTAAAAATTCTAACAATTTTAAATCTCATAAAATTATATTAATATTCTTTCTCTTTCTGTTTTTATATTTAGAAAGATTTAAGATTTTTTACTGAACTTACCCCATTGCCACCCGGCGCCGGCATGAGCCGGGGAATCGATTTCGACGACGATTCTAACGCCGCGTATCCTCGCGTAATCGGTCAGATCCTTCACGTCATCGGGTGTGTAAATGTGATCGCCGCTGTAGGCGCCCCATCTCGCCATCTCCGGAAATTGCGCCGAATCGAAGGGAAAACTCTGAGAATCGGTGAGATGCCAATGAAAAGTATTGAGCTTCGTAGCCGCCATGCCGTCGATCACTCTCTTGAGCTCCTCGATAGGAAAGAATTGCCTGCCGGTGTCGACTAGGAGGCCGCGATAAGGGAATGTGGGTTTGTCCTCGATAAAGGCTCGTGCGAGAACGCGAAGAGCACCCTGCTTGCCGGCGGCCTCGTCCCACCAGATCAATTGACTGAGAGTCTCGAGGCCGTGTCGCACTCCGAAATAACTTTTTCCCGTGATCCTTGCCTCCAAGATCTTTCCTTTCGATGCGAGTTCCAGCTTATACGACTCGTCGGTGTCCAGAGATAGAGTGGTACCCCGCGCATTACCGGCGCTCAGGTATATGGTAAAGGTGTCGATACCGGATCGACTTTTGGCATTCAACACCTTGATCAGACTTCTGATGTTCCCTGCCATTAAATAAACGTCTTTGAGATGTTCCAAGACACGCTTCTCTCCCGTCCCAGGTTTATCAACACTCACCGATGAAAACATCCTTTGCATTCTCCAGCAGATCCTTCGTCTCCTGGTCGCTCGTATTGACAGTGACGAATTCGATTTGCTGAAGATGCAGGATGATACTGTCATCACCGAGGATAATATTTCCATTCGGTCTGGGCCACAACAGACGAGTGTTCCCTCCACAATGCGCGGTGCAGGTCGCCAAGGACGTCCTCGATGATCTTACTGCTCGCCTCTCGCATCGATTTGCCACACACGCCCAGGACCATGGACTTTGAAACGTCCTACGATTATAAAAATCGAATTTGTAAGTCGGTTCAGTTTACTTGTAATATTTTACGTGATATAATGTATGTATACAGGAATACTTGGTAATCTGTCTGGCGGAAAAAAAAAAAATTGATTGATTTACATAAAAAATCAATTAATTTTTCTCTAGAAAAAAATTAATCGTTTTTGTAAATTACTTCTCTAAATTTTATTCATTTGTCTGTTTCTCGCATCACGGATCACCAAGTACTGTAGTTATTTACTATAGTCCTTTTTTAAATTATCCAGAGTTTGCGATAAACATTTAGTTCGTAATCTACGCAGGAAGAGTTAAAAATGATAGATACATTCAAGAAGAAACAATGCGCGGTAAAAAGTGTTATTTCCAAGCTCTATTTTGCAAGGTTAAGATACGATTAAATAATTTAGTTTATCGCGTTTTTATAAACAGGATATTATTATTTATGTATAATAATCATTGTACTCAACTGTATTTCACATTTAATAATTAAGCCGTTGCCTCAACAGCAATGATAATAAACAATATTTAAATACATAAAATAAACACTAAATGCAAAGAAAAACATTAAATTACAAAACTAATATTAAAGCTTAAGAGCATTATAAACAAATAATTAAGGTAAAAAATTACAAATTATAAAATTACAAAATTACGTAGTATACATTTGTTTGTTCTTATTTTAATTAAAAAAATGTTTTTAGAAATAATTATTTAAATATTCAATAATAAATTAAAATGAGCATTATTTTATTATTAAATTACGTGTCGTTTAATACTATGTTAATCAAACAATTTCCTGAGTCGAAATTGAAAAGAAAGTGGATCTTAACAATTTTCTCATTTTGGTAAAAAATTAAAATCATATTTATCTTTCGCGATTCATTTTCTATTCTTGGCCAAACTGATGATACCGTAACTCTAAGAAAAGCTACTCATTGTAATGATAAGACGAATAAGAGTACAAAAAGTGATATCGTCGGGATTGTTCGAATTAGACGCTCACGAGAAGCAAAAGAGCAAGAGAGAAACGACGTTCGCTGAACGAAGCGCAGAAAAATAGTTGGCTGATCATGAACGGAAAAACGTCTGCCCAAAGTTACGAAAAAATGAACGAAAGCACCGTTATAGATAGCGATATAGAAAACGAATGTTTCAATGAAACTTCAAAAAAAAAAAAATTGCCAATAAAGCAACGATAATTTTGATAAAGCCTTAAACTAATTATACAGAATTTTTAATACATACTTGCCAATGAAATTTAACAATGAAAAGTTTGCACACCAATAACCGCGCCTTGGCTCTTATTTGCTAGTTTTCCCGCTTATTGTTAGTACATTGTTGGAAAATTTGGCTTAAATTTAACATATATCGCATATCCCAAAAGGTCCATACAAATTTTTAATACTACGTTAATATTTCAATACAATATGAATATACAAACTTCATAGTAATTCGAAATAAATTTTGTGTAAAATCAACATATTTTTAATGATAAAATTAATTTGAAAAAATGCTTTTATTGTAAACTTTAACAAATAAATCCAGTCACTAATAATATGGAACATCTATCGTAAAATTAAAAATATGTGCACATTGTATTATTTGTACCATATACTTTTTTTCAGTTGTTCTAATAATTTAACATTCGAGTTCAAGTAATACAAAAATAATATATTAAAAATTTTATAATAATATGTTAAAATGTTTTAATAAGAAAACACAAATTTTCCAACAGTGTATTGTTAGTACTCTAAGCCTATATTGCTGTTATTATCGAAAAATTTTTCTCTTCTTCGCGATCTTTAAAATTTGTAGCTAAGCCTACGGTATGTCTCCGAAAGTAAAAGCAAGTCGTTTTCAGAATTAAAGCTGGGAAAGTCGGGTTCGCGAAGCGGGTCGGGACAGATGCAACACAGCGCGCAAACAATATAATCCACGGAATACGGAAAACAATGGTGCACAACAATAGCGTACGCTTAGTATGATGGACGTGTTCGGGCAAGTGGATTAAACGGATGAATGTCAGAAGATGTTGCAAGAGAGGGTGAGAAGAGCAAGATTAGGGAATACACGAGAGTTTCCACGCGAAAATTCAAGACAGTCGGCAATTTGTTCACGAGACGATCGACGTGTTGTAGGTCGTACCCAGGTAGAGTCTTAATTGGAAGAACGATGTCTGATTGGTATCATACAGCACGTGACTGGTTTCGAAAAAAGGAAAAAGAATATAACGAAATTATAACTCGGATATAATAAATTTAACTTTTTAAAAATATATGTAGATGAATAATATATTTCGATATTTACCATATACATACAGTTGTATTAAGAGACTTATATAACATATATAAGACAAACAGAGAAAGAGACAGAATATTATTAATGTGTTATCTTGCAAAACTTGAAAAATTTATATTTTTTTCGTAAAAGATAAATGTTCTTTTTTTTCTATAAAATTTTAAATTTAAATGTCCTTACTTTCTTAAAAATAAAAATATTTTATTTTTATTTTTAGTAACAGCTTAAACTCAAGCATATACGTATAATCATTCAATCTATTGTAATGTGATAAAAATAAAGCTCAAGATAAAATATTTTTTTTCCAAACCAGACACGTATCCAAACAGACCAATCGAGGCAGAAGCGGAGATGAATTCGAGCTTAAGGTATCAGAAATACATGGTACAATTCGTCTAGCTTAAAATTCCATCCCCAATCAGGAACTGTCCGTTACCTAGGCTCTTCCAGATACTCGTAAAGCCGTTCCTCAGGTCCGATGGTGGTTTCATTACCCACCAGGTAATTAACCAAACCGCGTTGCCAGTCCTCTAGTCTTCTTCGATGCGCGTTGTGATGCGAGAGAGAGAGAGAGGGAGAGGGAGTGTACGAAATAAATTCAAAATAAAAAAACATGCAATGTAAGAAAATAATCAAAAGACACTGGGTTAATACATATCGCGGCAAATAAATCTGGTCACGCGTTAGTAGAAATTAAAGAAACACTAAAATTGAAAAGAAAAAATGCATCTTTTGCGTTTCACACATAGATTTTACTTATAAATCGGAAATTTTTTCAATTTTTTTTTTCTCTAAGTTTTGATACTTCTTTTCATAAAAAAATAATATACTTATTAAAAAGTCAGTATACATGAAAGCACGAGATAGCGGTGCCCAAAAAAAAGCCGCTCACTTTCCTACATATGGGCAAATGCGCCACAACACGGCTTATTTTAGATATAATTACTCATTCTCGGTGAAACGTCAATTATTATAATTTTTTTATCCATCAAACCACCTGTTTGAAGGAGAATAAATGAAATAAATTGCAATCTATCGGAAATTACTCACCGACGAGTCGCAAACGGCTGTAGCGATGCGAGCGGTGGAGCATGAGCGTACATGGCGATTAGCAAGACTCCGGTCATCAGGACGAGAAAGAGGAGAACCCTCCTCATCCATCCGCTGGGCATGCTACCCACCATTCTGGCGAGTCTGCAAATAAGGAAAACGGGAAAAATTGCGGTAGCGGTTGCTAAAACTCGCGGATCGAACAATCGCGTTAGATTGAGGCGAATCTGTCGTTTCACCGCAAACGAGGCAACGATAACGATCTATCTCTCACGTCTAAATCGTTTATCGTTTCCCTATGATCAGATTCTTGGTAAACTGGCGAGTTAGGTCGCGAAAGAAATTCCCACTTTCATCGGCGATAAACATATGATTATACAACTTATATATACTATATTTCTAAATATCTATAGTTCCAAGTATAAGTCTCACGCATTGAGGCGATTTAAATTATATAAAAAATATTTGAAATAATCGGTTACGCTAAATGCTAATAAAAAATGAGAATAAATGTGAAAAAAGCTTGCATTTTTATCGCCGATAAAAGCGCGAATTTCTTTCGCATTTATTCTCATTTTTGATTAACATTTAACATAACCGATTATTTAATATATTTTTTATATGATTTATATCTCGCTCTTAATGTGTGAGAAAGAGATGAGCATATACTTAGAACTATAGATATTTAGAAATATACTGTAAGTTATATAATCATATTTTCTCTATTTTCATTTCAATTTAGTGATGGATGTAATCGTATTTAATGATCATTAATTAGTACCGAATCGAATATTACACGCAAACCGTAGATGCGCATTCTTATTTCCGGTTACATCACGATGTACGCGGTTTAATTTTTTTTTTTTTTTTTTTTTTTTTTTTACATTTCGATATGACACGAAGGCATAATGGCTCACATTTACTAGCGCAACAAGAATATAGATGTGTCATCCTACTGCGGAACGCCCAGATGGTGACACGTGAGAGATAAAACGTGATTTACGTGGAAAGCGTGTCTGCATAAAGACACGGCGCGGTATGTATACCTCGAGATTAGTGACTAGACCCCCGAAAGGAAATGTTTCTCGCGTATTTCCGGTGATTCTTCTGGCGCGGGGGAAAAACGCGTTGTTCTTTTTCATCGGGCCGACACAACGAGAAAGACGGTGGCGAAAGTGTTTCGGACGTAAATGCACGCGCGTAAAAGCGCTCGCTTTCCCGCTTTATGATCCCACGAGAATTTATGGACCTTTGCCAGGCATCGCCTTTCCAATATTATGTTACATTTCCGTCGGAAACCCAGGCAGATTTTCATCCCACGTGATGCGATCCTCGAGACGCATCCGATGTTGCGGCTCCCTTTATCGAATGTAAATACGTTGACGAAATTTGCGTAGATGCAATACTTCGCGGTATTTCCGGTAATCGAATTATATTGCAAATCTCCGCGATTAATAGAGATTTTAATATCGCTAAGAAATAAAAAAAGTTCAAAAAAATTTCACGCTAAAACTACGTAAAATTAAATATCTAATGCGAAATAATAAAAAATATAACAAATAATTAAATAATAGATTAAACATATATCTAATTTAATAAATAAATAATCTATATTTCTTGATAATAGAATCGATTCATTGTTATTATAAACAACAATTAGAAAGGGCAACAAGAAGCAATTAACGGACATGTGTATAACATAAAATCAAGTTCAAAAAATAAAAACCACGCGACAAAATTTAAATAAATTGAAGAACAAAAGACATTATTACATATAAGTTAATAGATCTTGAGAATTATACAGGTAAAAATTAAACTATAAAATGGAAATTAAATTATAAAATAGATTATATTTCTTATGTTATATCATATATTGTTATTATATTATATTATACATATTATATTCTTCTCTTTATTAAAGAAATACGATCTCATTTTTTTTTTCCTCCAAAAGAAGTCACGTTCAATTAGCAACTGCTACATATCTGAGGTGACCGAGTGTTTATTTCGATCTCGCTCTCGTCGCATCGTAAAGAGAAGCAGCGTCGTCGAGTGTTGCTACTTATCGCGATAAATGATGGTGTCTATGGACCACCTGTCGAATTGCACAGAAATACATTTTGGACGAGCCAAGCTTAGCTGGTTCAGTTCTCGAAATATGAAACGCGGGCTAGACGGTACTACGGTTCTGATTACTACATAGACAACACTTGGCACCTCCGGTGCTGGGCCCCGGGGAATAGGCACTTTAGATTTCGATACCGTCGTCCGAAATGAGTCACAATGTTCTACATGCTAATTTATTCCGTCGTAATCATAAGTCTACCGCGTCGAGCATGGCAGTTATAAGAGAAGCGAGGACTGGCTTTAACAATTTTCGTGCACCGTTATTTTTCATTCCGCGTGCATACCTAATGTGTTTTGCATTTAGGCAGCTCTAATGACATTCATGCACGAAGCCAAGACTAAGGCTAAGCGAAATAGAACAGTACAAAACCCGAAAAAAATCGATCGCGGCTAACGGTAGATTAATCGATATCAAATGACCACGAAAAAAATTGATTCAGTAAACTCACGTGGTATGTAAGAGGAAAAGAATGGTCACAGAAAGTTCTAATAAAAAAAAAAAAAATATATATATATATATATGCTATATATTTTTTTATATGTAAATATTTCTAAAATATGTAACCTAGATAGTCGCATAGAACTAATTTTCTTTATCATAAGTAATTAAGCATTGAAGGTTAAAATAAATATAAGATGACAAGCAGAATTTTGAAATGCAGTGAATTGTTATTTTTTAAAGATATTAATATATTTTTAAAAAAATAAGAATAAAAAAGTATATATTAAAAATAGATATTACATGCGTTATATATATAAAACACAGATCGTAGACATGTTAAATATATTTAAAAAAAAAAATAAAATATTGCATACAAATTTTATTTTTTTTTTCTAATTAAAAAAGATATAATAAAAAGAAACACACTAATAAAAATTATACTTATTAAGTGTAATTACTTCGATCATAAAATAATATATAATTACTTTAATAATTATTACAATAAAATAAAATAATACGAATAATATTTAATCTCACTACACATTTCGATAAAATTATAATTAGGCCGATTATAAAAAGTCAAAATAATAAGGACGTGTGCTTTTAATCTTTCATAATTCGATTTCTCCTCGCATTATAGATTTCACTTTTTAAAAACAGACCTGAGAGCGACGATGCAAGCGCATACTGTCTACACCGCGCAGATCAATTCCTCGCATAAAATCACATCAATTTTCACAGCAAAAATCCAATTCGATAGAGATCGTTTGAATTTCGCACGGCACTCGCTCAGATGAAATACTATACCGTCGTGATACCTGTGTGACGACATCGGGGGCCACGGAGGAGAGACTGACGATCCAACACCGCACCAAATCACGTTGACCGAAATTCACCCTCACGCGAACGGGTGTTTTAACATTACCGCCGCGCCGGTACAAAGGCAGATATAAAACCTGCTTTCTCTCTCTCTCTCTCTTTCTCTCTATAGAGCAATGAGGGTGGTAACGGAAGAGGGTCGAAAGAAAGAGAGGCGCAGCGGCGAGGGTGAGTCGAGAGAGGGTAATCGAGAGAGTGTGACGCAACGCGGACGACGAAGTCGAAGAAGGTGGGAGCGACGGCGGCCTCCGTTGTTCGTGCCTCCGACACACGTGAACTATACCTAAATGCCGTGCCTGGCCGCGGGTCGTAGCCAAGCAACGAATGTGCCATGACCGTCGCTGCCGATAGTCGCCGATGGAACGGTACTAAGGACGGACCGGACAGAGAATTTGCCCGACGTAGTACGGGATCGTCGTCAACGTCTCGCCTCCCCGTGCGCGCGGTCGACGCCGCGCGTCACGCACGGCGGCGTCGCACCGTCGACGCCGTCGTCGTCGTCGTCGTCGTGGTGATCAACTTGGACGAATGGACACCGGCGAGGATTGCCATCGATCGCCAGAGGAAACGGTATCGCAGGTGCTTGGCGAACGACCGATCGACCAGACTTAACCAGCCTCTGTCGTATTCTGAGAAAAAGGTTGGTTTCATTTGGCAAATTGACACTTGTCACGGGACAAACAAGTATCGAGTGAAATCGAAGGGTGCTATGTAGCTGATACCTGACGGATGGATTTATCTTTTGAACAATTCGAGAAGATTGATTTTACAGCTGAAAAATATCTAAAAATTGAAAATGAGTTAACTAGAAGCTTTTTTTGAATAATTCGTGAAAAGAACTAATGTTGAACTTTTCAGAAAATCAAATTTAGATCAACTTTCTTTGAAGAAAGATAAATTAGAAAAATTTAACATATTGCATTCTTCAAATGACAAAATCAGCTTTGATTTTATTGATAAGTAAAATGAATTTTTCCAAGTAAATCTTTTTGCTAACTTTACTTTAGATTTGTTTACTAAATTAATTCATAATTGTATTCTTTCATCAATAATATTTTCTCCGTATAAGTTGACAAAATGTGTCGCTAAAATAAAGATTAAGAAAATATTAAACAGGGGCTGTTTAATAATAGCAGCATTTCGTGAGAAATATCTAGGTCTAAAATAAAACAGCTGATACGATTAGATAATAAAACTACAAAATATTCAGATAAAAAATTTCAAGTAAATGCTTTACTATCATCTTGAACACCCTAATACCGATAAAGATCGCATTTGGCACGCTTAAAGCACCGCTATTAATATTCAGAAGAAATTGTAAATCACCACTCGCCTAATTTAATTACATTTTAATCGAAGGTAAATAATACGAATCCAAATTCACATCCTCTTAATCCTATACAAGCATGATATTAGCGATAAATCCAAAATAAATCCTCGGATTTTAAACGGACTTTCGCTTCTCGCATTAATCACAAAATAATGGAAATTCTTTAAAAAGTTTACGTACCTTATCTTTTTCGCAATATCAACAAGAGTATGTCGTGACAAATATTTATCCAGCTACTATTGCATACGCGAACGTGACATCGCATAGCAATGGTCGTCAGCATCTGTGTGTATGCGACGTCGCATGCATACATCTCCGATTTTATAAGGATCTTAAAATTATTCTTCGCATCTCCGGAGTAACGCGTAATACCGGCACATTGATGACGTCATTCTCTCGTCACAATTGTTAGATTATAAAATGATATGCTGGCGCACGTCTTGTGGCAAGTCATCTTACCAAGGATCCTCACGTGGCATTAAATCTCATGACATTCGCGATCACGACAACCTGACGGTATTATAATTTTAACTATCGCGCTATGAGATTTATCCAAGAGCCTTTTTAAATACTTGATACAACCAAATCGTTACAAGTGCCATGTTTGATGTCGCGGCAACAAATACGGAAGCACAACTGACACGATATAGCGGTGTCGGATGCTTCAATTATTTAAAAAAAAAAAAAAAAAAAAAACTTAGATTCGCTAAAAATGTCAGTGAATTGATTGCGAGTTTATTTATATATGTACAGTAATCGCAGGATATAATATAATTTCGTATAATTTTTCGATAATCAAAATACTGATAAACGTTGCTGACATCGTAGAATATTATCACTAAAGTGTTAAATTAAATAATCGTCTAAATAAAGACAAATAAAAATTGGAGAAAAATACGATTAATTTGAGATTATATTGTATATGATTTATTAAGGGTAGTACTAAAATAAAAATGAAATCATAAAAATGAAATGAATAAAAATGAAATGAAATGAAATAGGGCGATATATAATCTAGCTATTTTTTTTATCCTCCTAATAAATAATACAGCTAATAAAAGATAAACCTAAATAAAAGATAAATCTAATAAAAGACGTGAGCACATAAAAAAGTGAGTGATGAAAATAAACAGAGTCAAATGACGAAAGATTCAAATTAAATGGAAAAAATTCGAACAAACGTAAATTTAATTTAATTTATATACATTTTATTTATTGATTCTTAAGTCACTATTTGAATAAAAATAATTTATTGAATATATCTACTACATTACTTTCCACTAATTTGATACTAAAAAATTGAAAAAGTAGTAACTGCGTGATACATGACATTCTACAATCAATTATGCATTTTCATTGGTTTGATCGATAAAATGTCGCAGAGTAATATGCTAAGTCATTTAATCAGAAGCATATGATATATTTTCTTGGCTCATATGTTTTACTTTTCGATTATAGTTCGGATTAAATTTAATACAATATTCTTTCAGGACTAATAATTCCGCAAAAAAAAAAAAAAAAAAAAAAGCTTCAAAGCTGTAGTAAATCTCAAAATTTTATTAAACTTACTAGTTTCCGCAAATCTAACTTTATTTTTTTTGCTTGTCTTTTTGCGTCTTGACTTTTCATATTAATGAGAATGACCAATAATATGACAATTCGATATGTGTGTGAGGTTCTTGTTTTACCAAATCTTAAAAAGCGAAGGATATGACTTTTGTTTCTCATGCTCCGTCGGTGATTATATTTATTGAATAATTATAAAATTAATTTTCATGTTATCGACCACAAGATCTTCGATGACAATATTTACAATAGCGTATAATAATTCAATAATATTTAATCTATTTTAATTTATGGCTTGACTTTCGCGATGAATCTTGCAATATTGGCGACTAATATTTATCTCAAACCTTCAATTGCAATCGCTATAGCAGTCGTTTATAGCTCTCTTCGATCATCGAGTTTTACGAGAAAAGTTCCAAGGATATTATTTTGTGAAGATCGACTTTTTAGCCGAGTCGCGAATCGTGCGCGTCCAGCAGAGTCGAGGCGTTCGATACAAAATGGAAAAAAAGGCCAACGTGGTTTTGCGTGGTCGAGGGCGAACACACCCACAACTATAGCGAAGGCACCCACACGCAGCTCTATATATCTATGTATAGAGCCCGTAGACTATACAGGGTGTCCGACATGTAAGTAGACAAACGAAAAGTGGAGATAGATCGAGTCAACCTAAAGCGAAAAGTCCTATACCATTTTGCTAAACTTTTCGCTTCAGGTTGACCCGATCTATCTCCACTTTTCGTTTGGCTACTTACATGTCAGACACCCTGTATATACAATGTATACATATGTCACGTACCTTCGACGCGTCCTTTAATCGATACACGCACGCAATCACGCAGAACGCTCGATGTCATATGTCCATCAGATTTATTTGAAAGTACGATTTTGTTTGTACCGTGTTTTTGCAATTTGAAAATATTGTTTTGTGTCTAAGAGACAGATATATTATTCGGGAGATATATCGAAAATATCGCGATAACGATAGTTTTGTTTATAACATGATTTTTGAACCTTGAAAATTTAATTTTGCTTATCTAGTAGACCAATTAATGGAATATTAAATCTGAAGTGAAAAAAATTTTTCGATAACGCGCTGTTATAGTATACGGTGATAACAATAATTCGTTTGCTTTATAGTTTTGGAAATTTAGAATTTTAATTTTGTTTAATTTATAATCAATTTTATCCGATAAAGCAGAAAAAAAAAATTATGATCTTCTAAATTGGAAATTATGATTTTATTTAATTGATAAGTCTATTTTAATCAGTGAAATATTGCGTGAATATCGTGATTAGGAAATGATATAATATCATAATAAAATTTAATTTAAAAAAAAATCCTCGTGCTCAATTAATTCAAGATAATCTTATCTTTCTTATAACTAGTCGTTTTAATTAAAGCTAATTAGAAGCGACGAAGCAATTATATCGGATAGTCTTTAAAACAGCGTTAAATAATGGATTTTATTTTTCTACACGAAAATCGCAAGAAACTCGTGTCTTTTAAATTTTGCACGCAAATAAAGTAAAATATTATGAAATTTAAAAAAATTAATCGGGCAATCAAAATAAACGCGCGACTCTCCATCGCATTCCGATAAAATGCACTGAGATTGATTTCGTCAATCAAACGCATCAGTGATGTGTTAAGGAGTCAAATTTACACACGATACGAGTTAACACTAGTCGTGTACAATTTTCATTACGTACGACATATCATGTCGGGGAAACTAATTGGAGTACCGCGGCATTATGTGACAACTCCAATTAGCGTACCGCAGATAGTGCGAGCATACGCTTCCCCGTAGTTACCCTGCAGTCCTCGTTTATTTACACAACTCACCCTTGTGTCTTAAGAGTAAATGAAAACCTCGAGAATTAACGGGTCTCGAATCTACCGACAGTTCCGTAGAGAAGTTAAATTATTTCATTTAAATCAGGAACTCTTGACGTGTCTTAAAAGCATATGCCTCAAGTCTTAAAAGCATATTACCTCCGTAAAACATACCTCATATCTATATTAAAAAGTAAACCGTCAAGATCTCTTCAAGTTCCCAAGTCTAATTGTCATAAAATTGGACAAATTAATGGAACTTTTTAACTCTCGAGAAAGATAATTTCGAGAATTTGTCTTGCAAGACCAATGATCGCGACGACAAATTTACTTTATTACTTTCGTCTCGTGAAACCTTTTATAAATTTTTAAGAAATTTATAAATTATACATATTAAAAAGAATAAAATTATATATACATACATATAAATATATATATATATATATATATATATATATATATATATGTAATCTTTTTTATATAGTAAATCTAATTAATTTTTGTAATAAAACTCATGCCATTTGTACAGTTGAGATATTCTCTCCGATAATATTAATTAGTCTACTAATTACAAAGCTCATGTAATATGAAATAGCTATGTGGTTTTCATTACATTAATTATTAACTTGGATACATCAGAAAAATTACATTAAAAAAAAAATATATATATATATATATATACATAAAAACTTTATTGATTAAATTAGAGGATTAGAATCGATTAAAATAATTAAAAATTAAAAATTGTAATGTCAATGTCAAACAGTGTCTATTGTGTGTATGAAAAAAAAAAATCAATTAATTTTAATTAACAAAAATGCGGTTCTTTTTCCTGATTATTATATAAATAAAGAATGTTTAAAGATCGCGACGTTAAAACATTACGTGCGTAATACCTGAAGCTCTAGATGTTTTAGCCGACATCGATCCTACCATTAGGTGCAGTGTCTTTATAATACATCGTGTTATAAAAGTACACGATATGATGTCACGTCAACGATAACTATCATGTCAATATGCGCGATACGAATGATCGACACACGTGCATCGACGAACGCGTGACATAAAAGTATACTGAAACAATTTGATGAAATTGGAAACAAATGCATCCACGATCGAAGAAGTCTTGACATGCATAAATTCGTATCGTCGCTGATGCGCAGGGACACTCCGGTGAATAATTCGAGAGTTCCGCTGGCCTTCGGAAAAGTTGCGAAAGTAATGGCGCACAAAGAGAGCTTTATGTAGCTACGGCTTTAATGCGGTTAACGTCGCTAAATGTCGCTGGGTCATTACCAAGGGGAAGTGGCCCATAAGATACAGTGGGATTCATTTAGAAGGGGACACTACGTCACGGTGGCCGGTACAATTGATGGTTTTTTTACCGTTCCCAAAAGCTATAAAATATATGCACGGAGAAAATCGTGAATAATTAAGAACATTTCTCTCCTTTCAACGGCAATATTTTAATGATGCGAGTGACGTATCCTGTGAATTTTCGCAGTTTTCTGTGAAATAATGTAAAAATCATACGGGATTTAATTATTTCGTTATTATCACAAAAAAAAAAAAAAAACGTAAAACTGTTTCCTAATTTTTTCGTTATTTTACAAATGCATAGAACGTACATTGCACGAATGATACGAGAAGCTATGAATATTATGAAGACGAATATTATTTTTCACAAGTATCCATAAAGATACAAATCAATATTAACGACTGATACTCCGGATATTGTTTGCCTTGGTTGCTGAACGTACTAAAGAGTGGCTTGACTTGAAGAAGTGGATCAAGAGCACGGATGCGTTACGAACGTTCCATGATTAATACAAACTCTCGGCAGACGCCTTAATACTTGAGAAACAACAATCTCTCGTAGCCTTAACGCTTTGCACTCAATTTACCATATGTTTAATAATGCATAATGATAACGTATGCGTAATGATCTTCGAATTATTTATTACCTCTTCCATATATATAGTCTCGCTATATACCAATTATAAATTTAATTATACAAAAACATTCTATAGGAAAAAATTAATAGTAATTAAGAGTGATTAATATTAATTAAAAAATAATTAAGAACAATCTCCCACTTATATTATTATCACAAGTAATAAAAGATTAGATATGATGCCAATCATCTTGACATTTCAGAATTCCGCGATCCATATCGAAAAATTTCGATGATCTTGAATAATTATAAAAGTGCAAAAATTCCTTTAAAAGGTCTAATCGTAAAATGCACGTATATAACAAGTACAAAATACGATATTATGTCGTGAGAAAATATCACGTTCAAGTATAGCCGATGTGAGCCAAGGTCGTCGATTAGCAAGCCCGATTAAAGCATTCGGATATACGACACTGATATCCCGTGAATTAGGAAATAAGGAAATTGAAGAACTCGTACTAATGTAGTTATAAATAGCTTCTAAAAATATATGAAAGAAGAGGCCGGGAAATTGTCATCAAATTATCACTAATAGTTAATTATTATTACCATAGATAAAAGAAATTCATTGTTTTTGATTCAATAATTGTGTAAATAATGGAGAATTAAAGATTGATTAAAATTTCAGGGATGTAAGTCTTATATTTTTCATGAGCAATTAAATTTTGACAGTTAAATATTCCTCGGAAGAAATCAATTTCTTCCAAATCGAGATGTAAAAGCAAACATTTATACGAGCACAATAACATTATTTTTAAATAAAGAGTGCTATACAATTGCAGAAAACCTAAATAAAATTAACGTCAGGTCGAATATCGCGTGACGTCGTGACCTCCCCAGAGATAATCAAGCAGGTGCATGGGTGGTTGATTAGATTAAATGCGCACGATTAGATTGGATAGTCGGCAACTCTAGATCCGAATAATATGCCATAACAATTGATTAGATCGATACGTGGAACAATATTGCTAATATTAAAGTGATTGTATCTATTGAATACCGTTTTAATGAGATGCCAATTAGTTTCGCTTCAAGCAAAAACAGCACGATTAAATGGAAATTTTCCTCTCGATTAGATAAATAAGAATGAATAGGCAGACATATATGGAAATATTAATGTAATGTGATAGATAATTCTCTATGATTATAATGATACGATGCAAATCAAAGTGCATAATCGAACAATATAATATACAATTTAAATAATATGTATCATTGATCATTAGCTTTGTCGATTGACTTTTTTAATATACTGCCGACAATCAAAAAACAAAGCGCAAATAATAAAATTACTGGAATAATTTAATAATATAAAGTATTGCGTTGTACAATATCAGAAACGTTACATATAATCACATCTCTTTTACATTAAACTTTATCGGTGATATATAGAGAACAAAAATAAAATTTGTGTCTTTCATTTATTAGATCAAAGATGCTTACGTTGCGAATTGATAGAGCAAAGTTTCTGCTCGCGTATCTTATGAAACAATTATCATAGAATATTTTTCGATTAAACATATTTATATATAAACAGATAAATTACGTCAAATTTGTCTGTTGTATCATTTTCCATCGTAAACTTACCTGCAATCCGGGCGGTCTCGCAAACTTCCTCATCTAACGTCTTTCATTTACGCGAATCTGTAACAAATATCATACATTCCCGTTATAAAGTCTGGAATAATACAATTTGCAGTGATCTCGTTTCTCGAATATACGAGTTTTCATGCGGCTTTACGCGAACGTTTTCAGTATCGATTTAGACCCGGCCAAGAATTATTTAAAATTCAGTACGAGTTAGCAATGATTCTACCATCTTTATATGGATTATACCATCTTTTACCTATGCTCTCTCTCTGCAACGACCGAGAACATAAGTTTAATAATCGTTATTGATTAGTTCGTCGCATAAAGGGGCAACACATGATGTCATCGTACAACAGCGTAAACTATACTCATTATCGATTTAAGAAAATAAACTACGTTGAAACAGATTGAACTTCGTATCTTTGCTGATAAATTGATTTCGATTAAACAATTAATAATGTAATAACCAAATAATACAATATAAATAAACATTTATAACATTTAATATCAAACAAAAATATTTCCTCAATTTCTATTAAATTATATTAAACTGCATCGTGTGTGTACATAATTAATGTTTCAATTTCTACTACTTAATTTCAGTGTTTTCAATACATTAGTATTTCATAGAGATCATTTCCCTCTCGCAGTTGTTTCAATTAAAATGAATAAATAAGCAGCTTAAATGACTTAATACGAATAAAGTCGTAATTGAGTTTTATTAACAATGTATATATGCGCGAGGCAATAAATATTCCTATATAGAGTTTGACGTGCATTATCACATCCGGCTATAGCAATCATTAAATGCGTCAGGCAGAAATGCGGATATTATACGAAGAAAAAAAAAACAGAATAGCGCAAACTAAAGTAAAGGCGCGATTTTGCAAGTTTTCTAGCCGTCTATATATATATATATATATATATATATATATATATATATATGCAGTTTCGCCTCTCATAAATGTGTAAAAGATACTTAAGAATATAAGCTAGAAATATTTCTAGCGATTGTTTATGTAAGTAATATTTATGTACTCGTTGAAGCGAGACGAATATATATGTAAAAGAAAAGGAAACAAAACGTTCGATATATGTTTACCGATTTTAAAATGACTTTAAGCTTCACGAATGGTGTAAACAACCAACAAACTTTAATCCTCGCGTTATATAATATTGTATTTAACTGCAACTCAAATTAAGTTTTAAACAAAAAATTTTAATATACTAGCGTTATATTAATGATAGTAATATTATAGTAATATTAATGATAGAATAAATTAAAGATTTGAGATTTATTTAGAGAAGACCTTATTGAAAGTTTCTTGAATAAAGTTTATAGTTTAGAATTTTCTTTTCCTCGATCTCTATATGCGTATGCTCGCGTAAAATACCTTAGCCACAATCTAATAAATTAACACCAAGTGGATTATCCTTGAAATTAACTATCGTATCGGACGACTCAAAATGAGTATCGATCGCTGTCCGAAAGTGGAAGGACTAGCAGGGAAATATTCTCTCTGAGATATTCCGATGATACTTTTTTAATCATCGTCACAAGATAAACAAATGTAAATAAAATTAAAAAATATCAATATTATATACGTTATTTCATCAATTTCGAAATATATTTCCGTTAGCTAGAAACTGCAACTCGTTAACGCGTTTGTCCTGAAATTTGCAAAGTTTATTCAACGAAATTAAAATTCTTATAAGTAAACACTTGATGTTCTGTTATAGAGAAAATAACGATAAAAATCGCGTGAAAATTAATGAACGAAATAAAAAACTAAAAATATTTCTAACGATTTATTGATGTACGTTGTTGATGTAATCATTATTATATACAGGATACTCCAAAAGCATTTCAAGCATTAATATTATATTCTAGAGGCTGAAAACAAAGAAAAAAAAAATTTAATAAACGTGAGTCCAAGAAGCAATCATTAACAAAATTAATTATATATAAACTAATTATATGTATAACAAATAATTGATTATTTTCTCATTAATATATTAATATTTTTATAAAACAAAAATAAATTATTTCGACAATTAATATACCTATTTAGAAAAGAATACACAAGTTGTTCCAGATTCTATATTAGTGTTCTAAGTAAAAAATAGATTTTTCTTGAACGGGTATCAAAAAAATTTGATATGAGTATTATCTTTCCTTTGACAAACAGGAAACTACAGAAATCGTTTATTTATAGATTGTGACAAGGAAACGAGACGAGCTCTGACAGAGGACGAGGCTATCGGCCGAAATTCGACATGCCGGAGAAACGATGACGTGCGCGTTTCACGCGCGAGTAAACCTGCCGCCGGAAATCCGTAAAGTCGAGCGATCGCGGGGTTGTTCCTCACACTACACGTGAGTACAATGAAGAATTCAATTTGGAGTATTGGAATTTCGCGTGAATCGCATCGCGACTCAATTCCATAAAAAGGCGAGACACGCGGAATCGCATTGTCGCGACACGACGCGAACTGATGTGACGTCCGGATCCGAGGGAATTTTATCTGCTGCGACAAAGGTAAAAGTATCTCTGTTTAACGGTAGACCATCAGTAAACAAAGGCAATAATACGAGTCATGGATTTTAAAGAATCTTTATTGAATTGGCATCGTTCCAAATCAAATTTGTTACTTTTTAGTTTAAATGCTTGTTTGAATGTCATTCTTGTCATGTACATATGTGCGTGTTCAATAATATATATAAGTAAAATATTAGCTCAAAGAGAGAAAATGTTATGTGCATTCTTATACATACACAACTACATCTAAGAAATTACGACAGGTAAATTGAGATATGAAAGTGACAGTTATACAAGAATTATTAAAAGATAAAAATTATGCATTTCGTAAAAATAATGACGATATTCCAGATCTGAGGTCCAATTCAACCGCGAAGATCCCCCCGAGCGATCTAATCGATCGTAATGTAAAATCGATCGTGCTCGGGGGGAACAGAAGAGAGGAATGCACCCGGTGGGCTTTTTCAAAGAGAGGCGTCTCCGGAAACGGTAGACTCTTTCTCGGGACGATCAGCGACAATCTCGGAGTAGCACGGATCGAAATTATCCTGCTCTCGATCTTTGAAGCTATCCCGACTGATAACGATAGTATTCCCCCTTTCTCTCTCTTACATCAGTTATCATATATATATATATATATATCGATCTCGATGCACGAGATCTGTCTGACGAGCCTAACGAAGAAGAATTCCAGTTCTAAAGAGGGGAAAAGGGGGATAATTAATTTCAGCAACGCTAATTAGCCGCTATTCGATGCTATTTGCGAAGAACGGAAAGAGATGCGATTAGGATCGGCTTTATAAGACGACAGGAAAGACATGCAGAAGATAGCGGTGATGGCCGCGGTGCAAAAGGCCCATGGCTATGATAACGGCAGCAGCGTTTATGGGGATGCGACTAACGCCCTGCCGGATTATAACGACTCATCGTCGACCAGCAAAAGCGGTCATTTCGACGCGGATCTGCACGGCAACGTTAACATTCTTCTTGGTGGGTGAGTAACAATCGCCCCGGCCAATGCTAACAGCATGGTTCGAAAAGCAAAAGATATTAAACACTGAAATTCCGAACATTAATGCGCCTCTTCCATAAGTCGATTTCATTTCTGATAAGCAATCCTAATCTCCCTCAATCCCTTAATATTAATGGATCCGTATGTCAAATTAGATGATTGCATTCACAAGACTCGATAAACACAACAATCAATTGCCTAGATAGCTAGTGATTAAAAATTCAATGATTATTCCGAAAGATAACAGCTTTAATAAATACATTAGAAATGGATTAACTATTGAAAAGTGCGGATATTTAACTCCTCGCGACAAATTTGCTATTTATATCAATGTGAAATTGATATTTCATACGAAAATAAATAAATAAATCGGGTGTGCGAATATTAACTACATTGATACCATATATTTTTTTTTCTTAAACATTTTTTTAAATATTAATCATTTGGTAAAATATTTATGAAAATATTTGAAATTTCTTTCTGATTATATTTACGAAATATTAATAACGTTGTTATATTGTTCTACAAAGTAGAATTAAATTAGATAATTGGAAGAGTTCTATTGTCATAGCATATAGTTATGCGAAAGTACAGACGAAATTAAATATGTCGTTACATCTCCGAGTAATAAATGTTTGTCACTTAAAAAATTTGAGAGTTTACTACAAGTAAATATTAAATATAAATAATTATCCTAATCAGCAACAATGCATTATGCATTATAGGATATACTGAAAGAGAGAAAGAGACAAGCTATTTGCTTTTTCAATTACTTGTCACAATAAAACTCTTCGAACGAAACATGGAAAAGTCGAACCAATAATCGCTCTGTTATCCTGATATCTCTCAAATTAATGTATTGTTATCTTTCAAATTAACATCTGTTAAAGTATAAGGTCGGATTCACACCTTGGCAGAAAAGCAGAAAGCAAAAAAAAACAGAGGCCAATCAGAACTCGCGTAAAAAAAAAAAAAAAAGAATGTACTGTTTACTTTCAGCGCGAGTTCTGGCTTCTGCTTTTCTGCTTTTCTGCCAAGGTGTGAATCAGGCCTAAGGATACGTTCAAAGTATTTCTGCGATATACGGTTTTTTGTCCAATCGCCGCGGAAAGTTATCCGTCAAAATGTAACAGATGTTAAAAGTAACCGTTTTATGTCCAGCCCGCGTTTAAAAATTTCCATCGGGTAAAATTGCACGCTCACTTTTTCACCAGTCACCTGCCCTTTATAGGCAGCCTCGCTTTTTCCCACGGGCGCACGGGCACCTTTTTGCACAAAGAGCACCGTCTAAACATCGTCTATATTGGTTCGCTTTTAGCGCCATGATCAGCGGTGTGATCATGATGGTGGTGTTCATGTGCTACTGCTGTCACAAGAACGTGCGGAAGCTTCGACCGCAGGAGTACTCGCAGTATTGGAGGACCGAGCCGGACATTCATAGTCTAGAAGTCTTCACCATGGATACACACGCCATGGTGAGCGAGAATTTCTAATCGAAAGATTATTTTCATCGTAGATATTGCGAAAATTACCTCCGTCGCGAGATCACGATTTTTAATGTCAATTTTGACAAATAGGTCAGAAATAAAATTTTTCGCTAACTCTAAGATGATATACTATAAATTTTGTTAAATTTTTTCCACCACAAACTCTGTATTAGATTTTTGTTTAAACATTTTTTAAGATAAAAGGAAAAAAAATGTACGCATACATACCATATAAAGAAATAATTTCAAACATATTAATTTATGTATCGTCTCCGTGTGCGCGCACAGCTTTAGTTTCTATATTTTATACTGTATCTGCGATCTGTTATCCGTACACGCATCTCTGACGTTTGATTCACGGACAGTCCTCTATTTTCGGTATTAAAAATTTCCATAATGAGGTCTCGCTGGACGTTTTCCAAATTATATCCACATTTATCCCGTGTAGCATCTCTTCCGAAAATACTTTTCACATGTCTGGGACACTTTGCGTAATGTTACGTGAAGCTACTCTTAAATCATACCATCTATTCGACGTGTGCATCGCGAGTCGCTATTTCCACATACCGACCTTTTACGCAACCTCTCACAGTCGCTCACCTCTCTGCGGTCACAACACACGATTAAATAAAAATTCGCATATCTCGTAGAAACCACGCCCTCATGTTATATGTAAGAACACGCCGCGAGAACAGCGGCTGGAATTTTGCACCGCAATGCGACAACGTGCATACTTCGCACCTTCGTCTTAAGAATGTCCTCAAGTTCGCAGACACAATGAAAAATATAAAGATAAAATACAAAGAACAAGAAATAAGATATAACACATTACCAACGTGCAACATAACGGAACTACAGAAAATTTTTTTTTTTTGAAATGTATAATAATATTAGAAATTATTTTTTATTAAATATATTTTTTGAAAAATACAAAGAGATATTGGTTAGAAATTGGTCAATCATTGAAAAAATATATAATTAAGAAAAAAAAACGTATATATATGTACGAATGTTCATTTCTATTACTACGCGGATAGTCTATTAATAGTTTTAGATTAAATTATTAAATTAATTATTAAATTAATAATTTCAGATTAAATTTTTATATTTATATATTTCTTGTTCTTTATATTTTTGTTCTCTCACGTTTCACTCATACTTCAAACATCTCTCTTTCCAGCAGTGCCTCGAGAGATCGACGGGAACTCAGGAAGAGGGAGTGCCCGCGTCTCTTCCGCTGTGTCCCGTGACCTCGGGCCCACCGCCGGCTTACGAGAGTCTCATCTTCGACCCTCGGAAGCTGCCCTCACCGACCGACAAGAAAGACGAGTCTGACGATCCCGGTAGCATTATCTCGCCCCCGGTGAACAGCCTACCCAGCGAATCGGAGGCCAACAGGATCAACAAGCGAGAAGATGTCCCGAGGGACGATCAGGGTTTGCCTTCCTACGAGGCCGCCCTAAAATTAGAAGCTGACGGCTACGTTTAAGGACCGAATAAGGATCGGAAACTGCTTCGAACTGCGGATTACGAATCGTGAAAACTTCCGCCGCCGAGTCATGGATTTCAAGATGAAATATCATGATCGACACACGTGCGACTCTGATTAGCCGTGAATGACGGCTGCCGACAGCTAAAATTAATATCGATACGAGAATATCTGTAAAAGTTGCCATTCCGAACAGCACAGATAACTGAGATTAGATTCTTAATCAAAAGAAGGGAAAACAAGATGAGAGATAAAATAGTTGAGCTTATTTTCTAGCTGGATTTTTCATTCAAAATAAAATATTGAAAATAATTAATTTAAAATTAAGACGCAAGAGAAATTTTGAGCACTTTTTTTTGAAAGATGCTGAAAGAAATTATTTATCTCTATGCTCTTGATTAAAAATATATAAAAATACAAAATAATCTCAATCTAAAGGATAAAAAAAAGAAAAATAAGTAGCGATATTTATTTTTAGAATCTAGTTATAAATATATATATATAGAGGGGATTTTATATTAAGAATATTCTAAGAAAAATTAAAAAATATTATTTCTTTCTCGTCGATTGAAGGATTTCTCAATAATTCTTAATTAAAAGTAAAATGGCGAATTGCAAATGATAAGTGCCTGAATTCGTTCTTTTTTGGAACGTTCGTAAATGAAAGACAACATATAAAAGGAAAAGGTGAGACAATTTTTCAAAAAGTATGTACTATTCATTCTTTGTCTAACAATAAGCGAAACGTAAATCACGTAAAATCATCGAGTGATTTTCGATCGATAAAATATAATAAGAGAAAATTTTCGTAGAATGTAATATCTCGACTTTTCTATTTTTCGATAATCTCTATGATTAAATGCGTCGATAATATTTTTAATGTGGAGGATGTGTATCGTAGGAAAATGCATACATTCAATTTTAAATATAGAACACTTCGAAAAAGAATATAGACAAGCGCGCGAGATATAAGTCACAGTATATATGTATATATGAAAACGGTACGTATATAAATTATGTAGGCAGGCAGCGAAGGGAAAGACCTAATTTCACAGGTAATTACATTTTATATAGGAGAGAAGAATTCTTAACGGCATATTTTTTTTTCCATCGGTCATTAGTTTAAGAGAACAAGAGAGAACGTATACACAAACGCGACACCGTTAGCTTAGTATGAATTTCCGTATGAATAAACAATACGCATCGCGATAACGTAAATGATATTTCGCAAAATGGTGTATGACGTATCGTCTAGTTTATCTGTGCATTTCTCTGGGAGACCGCTTCAAAGCCGTATCATTTCACATATAACTTTCCTTTGTATGATAGGTGAATATGTAAATAAAGGGCTGCGCATTATGTACATTCAATATGCATTTTCAAATTGTCGCGGCACAACAATCGCAATGATAATTTATTATTATGTTGACAGCACGAATATTATGCACTAAGTATGACGAACGAAATTATACCGATTCGATTCGATTAACATTAATATAATACATTATATAATACATAATATATTACATTAATATATTTCTGTCTCCCAATTACAATTGCAACAATAATTACGTGTCGGTAAAGGACGCGGATATAATAATAATCTTGTGTAAATAATAATAATAATAATAATCTCTCGTTACATTTCTCTCGCTTTGTATATATTTAAACAGTCGAATGGTGAAATTATTACTTTATTGCGACAGCAATTAGCCGCAGACAGATTCCCAAGAAAGAACAAGGTTATCAATGATAACCTTGATATCCAGAGAAAAAAATGTGTTTGCTTGAAAAGGCACTTTATCGAATGAAATGCGTGTTTTAGCGAACTGGCTAGCTGCGATAAAATGTGTGATGCCTTTGCTAAGAGTTACTTTATTTAAGGAGTATGATACAACAACGTGAGAATTATGCAGTAAAAGTCTTAATTGAGTGAAGGAGTGATCCGTTAGCGTTCGTCATTATTCATTAAATCTTTTTTCTATATTAGCAATATTATTTATATATTGTATATTACCATTAAAAATATACGTGGTTTAAAGAGGAACGATCGCGAATGGCTCCAATCGGTGTTAATCGTTCGAATTCATTATCGATGTAATTTTAAAATAATTGCTCGTTTCATGTTACAAAATGTACACGTTAATATTATATAAAAAATGAAAATCCCGGGAATCCACTTATTTCCAATCTCTTTGTACATTGCAAAATTAATCTAATCTACATTTTTGCCAAGAGAAAATCATAACGCGTCTCAGTTGATTGAAAAATCTGTCGTTAAAAATTAATGCGAAAGAAAAGTAGGACATCTTATATACATCATAACATGTTTATGTGATGTCGTCTCTCGATTGTAGGAAATTGACTGATGTGCGTGATGAGATTGCGATAAGGGAATAACACAATGCATCATACATGCATATCCGACGATAAATACAGGTAAAATATCGCGATATCGACGAATCGTCGCAAACTATAATTCAACAACGATTGCACTATGTCAATGAGGATAAATCTAACAGCGTAGTTACGTGCACGCTATCACATGATCGGTGTGATTCATTAGGCGCACGCGTGCAGGAAAAACGATTACGCGTACATACGCGCAAAGTGTTACAAATACACAATTTCCCGGATAGAAACAGCTTATATTACCCAAATAAAACAAAGCTTAGCATATTTCTTCCTTAAATGACTTAATAATTCAAATTTTTCATATAGAGCTATAAATAAAACACGGCATCAACTTGTTTCCTTTTGTTATTTAATAAATAATTCATAAATATTTCGTAAATAGATACGAAATGAAAATATTAAAAATTAATATTGATTTGTTATTTTAATTTCATAGCAAAGTATATATTTTCAAGTATTAAAATTTATCTTTTATATATCTTTTAATAATTAATTGGTCGAAAAGATAAAATTCGTAAAAGTAATTACTCTAAAAAAAAAAAAAAAAAAAAAAAAAAGTGTACGAAAGAGAATCAAGTACAGTGCAGGGGCAGAGAATAAAATAACGCACGTGCATCTTTTAAAATCAACGATAAAACGGCATCGGACGACATAAAATCATACCCCGTGACGCGGATAATTATAGAAAGGCGCAAATTACGATTTACCCGCGCGTTACTTCGCCGACGTATATTTTTGTCGCAAAATAACCACTTCGTCATCGTATAATATCCGACCTAAGATCAATATTACGTCACAGCGCTTACGATTGCGCGTAACCAGTATCCTCTCGTCACATTACGAGAAATGAAGCCAAACTGAAAATATAATAATTTTCATTCCGCAGCCTGTGTGATCGCGGGGATTCTGCGGCGAAATCCCGAGACTCCCGTAACGAGTTCGCATGCAAATACGTAATTGCTAGCGATACTACGCGAACGTTCCGCGTGCGATTCGTCTCGGATATGTCGTAATTAGATTAGATTTACACCGAATAACCCGTGTTTACATTTCCCAACGGTGTAACGCAGAACTGTGCCACTTGCTCCGTTATCAATTTAGCACGACAGCACATACGCTTCCACAGATAAGCCGATATGTATTATATATGATACTCTTCTAGAATGCATATATTGCTACTGTGTATAAAAGATATATAGCAGAAAGAAAGATAGATATTTGTAATAAAATGCGATAACGTTATGGCAATAATTTAATTGTATTTTAAAAAGCAAAAGATTATATAAGCATTAAATCAATAATATTGTATATAAACTAGAGATTGGAAATATAAAAATATTAAATAAGAAAATATAATGCAGATCAAATATTAATTCAAAAGGCTCGTTAAAAAATCGGAGCAAGCAGTTTTGAAACAAAAAAATTTTATGTCTCCTCAATCTTTGCAAATATTTAATGATTAGAAGGGATATTTAAAATTTTTTCGATATTTGCAATTTTAATTATTGCATGTGATAAAAATTATATAAAGACAAAGATAAATTGTTAAATAAAATGAATGATGCGCATATAGAGCTGTAAATAAATTTGCCGATAGAACGCGATTGCGGAGAGAATTTATTTTTCTCTCTGCTTTATAAAATACAATTGTCGGGCAATTTTTCTTCATGGCTCTTCATTAGATTTCAATCAGCCAATATCGGTATTGCTTGATGCGCGTGTACGTACACATGCATTATTCAACGATAGTTGGGCAATTGTCCCAACAAAAAATAGAAAAACCTGTTTCGTGCAGCATCACAATGCATGTATACATTGTATGTATACGTACATATTGTATGTATGTATTGTGTGTATATATCCGTGAGGCTTTAGATATATGGAAAGATAACAGAATCGACAGACATAAAATGATTATCCATATAAGAGATAATGGGATACGGGGGTAGACTCATAAGCATCAATAACGCGATTTATGTCATTGCTCTCAATTAAAGCGACCTTTATTTTCATGCGTCTGCATCAGCGATAACGACCATGATGTTCGCTGACGAACAATCCGCGCTTGTTAGCCGTGCACAAAATGTCAAAATTGCGAAACAATAAACGTCAAAATGTCAAATTAAAATTTTAATTATTGAAATAAAATTACTTGTTTCATACGCAACGACTGTATAATTTTAAGTTTTGTTTGATGTTTGTAACTGCTGTATTTCGTTATGCGAAATACCGCGAAACTTGTCGAAAATATCGTTAAATATATAAACATATATAAACAGCGTTCATTTAATATTTCTCCATAAAAGAGCACACATTTTATCTTCTAAAATTTTTTATCCGCCTAAGCTTATAATAATTAATAAATATCGCCGATAAAGAGACAAAGCTTTACGCAAAAGCTGGGAAATCTCTCTCAATAACATTAATATTGATCAATAAATATCACTTGGGTGGGCGCGAAAAATAAGTTCAAATCATAATTATCACAAGTTATAATGGATAAGAGATTTTTACATGGCATTACATTGTAAGTAAAGATGATATAATTTTCTTCGTAAATACGGGTAATATCTATCAAGCTGATATTACTCGGATCGATTTTTACAAGTACAGTATCCATATCATGAGCCGAATTGTTTCAATGATCGTCAACGCTGCTACGATGAACGATACGCGTGATAAGTACCGTGCGACACATTACTATATGCCATTATACATGCCATGTACAAATGTGTGTTATCATTTTTGCCAATGATATTAATTCATGACGATTAAAGCGCGATTCGATACTATAATTTAATATGATTATATATCCAATGCTATTATTTAATATGATAATACAATATGTATAGTTTTTGGTGATCGGAAAAAGAAATGTTTGCCGATAAATATGTATATTTCGCTCGCGCAAAGATACGCAACGAAATGAGGAAATCTACAGGATTTGCACAATACAATATAAATAATAAATAATGAGAAATACAGACGAGATGGCAAAGTACACTAGCGTAAAATAAACATAATAAACGATATCGTTCAGATAATAATTTTTATCATTGGCAGCCAATTTTTGTTATAATTTCAACTTTGTTAAAAAGTTTAGATTTATTCGTATCTCTTTCACTATATATTTCTCAAAGAATTATTTTTTTTAAAGAGAAAAAGAAAAAGTATACATATGTAAATATCCAAACTAATAAATACATAAACCAGCTAACTAAAATAATATAAGAAATAAAATAATTTAAATAATGTAAATTATATACATACGTAAAACATAAAATATACATTAATTTGAATACGGTATACGTTAATTTAAATACACATTTTCCCGAAAATTATTCTAAATAAAGATATATAATTTAATTACAAGTAAAAGTCAAAATAAAAAAAATAAGAAGAAAGAAGGAAAAAGATGGTATAAATAATCAGAGGATATATAATAAATTATATCGTGATATAATTAAGTATATAATTAATTATATCATACAGAATCATAAATTATAATTATAAAATGTGTTTTTCGAAAAACACGATTCGTTGACGTTATACGTTATCTAAACAATCGTGGATTAGCCTGCTTACTAATATGGTAAATGTATTTACAAGTTTACAAATATATACAGATATAAACTTGCGAGTCTTCCGCCATAGCTTGATACAATTCGCTTAATAGGATATTTTGGTTTTAAAACGGCTTCTTCTAAGCTCACAACACACATTTCTCACTTATGTGCATTCGCGCGAACATATGCGTATTTTACGCATCATGCACGCTTAAGCACATCGTGAAAATTACTTTCTTTTCTTCTCTTTGTCAGATACATAAAATTATTTATATTAAAATATTTTTACATTTGGAAATTGTTACAGATTATAATCATTATGATCATTACGTATATATATATACATATATATTGTAGGTAGATGAAAATAATAATGCAATCAATTACAGAATGTAATTAATGATTAATATTGCAAATAAATTATTGAAAATTATCAAAAGTTTCAATGTAAACGATTCTTCAATAACATTCAAATATTATAAGCCATTTTTATTATAATATTGCATCTCGTATTATAGATACGCGCACGATATAAGAAATAGCGATAACAATTTATATTTTTCCAATATATATGTAGATTACATTGTATATATATACATAATATGTATATGTATACGTATATGTATATATATAGTGCATTCTATTATTGAAATTTTAAACTTTAGTTAATCTGGCATCTTCACTATAAGAAATTCGAATGTATGACATAATTAAGTATTAATTTAATCATGTCATATATTCGAATGATATAATTTGTTGTTCTAATTTCGAATTTAAAAAAATTAAGCTCATATCAAATTTACTTTTTATCTTAATCTCGAGAATATTTTAAATAATCGAAAGCGCGTTGATATCGCTACAAGAAAAACTAGGAATTGAGGATGCTAACGTAATGTTAGATTAGTATCTATATTTTTAATATTAATTTTGTACTAATTCATAGGAATAAAAGATTCGATGCTATAAATTAATGTATTATGAAATTTTAATACGTTCTGATAAACTTTATTATTCTAATCATATCCGTTCATGGAAAAATGTATCAAGATGAAGATATTAATACATCTCTTATCTTTATCTGATGTGAAAACTATCGTATAAATTGATAAATAAATGTCTAAGTATAGTTTTTCAACGTATTCCATATGACTTTAGTCAAATGATTAAGCAATATAAACACATCTACGATAACTTCTGTAATTTTATATTTTTTTAGTAACCAAGCGCAAAGATATAATTTTGTTCTTCGATATTTAAACATAAATTGTTTTATCATCTTATTAAAACCGTACACATATATACGCCCGTTACAAATACGTGATACATCTCTATTTATAGCATCGTCTATAAATGTAATCTTAGATGATAACGTATCAACAAAAAGCTATTGATATCGATTTTTAATAATTGCATATGTGATGTGAAAATTCATAGAAAATTATCATTTAAATCCGTATTTGCCCCTATCGCGAAAACAATTTAATCTCTATCGATAAGCGCTTAATAATGATTATGTAAAATCGTATAACGTAACCCGTAAGCAGAAAACGTAAGCACGACGGTATTACGTTATAACAGTCTCGATAATAAAGTAATACATCATTGAATTGTAATCGCGTATACAAAGAAACATATGTGCAATCATAACGAAGAGTCTCAGCATCATGATAGTTAATAAATTATCAGTGAGATATTTTATTGTGTACATATCGATATAGTATGATATAACGTAAATCAATGAATCGATAAATTTATCTGGAAAGAATGGCCAATTAAATTCTGTTCACGACGAATCGATAATGTTACCGCGCCAATTATAATAATTCACTTACATTCTGCGATAATTTGGCCGTCGCGTTGATCAATAATATTGTCGATGTAACTGTCACTGTGATAAAATTTCGAAGCTACTCCTAAGAAAATTAATTAGACGATTAGAGTGATCGATAAAGAGATTGACTGATATAAATTTTACGAATAAACGCTGCTTTTTTTTATGATATTATAACAAACGTTTGATTTAGTCAATATTATCTGGAATATCATTTAAAAAATAAATTATCATCCAAAGGAAATGTAGATGTAAAGAAATTCATAAATATAAACGATATTTTGGAAGCATATTTTCAATAAATATGAAAATTACATTATTTTAATGATATATCAAACTTCACGTATTTTAGTAAGTCTTAAAAATAAATTAAAATTTAATTAAAGAAAGTTTAAAAAAAAAAATGAGATTTTTTTATCATTTCTTTTTTTTACACGCGTTTAAATCAAATTAAATCAAGAGCAAAAAGAAATTAAGTAAAAACTTTTTTATATGTTTAAAGAAAAAGTCCGGGGTGTAAAAGAATTACAGGAAAAGCTTTAAAAAAAAACAATAACGTTTTACAGTGATAAATAGTCACGTAGTTACGGATTAATTGCCGTAATAGGAGAACACGAGAAAATTGACAGCTCGCTGCAGGGATCACGGTGTCACCCTTATTTACATATATAGAGATTAAAATGATTTAATACCCGCTCGATCGACCCGCTCGTCCTCGCGGTCGAGCTGACCTCACACAACTTAAACGTTGCTTTCGTTTAGGATCGGTCCCACCTTGAATTCAGAAGCGTACATACGAGACGTATGACGCTTCCCATCAAGTGTGTACCGATCCTTCCGAAACATGTAACATGTTCGAAAGATTCAAGCACATTTTATGCGTTAAATATATAAGAGTAGATTTTTTTCAATATAATCCGATAAAAATCCGACTGAATGATAATTATTTTTAGAAGACGATTGATTAGAGAAAGAAATTTAAATCAAATAAATTAAGGAAATTCTATTTTTCATGATTAAAAATTCTATTTTTCAATTTTATTCTATAACTTTCGATGAATTCTAGTTGTGACAGAATCTTGATTTGAACACAGTTATTTAACTCGCAATATATCTCAGATTTTCAAAATTTTGAGAGATATAAGAAAAAAATTATTGCATAATATAATATAATAAAAACTATAATATAAAATTGAAAATAACAATATAAAGAATTAGAAAAGAATTTATAAAGAAAAACCAAAAAACGAAGATTATTTCATTTTCAATGTGACATTCTGTTCACATGCGTCCTAAATACTCCGTATTATTACGAGATATACTCTCGAGAAGAAAGGGAAAAAGTTTGTAGAATGCAAATTAAGTAGCGAGGTTTTATTATTTCACTTAAGAATTCATTATTTTTTTAAATTTTATTGCCTCATCTTGAAAGCGAGGATTTCGCTTTTTAATTATAGATAAAAATTATCAAGGCATTTTTTTAATAAAAAAATTCCATCAAATATTAGAAAGTATCGTAGGTATAAAATTAATGAGAAAATCTATCGTTAAAATTGTGGCGGCGGCTTCGGTGACAATTTCGTGTTTTAATTATTTTATAATATTTCAGACTAAATTTATTCACGCGAGTGAGCGTATAATATTTCCGTTGAATCGCGCACGCGAGCTGCATACGCCACGATGCATCGCGAATGCACGGTATGGAGCGAATGTAACGATCTGGACGGCGAGAATGGAAAGGCGAACGGCAGATCGAACGCCGAAGATTCATGTGTATGTGCGTGAAACGCATATTCGATAATTAGGTGAGAGAGAGAAAGAGAGAGAGAGAGAGAGAGAGAGAGTGCAAATTCTTTAATGAATTTTTAGAAATAATTTTTTCATCAAAAAACTATTCTAGCATATCTTTAATCTTTATCATATATCAAGGTATAAATTAAGCCTGAATTTTTAATATTTCGTCAAACTGTGGAATCTCCACTTTATAGAAACAAGGTCAAATTAAAATATTTTAAATGCGCGTCATACATATAGAGAGAATAAAAGATGAAAAGAATTCGGTAGATATTATTTTTTTTTTTTTTACATACGAAAAACAAAATAAACGTTTTCTACGTTCAAATTCTAATTTTATATATGTGTGAGATATATTCGAGTTTTGACAGGCAAACATTGTCAAAATGAAAACAAGCACGCGTAGGAGCATATTCCTTCTCGCTTATTTAAATACGTGCAAATTGAGAAAAGTAACTCGAACACAATGTATTTAATTGATAAAAAATAAATAAAAAAAACTGTCCAACGTTATCTTTTTTTTATTCAATTATTTATTTAATTACTTGTCAAATTTGATATGTGTCATAGTCGACTAGGTGAGGTTTATCGACAATGTGAAAAGTTTTATAAAGCGATAATTGACGTTCGTTAAATAATTGGTGAAGGTAAACTATTAGGCATCCGGTTTGCGCATCCCAGAAGCCGGCTTTCAATTATGATAACAAGACACTTTCGGAGCGTGCAAGCAAACACGAGATCTGCTGGGAATGCAGAAAACAAAGGGCGCGCGATTGGGCGCGTTTTTCTAGATCGTCGCGGATCGTATCACCGCGAGCGGGAAAGGAAAGCGGAGCTGGACCAGGCTCAAGCTACATCGTACATCAATTTAACTTACCCTAACCTTCTAGCGTGATGAATCCTTTGGGATGCCCGGCGTGTCTCGTCCCTCTGACTGCACGGAGATGAAGGCACGCGTCCTTGCACGCGCGCGACGCGAGATGCACGTAGAGGAGCACGCACGAGTTACGCGACGACGTAGGCATCAATGGATAGTAGGAGAGACGCGTGAGTAACGGTATGTCTTAGCCATGTCGGGAGAGAAGCGAGATGGTGGGAGGGAGGGAGAAAAGGAGAGAAACAAGACGAGAGGTGGAGGGGAGAGAGAAAGAGAAGACAGCACGAGATTTAACGCGCGCACGCACCGTGTCGGATCCGACGAGACAGACACCGCCTGGACCGGATTCACCCGCGTTATCGTCGCGATCGGTGTCAACTCCAGTCCACTCTTTATCGTCGACAACATGTAGAAAACGAAATATATCTCTCTCTCACCCGTATATCCACGCCATACCCCACGTAGACGCTAAACTGTACTGCGCATAGTATCGTCTCTCGCGCCGTCATCGCGAACGGCGTCGATGGTGCCATCTTGTATCAGCTGATGGAAACCGTATGCGAGAGTTTGACAACCGCTACGGTCGGTAACTCGATTTCACTTGATAATTGTGGAAAGTGTTGCGTCTACGTTACTGGTTCCTTCTATTTTAGATGGCAGTAAAATGCAGAAATGGCACGCGCGCGCGCGCGATAGTGACAGCTCCGATTACTCTAATTATCCGTGACGTTGCTTGTCAAACGAACTCGGTCGTTCCGGCTCGTTCGTATCTGTTATCGTCGGTTTATACGCACGTTCGCTTTATTCCGGCGCGCGGCAGGAAATATGATAATTACCCGTATGGTCTAGTTCACGCCGTTTGATAATAACATGCTGTTAATATATGATAAGCTGCGCAAGTCTGCAGACTGCTTTAACGTAAGACTCGCCGGGCTAATAATCGTCAACGGATCGCGAAGGTTTCACGATCGCGAGGAAGCGTTGAAAATGATACATGTGTCATCGTAGAGTAATTTAATAATCTCTCCGCTTGGCCTCGACAAGAGTTACATTTTATTCTGACGAGTGTGGTATAAGAATAACCAGGTACGAATTCTGCTTCATTAAAAGCTTTATTATAGAGTTGATTTTTTAACACGGTATCTCTTATCTGTTTCTCTGTACGTATTCAGCCTTTGTCAATTTTAATTAAAAATATTCATAAATAATTTGATAAAGATCTATATTTATATCTTATAATTTATATTAGATTATTTTTTATATTATTTATTTTTGTCATTAATATATACGTTGAAGCGTATTAATTTTTATTATGTTGTTACAAATTGAAATTGTATATCTTTTATGTATTTTTTCCTTATTATTTCTTATTCGAAATACATATGATCGATATAATATACTATTTTGGAAACACAAGCAAAGTAAAGTTTTAATATAACATAAGAAAAAGAGAAATACATCTAACACTTCAACTTCTCTCATATAGCTAATATGACTGGAATATATTATTTGGGATTATACTTATTATTATTGGAAAGTTGCATTGGCAATTATGCCAGATGGAATATGCAACTGTTATGCTCGGACTTATATCCTCGAATATTCACGAGTTATTTACCTCGTGGCAATTTGACTGGTGGAACTTACACGCAGCAAATTCATTTGTCCAACATACAGGATTGTGTTATAGCCTGTTGCAAGAAACCTTTGTGTAATGTAGCATTCATGCACAATAATACATGTTATCATGTAGAATGCGATAATTCCATGGTGTGTGTGCCATTGTATAGACCAGAATTAGCAAACGATAATCCACCGAGCATGGTACTGGTCAGACCTGTGGAGAATAACAAAATATGGAGTGACTTCTTAGATCAAATTAACGATGACACTCTTGGGTAAGTTTCAATAGTAAGCAAATAAAGGATATATATTTAATATTTAAAAACTAGAGAACAACTATTAATTTCTTTTTTTCGAATGATAATTAAATTAATGTAATTAAATTAATGGTAATTAAATTAAATATTAATGATCTCTTTCTCTAATACATCATTAATGACTCATATTTAGGACATTGAGTACAGATGGCACAGAACAGGATCAAATGTTATTTAATGAAGCAAACAAAATCAGTTGTATAGATCGATCAGGTTGTCTAGATAACGAAATTTGTGTAAAACATGGGGAAACTGATGTTGGAACTTGTCAATGTCCTTTAGGCTTTAAACGGAATATCGCTGGTATGTTTTGTATTTTATTTAATTACTCATGCGATTTTATGGAATAGATATTTTTATATTTTTTATTTTTGTAAAAGACGAAAAAAAAAAGATATTTAAGTGGTCATTAAAATGGCTTATCCTGTATATATTACATGTATTAAATGTTTTAATTATATCTAACATGCTTTTTAATGTTTTATCCATTGTATCCATGTCATATTTGCAAAAAATTTTATGAATTAAAAATTAAAAATTTATTTAAAATTAAAATTATATTTTTAATCTCTTTACTCTTGTAGGTGCTTGTATAATGATGCATGAAATGGATACTGCTGAACTTGGTGTAACACCAGAAGCAAAATCTCAAACTATAAAAGACACTAATACATCAATTAAACCAACTATGAAACAATTGTTAGTCTCAGCAGTTTCTAAGGAAGTGAGATTACCAGAAAATGAAGTTACATTGTCTGCGTATACAGTTCCTGCTGAACAGGGTAACCAACATTATAACTATGCTTGGAGTTTGCTTAGTCAACCAGAAGGACACACTGGAACAATGACAGATCAGAATCGTGTTACTGTTAAATTAAGTAATTTATCAGAAGGCTTATATACATTTAAAGTAGCTGTAAGCAGTCCAAATGCTTATGGAGAAGCTTATGCCAATGTCAGTGTTTTACCTCGTGAGTACTATCTCTGTCTTCTCTTTTCTTTTTATTATAAGAGTACACAATATCAATTATTATTCTCAAATTTTTATTTCAGCAAAACGTATCAATCAAGCACCAATTGCCATAATTACGCCTGCTTCGCAGATTGTGAAATTACCAAATACAGGCGCGGTCTTAGATGGTTCAAATAGTAAGGATGATGATCGTGTCATTTCTTATCATTGGGAATTGCAACAAGGCCCCATTGGATATCAGCCCAACCTTGTAGATACACCCACGCTTCAACTTAATAATCTTATTGCTGGCAATTACACATTCAAGTTAGTATAGCAACTATGCTCTATTATATTATTAACAATATATTTCAATCGTGAATGATTATGTAACAACATTGATATATGATCTTAAACGTTTTAAACAGTTTTTATTTTGTTCCTTAAATATAAAAAATATGAATATTCTTTATAAATCATGATATATTTATTTCTCAGATTAACGGTCGAAGATTCAGATCACGTTACAAATTCGACAAGTGCCAATATAACTGTTTTGAAAGTGATTGATTATCCTCCCAGTGCAAATGCAGGACAAGATGTTATCATTTATCTACCTCAAAATACACTGACGCTTAATGGTAACTTAAGTACCGACGATCGAGGAATAGCCAGTTGGGAATGGACGAAAAGTCCATCCGATCAGAATAAAGCAGTAGATATGCAAAACACAAGAACACCTTACTTACAATTATCAAATTTGGAGGAAGGAATGTATACATTTGTACTTAAAGTAACGGATGATTCAGAGCAATTTTCCACAGCAGAAGTACATGTTTTCGTAAAACCTCCAACAAATAAACCCCCAAAAGGTATCGTTATCATTTTTATTATTTAATATTTCAAACGTACAGTATATGTTAAAAATCGTTTGTATTTCTTTATAAAAGAAGATTATAGAAAAATATTATAGAAAAGATTATCTTTTCTAATATATATTTCTGGATATCATTTTGATATAATCTTTCAAATAATATGAATTGATTCATTTTGTTGTAGCCGACGCAGGTGACGATATAAGCATAGCATTGCCAGTAACACGTGCTGTTTTAAATGGTACAAAAAGTAAGGACGATATAAAAATTGTTTTGTATCATTGGGAACAAATAAGGTATATATCTAATTAATTTCATTCTTAGATTATACATTTTGTATACTTTAAACTATCATATTAACATATATCTTTTTGTGTTACAGTGGACCTAATAATGCAGAATTTGCCACAGTCAATGAGTCTGTTACAAACATTACAAAATTAACAAAGGGCGATTATGTATTCAAACTGACTGTTGTTGATGACAATGGAAATGCAGATTCAGATACAGTCAATGTGAAGGTAACACAAAGTATGTATTTTTTGTAATTATCATATACACATTGTATTACAAAATGTATATTACTAATACTAGAAATGTTATTTCCCAGATAAAAACGCGCCTCCAAAAGCGAATGCCGGTGGCGATCAAGTTGTGACAGCACCGATCACTGCATTAATCATTAATGGTTCACAATCGAGTGACGATCTAAGGATAGGACAATGGCTGTGGACCAGAGATCAATCTAGTCTTGCGATTGGTACTATAATTCAGGACACTGACAAATCACCAGTCTTAATGGTAAAATTAAATTTAATATATTGTTACATATATTGTAAGATTAATATTAATATTAGTGTTTCATATTTATGAGTCGATATATATATATATATATATATATATCGACTCATCATAATACACATAAATGCATACATCATGTCGCTTTCTTTTTTCCTATAGCTAACGGACGTAGTCCCTGGTCGTTATGTTTTTCGATTAAAAGTAACAGACGATCAAGGTTTGAACAGTGAAGATACTGTATCAGTAATTGTAAAATCTGGTTAGTAGTATAACTAAAAATAATATATTATCATTTTTTAATAGCGTAACTTTAAGAAATTAATCTCTTCTTATATTTTATAGATCCACAGTTGTTACATTTAGTAGAACTAACACTAAATATTGGGGCTAGCATGTTAACTGTTTCACAGAAAAATTCGTTAGTAGTGAAACTACAGATGTTACTACGAGATGAGGCTTCGATTGTCGTGCGAAATTTGAGGACCGAACCTCATACTGGAAAGGCTGTCTTAGTGTTTTATGTAGAAAAAAAAGGAGGAAAGACAACATTGCCAGGTCCAGAAGTAGTTAAAATATTGAAAGAAAAGTTACTCCAAGATTCTGGTCTTTTACAACTATCAGTGGCTAACATAGATACTGCTGTATGCCAAAACAATTGTTCAGGTATATAACAAAAACTATTACATATATAGCATTTTTTTATATCAAAATATATATAATATAAAAAATGGAGCACTAAATTTTTATACATAAGTTATGAAAATAATATTTTTTTATATTGTGTCTAGGTCACGGTGTATGCCATCAAGAAACAAGACAATGTCTGTGTGAAGCATTTTGGATGCAAAATTTAATACAAAAGTATTTTGGTAATGGCGACTCTAATTGTGGTATGTCAATTTTTTTTTCATTTTATTATTTAGTACAAAACGCACCTGTATGATCATTGATTACATCTCAATCACTATTTTTCACTATTTTTTCAGATTGGAGTATTCTGTATGTGATAATAGCATTGTTATCATTAGTTGTATGCTGGGTTGGACTTATTTGGGGATTTGTTTGTTTGTGCCAAAGAATATGCGCCGGTAGAAGACATTCACTTCGGACTAAGAAGAAACCAGCGCGTTATTCTTTGCTACAACCAGAGCCAGAAGATGACAGTAGCACATGTATGTAATTCTTATATAACCTTAAGAATTCTTTCATTATATGATCTCTAGAAGCTGGATAATAATAATAAATATTTTGCATTATTACTAAAATAATACTATTATCCATTAGTACTATAAAATATTAAATGCAAAAAACAGATTTGCAGATAGATTTTCTCCCTTTTAATTTTTCTATAAAATATTGTTTGAATAATAAAGTTTTCTTTCCTAACATTAAATTTGATAGAAGTGTGTATCAGTTACAAAATTTTAATAAAAAATTTTTAGTTTATCTTTTTCTTGCTACAGTCATTTTAACAGTTGTATTTTTATATCATATATATGCATAAAAGTATACTTGAATATAAAAAATTTATCTATTATCGAATAATATAATAATTCCTATGTCACAGTTTCAACTTACAACAAGATGGTGTTATCAGAATCTGACACTGATTCTGACGACGTATTATTTGAGCATCGTAAGAGTAAAAGCGGTAGTCATATAAGAAATGGTAAATCTCGAAATGGATTTATCAAAGTTGGTTCCCGAGTAAAGACATGAGGTAATAAACTTGATAAATTTACAATTTATGTAATAATAGACATTGAATTAAGATATGATTTTACATATTTCAGAAATACAATGATAATGCAAAGATAAATAGCGCACAATTGTGTGAATTTGGCCAAACCTAAAATACTAGTCATGAAGATGTAAATTGTGACTTATGTACCTTATGAGAACGATACAATTGCTTCTCCAAAATCGGTATTGGTAAGAAGGAAGATGGAATCCAAGTATATTGTTTATAGTTACGCGAGAATAACTTCACAATCTACGTCACATTACTTAATCCTAATTTTAAGTATTAATCAATTTTATTCTGTATTTTTATTATTGTGATCTTAATAGCGCCATTGATTACTGACCCGACGATATAAGCATATCGTCAAACTATTGAGAGCTTGTCCAAGTATTATATTATGGCCTTAGAAAGTATTTAAATTTTAAAGTCGATATGTCGCAAACACTATTATATCTATATGTCGTTTATATGTACTGCTTACTCTTTAATATGTACATTATTGATCTTATTTTTACACTATATGGATACTAAATAAAATTTATTATCCATACGTACATATGTTTTGTTAATTTCTCCATAGAAAACTTATTTTTCCATAATTTCTCATATATCCATTTTATATATGCATTAAAATGCATTTCATATATGCATTTTAATGTTATTTATAAATATTCTTGTTCATATTAATAAATTTTTTAAAGAGAGAGAGATTCTCTCTCTTTGAAAAAAAATTATTATATAGGAGAAAGCTTTCAACATATAAATTATTATAATGTTTTGCAATAGTAAATAAACAATAGATTTTTTTACATTTTACCGAATAGACAATTTAGATATTAATAGCACGCCTTCACAGCTAATATAGCTAAAATCTTGCATTTCAAGGCAAGTTCTACGTTTTGGCTCGTAGCCTGTTTTAAAGTTATTTTTAACTCTCTATGCTGTGAACAAGTTTCAAATAGCAAGAAGATTGCATGCGGCCCGTTGATCCATTTTCGTATCTCTCGTTAATATTAATTTTCTTTAGTGAGTTATTCTATTGTGATTTGCCAGTACATATTTATTGTATTCATAGTAATTTTATTTTAATGTGTGGTATATTGTAATCGATGGATCTTAATTGTTCGGCGAAACATTGTTCAAAAAATTGTTGCGGTCGCGAGACTGCGGTAAATAGCGATCTTGAAAGTTGCGATCATATTTATGCAAGTTTGGTGGAATGCAAAAAAGATATAAATACTGAAGATAATGTTGAACCAAAAACGACGACAGATAAACGGTGAGCGAAAGCTTATATTAATTTAGATGATGAAACTTATATATTTATAATTTATTACATATATATTTTCTATATATGTAATAAAATCTACTCCTATACTTATCAATTTTTAAAAACGAGTTAAAAATATTCATTCATTATATTATGATTAAAATTAATATAAATAAATATATTAATTTTTCGAATAGAATTTTTTAGATTTTTATTGTTTTCTGATATAAGGCACTTTTTATTGTTTTCAGCAATGAAGATTCCAGAAAAAAGCGTACTCCTCGGTTCACGAATTCTAACATTCTTGCGTATCAGCCTTCGCCCGTTTTCCTTCGCAAAATGGACAGCAAAGTCTATGAAGAACCGAAAGAAATAACAGATCAATATAAATCGCATGATCTAGACTTTCAATGTCCTAGATGCGGACAGAGAATGGAAGAACCTAGACTTCTTCCTTGTTTACATCCTATATGTTTATCGTGTGTTTATGAGTTAATGAGTAAATGTAAGTCTGAATTGCGAGCAAAATTTTAGTTTATAAAAAAGGACAGTTAAATATTTCCGATTAATGCAATTGCTCATAGTTTTGATTGCACTACGTTCAAAAATTATTTAACTCATTATGAAGACATTTTCTATATGTTTTTATAGCTTCGTATATTTCACTGAAGAACGAAATACGGAATAATAATCGAAAATATGTGCAACACAATATTCACGAAACATGCCCGTTATGCGATTCCGATTTGCCGAATATTAATTCTACCATACCGCCGCCACATTATCCCTTGCAACATCGTTTAGTTATGGATACTGTGCGGCGCAAACTGGTTAATAGAGTACTTTGCGACACTTGCACAAGCGAAGTTCTGGTAACATGAGATCTAGATATTATATTATATATATATATATATATATATATTTTATATAAAATCTAGTTTTCAAATGTTTATTATTATGGTCAATTATTATTTTCTTGATCTCATTATGTTACAAAATATGATTTTATATGTATCTATATACGCGATAATAAATCAATATCAGAAAGATCACATAAAGAAATATTCTATAAGAATATTGCAGGAATATCTTATAGACAGATTCTTTTCTATGTTACGTTTCTTTAAGGCACTCATACAGTGTTCCACATGTTTATGTAATTTCTGCTCGGAATGCGGCAGACAACACGAACAACAAAATGTGGCAGAAGCAAGAACAATTAAACATTTAATGAGACCACTGTGGGAGGCTACCAAAATACGACGGGTCATTTTATGTCAAACACATCCGACGCACGCTTTAAGATTTTATTGTATCGCGTGTCAGCAGGTCAAAAAATCTCTCTTTCTTTATATACACAATACTCTTTAAAACAAAAATGCAAATACAACATTAAGAGAAACAATTAACTTCAAATAATTAAGATTTAAGAAAATATTCACATTTTCTTAAATATTTGTATTAATCGTTTGAAGTCGACTCAACTAATTTTGATTCATTATATTTTATTATTAATGGTTTATATAATTTGAATAGACTATATGTATAGACCATGATATAAAATTTTCAGGTAACATGTAAAGAATGTATGTGGAGTGCACAGCACAGAGGTCATGCCAGTGAAGATGCACTTGGAGTGGGAAAGAGAGCTAATGCATACTTAGTTACAATGTTGCAAAAAGCGAGAATATTTCTAAATACTTTGTTGATTCAATATAATCAGGATGTATTCTCAAACAATGGTTCCGAAGAACTGCAAAATATAGCCACGACTTATAGGTACGTATATTTATATACTTTTATTATTAATATTTATTATAAATCGAAATTTTTATATATATATATATAAATATTATTATAATAAAATGTGTGATTATGTATTTCGCACATGTGTAAAAGTACCCTACAATATTTTTTTCAAAAATTTATAATTTTTTACTCTTTAATTGTAACTATTATTACAAAGGTATATATATGTATAATCTGTATAGTATACATACATAACAATTCAATGCATAGATCTCTAAAAGTCGATGCTTGATAATGTTAATATATTATATATTATAATATACAATTGTCATGTGATTAATATGGAAATAATGAGCAAAAAGAAAATAACGAGGTAATTGTCATTTGAGGTATATAAATACCATATAAAACCATTATACATTCCAAAGATTTGATTAATGCAAACTTGAGTATACTTTGTTAATATTATAGCAACAAAGTTATAATATCGCGATCAATATGTAATTTAGTATATATTTTATCTAAGATTAGAGAGTTAAGTATATTGTATTATTTGTAATTAATTAATAAATATAGATGTGCAAGAGTTCCTATTTTGACATGTACATATGATATATGTATATATATACATATGTACAATCTTGAACTTCATCTAAATAAAGAGTAAAATTAAGGTAAGGCAAAAGATATAATACTGTTATTGTATTTTCACAATCCTCCATATTCCCTTTCTCCAAAGAAATGTTTAATTAAATCGGCTCAGGAATCACGTATTCCAATCATTGTTATGTTATCAAACATTTTTGCATAATGTTAAGATTACTATTTTAATTTTGATTGCTATTATAAACTGTTACCAAAAATATAGTGCATTAAATATTAAATGATAGTAAGATAGATTTTCATGTATGAAAAAAAATTTTATATAATACTAATAGAGAATAAAAGTCTAATTAAAAACAAAATTACATTTTTGAATATATATTTCAAAAATCATAAAATATAGAATGTATAATTGTTGATTCTTATCTCATATAGATGTAAATATTTCATTTTTAGAATTAAATATATTAAGAACTATGATTTATAAACAATATTTCTATCAAAATAAAGCTAGCTTAAAATTATAAAAAAATAAAAGTTCAACTATTTAATTTGATATTTATTTCAACAAAGTTCTTTGAATTTTAATGATTAAACATTTGTCATTTTTGTTCATATCAAATTTTCTATATTTAGAGATGAATGTATATAACTTTGATTTACAAATAATATTTGAATTCTTTTTGTATAATTAATTATTTTTAATTAAAGTTGATATATATCTAAGAGAGAGAGAGAGAGAGAGAGAGAGAGAGAGAGAAATATTGTATATATTCAGGAGATATTTTTATTAATTTATTAAGACTTACAATGTCAATTGATGTATAGTTTTTTGTATCATTAAGCAGCGTCCATTACGTAATATAGATCCACAACAAGACCAATGATCAACACCTGGATGTCCAATGTGTCCATGACCGCAACCTTTATATCCACCTTTAAAATGAAATAATATATTATTTTTACTCATTTCTCTAAAACTGTATAAGATTTATTTAATATATTCCATAACTACTATTTAGCGACTATTTGTGATCAGTGAAATTAATTCTTACCAGGCATGGTACCTCTACAGCCACAAGTTATTTCCTTTTTTCCACCGCTAGAACAGAATGTGCAGCAATGATAAATACCACTGTGCATAAGTCTCAAAGTAGGTACCCTGCCATTCTTGTGCCAACGTTCTATAGCAAAATATAATACATTACTTTCCATTCAGAAAACTTCAAACAATATCGAGTACTGCTTACCATCTTCTTTATCCGTTGTTACATTTATCACACCTAATTTATTTAATCTTCTTATTATTATTCTAGCAAGCGTTAGTATTTCTATTTCAGAACCATCAGCAAGTAAATCGTTTACCAGCGAAATAGCATCCAGAAGATGCCTCGCTCTTCGTAATCGATCGAATTCTCGAATTCTTTCCTGGGCCTGTTTCGTATGAAGCAACAAAACTTTGTAGTCTTGTAAATTTGGAAAATCTGCATTATTTTCAGAATATCTGTATATAAAAAGAATCCTTATTTATTCAAAATAAAAAATAATTATATAACAATAACAATTTTCAATATCTTATATGATATAAATATATAAACTTATTATATAATAAATTACTGCATAAAAGAACCAGTTAAAATGATAGAAATAGATTTTAACAAAAATTGCATGTTGACTACGTGGATTATTTCACTTTTATCATATACTCTACGTATAAAAAGTTAGGAGACATATTATGCATAATATATTTTACTTTAAGCATTGTCATGTGATTTTCATCTTTATCTTAATATCTTAATATATATATATAGTCACTTAAGTATATGACTGCGCAAGATAAATGCATCTTATTGTCATTTGAGGTATTGATATATTATTAGAATTGATAGAATATATAAATTAGTGTTTCTTATATTTATTCACAATCCTATTTCTTATTTTAAGAACGTCACAATAAAAGCTTAAATGTGCAAAGTAAGTTGCGAAACTGCTTAATTTCTAAAAAGATACAAGTACATTTATTATAAATCTAAAAATATATACATATAAATCTGTTTTATATTCTCTCCTAAGATAGAAAAATAAAATTTGCAATGTGAGCTACATTAATAGTTATTCTTTTGCATCAAGTGTGTGCAATTGATAATTTAATTGTTTTCATTGTTAAAATAAAAAGTATTAAATGCTACAACTAAGAGCGACCCCCAAGAAATCTTCAAAACTAATGGTGATTGTTCCAGTTTGATCTGTATCCTTTGTTCTAAATGCTTCTGTAAAATCACATATTTTAATAAATTATACATATAAATCATTCCAAATATTATTATCAAAATGTTAAAAATATTATTATATAGATGGAGAAGTAAAACATTATATAAATATTATACACTAATATACATAATGTTATATTTTTTATATACCTATAAGTCCTATTTACCTGTAAATCTTTGTATTTGAACACACAACACTATAAACTGATCAACAGTAATAGATTGATGATTACGAAGATCGCTTTTTTTTATAAGAAATTCAATAAAGGCTGGACTAAGTCTGTAACCCATTTGTGTTAGAGCTGCACTTAATTCACTTTCTTGTATACTGCCTGAATTATCATGATCGAAACCGCGAAAAACACCAAGCCAAGCATTTATATAATTATAGAGAGCTTGAAATTCTGATACATTTATAGTGCCATTCTTTTCTTTATCAAACATACCTGTAGATCAAATGAAATAATTCTTATTAATATCTCTTTAGTCAATTACCGTTTATTTTAAAAAATGACTTATTGTTAGGACTTTATATTTTTCTATTAATCAATACCACAATACATATATATAAAATTTGAAAATGTACCAATCATTAACTTGCACGCTGTGTCAGAGAAAGTACCTCCTTGACCATTAGCTAATACTGATTTCAATTCTGTAGCTGTTATTTGACCACTTCCATCTTTATCCACCATAGAAAACCATTGTTGAACATCTGGATTTACTCCAAATCCAGGATCAGTAGAACCATACATTGCGTTCTTAAAAAGAAATAGATAGAATAAATATAATTAAAAAAAGTCATACATTTTCTTTACACACATACACGGACAATTTATAATAAGTAAAATAAAAATAAATGCCACAACTTCTTTATAATATCCATCCATGTATTAAAATTATTAATATACGCGTATCAAGCAGTTCAGTGTAATATTAATAACAAGTGAGATGATGTTGTCATATTATTGCTGTATATATACATGCAATTATTATACAATTATTCAGAATTACCGGATATGCCATGACATATCCCTCTTTAAATCTAAAAGTATATAAGAGTTACGTTGTGTGTAAAATTTATTTCTTCAGACTTGTCATCATATAAAATTCTATATTACTGATATGAAATTGCAACAATACTCTCACTCATTATTATAGAACATATAAGTGCATACTGGAATTCTGGAATCAGCGACGACAGTCAGTTTTAAGCCCGTATTAAACAATGCATTAAAAACTAAAAATTAAAGTTTGACTAATCAAAACAAAAGGTACTAAAATTTCTTGGTTCTGATTGGTCAAATTTCAATCTCAATCTTCAATGCATAGTCCGATGCGGACTTGCAACAATTCTATGAGTTTCGGAACGCAATATTAACACAATTGAATCGCCATCTTGGAGTTCACCACTTTAGACACTTCTATAATTGATACTTCTGCTGATATCTTAACATATTGGCATACTTCTTATTTATAATTATTCATTTTATTCATTATCATCTACTATTTTATCTATTGCATCCGTCCATTATGATGCATTGTAATTTGTGACATAAAAAAAAAATTTAACAACGCTACAGTCGCTACATTGTGGCAACACTGTTCGCAATTCGCAATACGTTTTGCACTTTAAATCAAGGACATTATCGAGAGGAAATATTATTGTGATATACATATTTGAGGAGGTGAAAGAGAAAAAACATAATACGCTGTGGTCTGTGGTTTTGAACAATCTGTTCCTCATTCGAGTCAAACACCATGGATGATTTGCAGAATTACAAGCTACAACTCCAGCAGGTGAGTCTTGTTATTCTTTCTTAACCTCATAGCGATTAATCAGATGCAAAGAAGAGTCTCGATCGTTTACAACATTTCTGCGCTAACTCGTATTTTTCGTATTTCAGGTGGAAGCAGCTCTTACAACAGATCCGAATAATGAGGAGTTGATAAAACTGAAATTTGATTTGAAGGAAGTAATAAAGCTGACACATGATTTAATTAAATCACAACAACAGGAAAAAAGACAAGCCAATGGCATGGATGCTAAAGATCCTATTTTACTTGCAGTTCTGGCCAATAAATGGAAAGTCGGTGATCAATGTATGGCACCTTGGAGCGAAGATGGCAAGTGAGTACTCTATGGATTTAATAGTTCTAGTTTAATTGAATTTTTATTCAATTTTATAATGGATAGATTATAACATATGTAGCATCGTTTTGGGAGCTAAATATTTTGTCTGAGCTATTACTGGAAATTTAAAATATAAAAATATAATTTAATACAAAAGTTTTGAAAAAAAACTTCTACAAACAAAAATTCTACAAACTCTTTAATAGTTAATTGAAAATTGTGAAGAGTTTTGGCAAAATTTTTTATTTTATTTTTTGAATTATTTATTTTTCAGTTAATATTGGATGGACTTCATTTTAAGAAAATTTTAATTTGAATTTAAACTGCCAAGTTATATTTTTGTAACATTAAAAAGTTGCAGAAAATATCCCAAAGGTGTTAAGCAAGTATTTATCATGGATAGATTTTCTCTCAAAATTCAATATATTGACATTTTGTCTAAAAAAGCACAACAACTATTCTAAAATAAAACTAATGCAGTTCTTATTTCTTATATTATATTTTTGTAAAATTTTGCAGATATTATGAAGCAACTATAGACTCAATAAGTGAGGATGGAGTTGTAAACATAACATTCAATGAATATAAGAATACCGATGTCACCATGCTCAGTCAGTTGAAATCTGTTGCTAAGAGGCCAGCATCAGATTGGGCAGATCAAAAATCAAAGTAAGTCATTTTTAATCTATATCTATAAATGTATCACCTATACATTAATATGTTTTACAATTTTGCACGTGTTTGCCTTATGAAAAATGTAGGAAGTATAAAGCAATTACTAATCATTTATTTTCCCCTTGTTCCTCTTTTGAATTGGCAACAATACTCCATGATTGGTATGATATTTGGTCTGAAATTGCTCGTTATTGCTCATTTATCCTTTGATGTTACATGGTCTGTATGTATCACCCGGCTTCAGGAAAAGGTAACAAGAATTGCCCAATTTCTCTGGTATCATACTTTGTGTGTGAAACAAATCAATAATTGATATAATTATAGAAAAAAAGAATTATATATATATATATATATATATATATATATATATATATATTGTTTTGCTATTTTGTAAATATTGATTTAATAAGTATAGTATTAAATTTTATAAAAAATCAATTGTCAATAATTTTGTGGCACTCACACTTATATATATACATACATTTTAATTTTTTATTCATAGAGATGTATGTACTTAATAAGAATGTAAGAATATTGATAGTAATAGTTTTTTTACTATTACTCATTTAAAAAATTGGCTTGTTTCTTATTTATTTATCTACATAATAGATTCGTTCATTTACAGGAAGATGCAAGCAGCTGCAGTGGCAGGCTCAGATCCAAACAAGCAAAGAGAATATCTTAAGAAGAAGAAGCAGAGAAAATTGCAGCGATTTAAGGAATTAGAGGAAGAACGCGAGTTGGAGAAAAACAAATGGTTAGCATTTACCAATAAGGTATGTATAGCACAAGAGAACTCCTTTATGTATTTATTTCAAAGATGTATTTATAAAGCATGTCAGCCTTGTAATTATTTTCCGCAGTCTTCAAAGAAAGGCGTCATAAAGAAGAGTATCTTTGCGACACCGGAGAATGTGAATGGTCGCGTGGGAATCGGTACCTGTGGTGTTAGTGGTCGGGAAATGACAAAGTTCAGTAATGGGGAAAAGTGGAGAAGGGGAGCTTAAATAACTTAAATGTAAATAAATAGATTACTTTACTTGTAACTTGAAAGATAGAAGAGATTTTTGCAGAATTATTATTATATTAAATATTAAAGAGACTGCTGATTTTTTCACGAACATTGGCACATGAGTTGAATCAATGCGCGTGATCACAAAAATGGCGATGATATTTTTATGAAGTGCGCAGAGATAATAAATTTTGTCATATGTTAGCACCAACCCTATAACCCCCGAAATAATCTCGGATTTTTTACCGTAACATGAAAATAACTATGACAAATGTGAATGTGTTTTTAGATTAATATGTTTCTGTTGATATAATTTGTTTACAAACAAATTCATTGATATAAATAAATGTATATAAATGGAGGAAATCCATGGAAGAAACAAAAATATCAAGTATCCATTTAATACATATTTTCTTTTTCTTTTTTTTTTTTCATGAAACAAATGGAAAAAAACTTATAAACAATGTGTAACCAAAGAATATGCAATATATTTCGATTAATCTTAATGTACAGGTTGATTACAATGCAACACAAAAAAACTAATGAGATTTATCATTCCATTATCCACTAAAATTTTAATATAACTTTTAGTCTCTATTTATTTCTCTAAAAAATATTTAAGCTTATCTTTTATTAACGAGAAATACTCGTCCGTAATATCATTAAGAACATTACTTACTTCATCTTCCATCAGATTATTGTATACATTTTCATCTAAAAAATATTTTATACATATGTCAATATTATTTATACTCTAAGAAAAATGATATTGTATTGGATATGGATATTACTCTTACCCTTAATTGATAAATGCCCGAAAAGTTCACACACTGCAGGTATAAATGCAACTGTGTTTTTAACACCAATAAACGGCTTTCTGGCCCAAATATAAATACGTACATCGTTATATAAATCATCATTAGATCGTGATTTTGCTCGCGTAATGTATACATTGTGCGCTACTTGTTGTAATTGTAAGTAATTCACTACAAGGAATGTTTGGGACACAAAATTCCGGATACTTTTAAAATTAGACAACTTGAGACAAAATCCTTTTGCTGGATAATTTATCAATAAATGTACACCAGACGTATAACTGCAAAGATCCTGACGAAAAAAAGATGTCTATAATATATTGCAAATAATTTTTATAGTAAGTAGAAAATTGTCAAATATATTACCTACAATGTATTCAAGAAGCATCTCATATTTCAAATAGTACAAATGCCAATGTAAATGATTAACAGATGCATGAGCACACAAGCTATTGAAAGCAGTCCTCAAAGACCTAGAGTAGAAAAAGCGAAAAGAAAAAAAGATATGTCACATAATATCTGTTACATTACAATTTGACAAATGTTTCTCATAATACAGAGATTATTACCAAGAATTACTTAAAAGACATAATTCTATCACTTTGTAAAGACTGTACTCTGTCATAACTTGTGGTAAACATTTCAAGCGTTCCGTAAGAATTAAACAATGACTCTGTTCCAAAGGACTGGCATTAATTGCAACTACATCATTTGTGTCACCATTTCCTATATCAAATAATATTTCTTGTTGTGTTAGTTTAGTAAAATTAAAACCTATAGAGTTAAAAGATTGCAGCATAGATGTAATCGATTCTGGTGTACGTCTACATTGAGCTCTGTCTGGATTTAACTGAAATTATTGTATTTGTGCATTAGATGAAAATTTTCATATACACATCGATGAGTGTACCTGTGCCAGAAATCTGTATTTTCCTTTCAATGATTTACTGCTCCTTATGTTTAAAATATATCGGAATGCTTTGACTTCTTCTGCTTGCTTCCACGTTTGCTGCAAAACATTATCAAACAGAGACTCTCTTTCTTTATATAATTTAACGGCAAAATTAAAATCTTTTGCATCATAAAAAAATGTTGGAATTTGTTTATGTGAAAGCATCTTGTATAATCGTAAGATTTATATAAAATGTATCACGTAACTATTAAAATGCACACATGTCACTTCAGAAGTGTGCTATTACACGCACGACAAAAAGTTTGTCGAACGTACCGATTGGCTGTTTAATGAAAAATTCCTAGAATTCTAATAGGGTCTCCAGAAATTCTGCATCCGATAGCCAATCGGTACATCCGAAATATTTTATTGCACAAGACCATCTGAAATATTATAAGAAATTTGACTAATTAGAAAATCTCTTTGCTCTCTTTCACTTTCAAAAACAAATTATAAAATAAATATTTATATTATTATTGATGTAATTATCTCAAAGCATATCTTTTGAAGAATAATAAAAAAGATATAATCATTACAAATTTATTTCACAAATGAAGTTTAATATTCAAATATAACAAAAATCATAAGATTCATAATACAACACATATTCACAATGTACATATGTAAAAAAATTAAATTAAGATTAATTTATATTATTAATATTTTAATTTTAGAAATAATTCTAATCTAGCCATTCTCTAATGTATTGGCACTTTATAGGTGTAACAGGCCCATCATCAAAGCATTGCTTTCTCACCTGTAAGAAAAAAAAAAAAGCATGAAATAAGAAGAAATAGAATGATTTGATGAATATTATAATAAATACAATATATTTGTAATATGTCTTACTGGACACAGGCCGCAAGGAGTTCTAATCAATCCAGGTGAAGTAACCAAAGGCTGAATTGCTCGATACAAATTACTTCCATCTCCCGCAAGTATCCGTTCGACCTTACCATCGTAAACTAAAGTATTTAAAATCATTTCCATATTTGTTACAGATAATTTCACCTATAAACATAATGATTTTCTTTAATTTTAACAGAAAACTTAAACGGTCAGAAAATATGTTCTAATGCAATAAAAATATTACCTTGCTTATTCCTAAATCTGAAATAAATTTCCATACATCTTTAGACGAAGCAAATGTCAGGTTTCTTGCAGCAATAGGTCCGATATCACTATTTTTTGTTTTTTCTCTTTTTTGTTCCAAAAATCGATAACATTGCTGATTCAATACGTCAACAAATTCAGTTTCAAAATCTTGATCTTGATACCATGCACCACCTGTTACTGATTCATCAGGTTCTAAGTTGTATAGCATATACACTTTTTTCTTACTTGCTGCTACGGACTTAACAACTTTAATAAACTTTTTGGTTTCCAAACTTTTCAGAATTTTTTTTAGTTGAGTATGCATCAGGTTAGACTTAAATCTTATATCTCGAGTCCATATTCCTTTATTTCCTGCTTCTTCAATAATCCTATATACTATCTTCTCTTCATTATCGGCACCCTTAGCAATTTTTGTTGGGTCTTTCAAACGATAGGACAGCACTCCTGCTTGTTTATAAAGATCAAAGTATCCTTGAGACAAGAGCTTATTTATAATTTGAGCTCGTTGAACTGGCTGTAAATCAGGCATCTCAATAGCTAAGTCTTTGTCAGAAATACCCTTGGGTCTTCCTTGTGCTAGAGTAATTATTCTATAAAAAATATAAAGTATGTATATATAATAGATAATAAAAGAGGAACAAGATTGTATAATAAAACATATGATAAAATTGAATAAATGACAAGCCAATGGCTTGATGTCTTTCAGTTTTTAGAATAAATCACAATTTTATATATAAAATTGATATATTGACATATAATTAGATAAAACAATTATATAAAAGAGGAAATAATTTAATGCATTAACTCTTTATATTTGATTGAAATTTTATGCTTCATTTTGATATTCAAACTTATAACAAAATTTAAAACATTGATATTTTGTTATTTTTATATAAAGTTAAAAATATCTCTAATTAAGATAAGACAAATTCATACTTTTGCTCAATTGTTTCCGGCCCATCGAGATTCGTGGCATTTGCCATGGTTAAATAACAACATGTGCTCAGGTGTGCTATCTTCTCAGACGAATTTTCGTCACATTCTGCGCAGCACTGCTGGCAATGGCTGGCAGCACCAAGTTTCCGCCATCTTGCAAAATCACAATAGCATCTAGAGATGTCGATATTAAACAAAAATATCGTATTTGAATATATCGATTGATTTAAAAACTATTTATATTGACTCCGAATAAATAGTTATTATATCGATTTCGATATTCTTTAAAAAAAAGGATGAAAAACTCTACATATATAGTCATTTTTATTATTATACATTAATAATTGTCAAAAATTGCATTGTCAGTAATAAAACAATAATTTGGTACAATAAAATATTGATTTTGTTGTTCTTAAGGCAGTTACATAAAAGATCTATACATTTTCGATAATAAAATAATAACCGAATGAACTAAATAAATATATAACCGTATGAATTAAATAAATCGTAATTATATCTTACACGCGCGCGCGCGCGTGTGTATATATGTGATGATATTTTATTTATAAAGATAATAATGCTCAAGATATTCCTTTGAATGTTATTTTCGTTCACAAATTATTTGCTTTTAGTATAAAGAACAAGAGCCCATACAGCACAGAACATTGCAGCAACATTGCAGCAATGTTGCTGCAATGTTCTGTGCTGTATGGGAGTATGATGAGCTAAAGAATCATATATAATATGTGCTAGTTGATGCTAGATATATATATCTATATCCGTTTTAAATTCACATATACAAAATATATATATATATACATATATTTTGGCACATTGATTTTGATCACATCCTTAAAATGTTACATTCAAAAACCGCAAGCAATTGTTCATATAAAATCACGAAACGCAAGAACAAATAACATATAATAATAAATATATATTATAAGTATATATAAATTTCCGTATATCGTAAGTTTAAAAGAAAATGTTGCCATTAATATATTATTTATATGATCAATTATGTAAATAATCTCTTGACTTTTATTAAAATTAAAAACTAGTCTTTAGCTATATATTTTCATATATATACATAAACCAGCCAAGGGCAAGAGTAATGAATATTTCCTGGAATCTTTCTTGTGGATTTCCTGTTCTTTTGGGACTAATACATATATATATATATATATATATATATATATACGTATGTATGCATAAACAAGTTTTGATACGAGTTCGGCAATAGCTAAAAACTTTATTAATTCGTTTTTTAAATATGAAAATGATCTTTAAATATGAGTTTTTTTGCGTGATTATATATGTATATAAAATCACGCAAAAAAAACTTATTATATTTAAAGATCATTTTCATATTTAAAAAACGAATTAATAAAGTTTTTAGCTGTTGCCGAACTCGTTTCAAAACTTGTTTATACATATATGCGTATATATATATATGCATCAATTTAATCAAGGTTGATATCTGGTTTGTCAGGAAATCTTAATGCGTTAAATAAACCAGATATCAACCTTGATTAAATCACGCGATTTGTGATTTTTTTATTCTACTATAGGAGAACAATTCCCCCCAGTTTACCTTCTTTCTTTATGAGAGTGATGACCAGTCATCAAATGGCCATGGCATCCTCTTTGTTCAGAGACTTCTCATCATTCTCGTCATCTATAAATACCAGCGATCGGAGACGTGTAGCGTTCAGTTTTATACAAATACTTATTGGAGAGCAAAACGCATTCAATAATTTTTTCCTAAAATGATTAAATTAGCTACTTGCACATTTTTCTGCCTTATTGTGACATGTATCGTGTTGGTTGCGCATGCAGCAGATGAAAAATATTCGAGCAAGTACGATAACATCGATGTCAATGCAGTCTTGGCTAATTCTCGCTTGAGGAATCAATATATCAGCTGTGTAATGGGCACTTCTGCCTGTATTACGGGATCTGCTCGCTTCTTCAAAGGTAATCATTCCCCCTTTTCCCTCTCTTTGTTTTTTTAATTTAAACTACCGGAAATGTCTAAAATATGTTTACAGTACTCTGCGTTGATACCACTGCTT
>NW_027223332.1:1801513-2065879 GCF_030449975.1 Polyergus mexicanus
AAGCAGTGGTATCAACGCAGAGTACTCCGTCTTCGACTGGAAAGCTTTGATAGATGCCGAGAAGCGGTAGTAAATTGATGTTATCATCGAAATCAATTATCGGCGAGTTGACGATCAAGTTACCACCGCTTCTCGGCATCTATCAAAGCTTTCCAGTCGAAGACGGCATTTTTCTCAAAAACTCGCCGCATGCGTGTCGGCATACGTACGACTCGCGGCGACTCGACTCGAAAATGCCGCCTTCGATTGTAAAGCTTTGATAGATACCGAAAAGCCATGATCACCGATTGTACAGAAATGATTGCTCTTCAGTCTTGAGCAACTCTTCAGAAGAGACAGTTCACCACATTTTCACCACGTCAAAGAGTATTAAGTGCGAATTGTTAATATGAATCCAATACGCGGCAGACCGGGAAAAGTTGATCCGTCAAAAATAAAAGAAGCAATATTAAAATACAAAAATATTATTAATAACAATAATAATATTATTTCAAAGACGCATGATATCTGGAACATTATAGCACGAGAGCTAGAAAATAAAGTGACTAGTAATAATTTATATGTGTTTACAATGTGCAATAGGTATGGCATAAAAAATGTAATTTTGAACAAAGATACGTGCAATGACAAATGTGTTTCCGCGAGTGAAAGTCTGTTAAGTGACAGTTCAAATTGGAACGAAGGATCCGTAACTTGCTTGCCGGATGATAATGAAAAGCATCTTACTATTTCCCTGCTAAGAGAAGATTTTACAAATCTCTTGGTTGAAAAAGTATACAAGCGACGAGTAAATGAAAAAAGAAAAATGTACTATCGTTTACGCAAAGTTCTGCATCCTGGGAAATGGCAGGAGCTATTAACAAATAAATTTTGGGAAGCCACGCATATGAAATGTGGTTTTCAATTTAAAAATCATTATATTTCTGCAGATGCAAGAACTGGCACTATCAATGGTAAGATTGTTACGAATGATAAAACTGAGTGACATTATAAAACTTTTATTAGCCTTACTGTTGCAATGCTAGAGTGATATTTATATAATTCAAAGCTTATAAATTTAAAGAAAACAAAAAGCCAAATATATATTCATATTCTATAGCCATATTTTATAGAAATGTTTTATTATGTCTTCTAAACTTTTCGCCGATTTGCTCTTAAGTCGTTCCGTTGGAAAATTTGTAGAAATACTTTATGAAAAACTCTTTATATATGTATAGTCTCTTTATATATAGTCTTAATCCTTTGGTTATTACGCACTATAGCGCTTCATCGCTTACTTCATATTAACATATACAATGCATATACAATGATTTAGATTCGCGCGTTGCTGTTATCTATTACGCGCGTTCAACGGTGAAGTTTTACGTACAACAGTATAGTTCAGCGTCCATAGGAAAGAATAGCTAAAGGATTAAGAGATGATGAAAAGACGTGCGGTTTTACTCTATTTAAAAAAAATATATATACAATTTTCTTTCACATAGTTTGAACATATAAATATATTTTTATGATACAATTTTCAATCCACGAATATGTAAATTCAAAGATGATATTTTTTTCTTCAGGTTCTTGTAAATGCGGCAGTACATTAAGATGTACTATAGAGGATACTGATTGCACTAATAATTATCTACAATTAAATTGTACGTACACACAAGGAAGAGGATATTGCGGCAAGCGATATTTGAGAAATCCCATGAGAACAATCGTCGGCAAGGAATTGCAGCAAAAGGCAGTTCATGTATATCGAGCTGAAAAAGCGCACATGTTGATGGCAGAAGGAAATCCAGAGCCTCCTCATTTATATAGTTCGGCTGTTTTGCATGCAGCTAAAGCAGAGGCTGTAAAGGCGAATTATGTGCATGCGGATGCTTTGAAAGCATTAGTTATCTTAAAATCAACATCTATGAACAATGTGATTCATAACATTGGATTAGATCCAATTTTTGTTCATTACTGGACTAATCATCAGTTAAATGTTTATAGAAGATATTCCGTCGAAAATGATGCGTGTATATTTGTCGATGCGACTGGTAACGTTGTAAAAAAAATATGTAAAGCTGACGGATCAGTTTCAAAGCATATCTTTTTATACCATTGCGTCATTAATTGCGAGAATGGACAATTTTCAATTTGCCAAATGATAAGTGAAAGTCACAACACCAACTCGATTCATTTTTGGCTGGCAGAATGGTTACGTTCTGGTGCATCAGTGCCTAAAGAAGTAGTATGCGATTCGTCCAGAGCGCTTCTAGTCGCAATTACTCGCGCATTTACAGGCTATCTTAATATTGAAGATTACGCCGATGCATTTAGAAACTCCAATTTACCTAGATGCTATATTAGAATTGATGTCGCGCATTTTATAAAACTATATTCTAAAATATGTAAAACTTTAAATAAGCGAGTAAGAATTTTTTACTTAGGTGCAATTGGTCAATTAATACTCTGCAGAAACATAATAAATGCAAAAGAAATAGTAAAATCCATTTTTACAATAGCATTGTCCGAAACCGATGGAAATTTTTTAAATGGTTCTTCAACGCATTGTGATCTGGAGCGAACCAAATTAATAAATTTAATGGCAGCGACTAATGTAGAATTAGAGAATCTCGAAACCGATAACAATGATCGCGCTATATTCGAAATTGAGGACGATGAAACAAATATTTTTATTAATAATCCTTTTGAAAATTCTTGGAGTATGTGGAGCAAACAGATTTTAGATGAAGTTAAGTCCTCAATTGCTTCAGAAACGGGCGATAGAATCAATCCGCATTATTTTCCACAGATAGTTGAACGCCTGATAATTCATATTAGATTATTACCACTCTGGACAAATATCTATAGAGATCAATTTGGTTATGGTCGCGTACCTGCTTCTAGTGCATCGGTCGAAAGCGAATTTAATAAATTAAAATCTTTATTATTAAAAAATTATCCATTGATGCGCATTGATTTGTTTCTTCAGAAACACGTAGATTACTTGCGTGGAGTGTTAAAAATTGTCGACGCACAAAGCACCAACAATACAACGATACCATCTACCGATCCAAAAGATATATTGTTGACTTCCACACCTGTAAAAGAATCTAATTCGGATATTAATTTAATATTAGATTCAAATAATTCATGTCCTGCATGCAAGAATAATGATAAACCATCAGGTGCACATGTTTGTCATTTTTGCAAAAAATATGTACACGCATTACCTCAATGCTCTTTACCGTTTGGAGATGTTGAAGAGGGTTATGGTCAACCACGTGTATGCGTCATATGCAAAGATAATGTGCAAAATATAAAAGACATTCTGGCAAGTCGCGAAGTAGAGAATTGGCGTGGATTCGGACAGATAAAATCAAGTAAAAGCGAAGCATTGTATCTTGCAAGTAAACCGCATAAGATAATAGATGCCTTAAAATGTAAAAAAGCTGCAAAAATACCTATTATGAAAAACGGTAATAATATTTCATTAAAGTCATTAAAAATCGACAATAACAATTATACTGTCGCTAATACTTGCGCATTTGACAGCATTTTCCAAATATTACTTGCAGCAGGACATGACTTACATCATATTTTGAAACATATGGAAGAAACAATAGAAACAAGTTTGTTTTTTAAATTAATTGTCCATACCGTAAAAAATGGAATTAATCAAAATATTTATAAATTGCGCGCACAGATTCTTTTAGATATATTTCCGATATCCAATACCGGTGAATGCAAATATATCGATTGTGAGACAAATGTAGGATATTTAGCTGGCATATTATTTAAAGAAATTCCCAGTTTTAAAGAGACGTCCCAGTGCAATTTTGGTTGTCCGCCACGATATAAAATATTACCTGTAATACAAATTGAAGAAACAAAAATTGCGGCTGGTACAAATTTTGATGAAATTGTTAAGCAAAGCGTACTTTTGGAAGGAGAACATCCTTGTTGCACAGAAGGCTGTATTGGATTTGAAAAAACAACGTTATCCGAAACAGGCAAGTGATTTAAAATGTCCAAATCATTATTGAACGTAAATTAAACAAATAATTGTCGCAGCATGCTTATGTCTAAGCCATCAAACATAATCTTTACTTTTAACTTTTCACAAGATTTTATGCTGCAACTTTATTGCACACAAAGGAATATAAAAATAATTCTTCTTTCTTCAATTATTTTAGAAAAATTATCTCATATATCACAAAATGATCTTATTCGTTTCTTTTACAGGAGATATTATTATTTTTGAAATATTCGCAGTGAGTACAGCAGTCAGTCAAGTAAGGATGACTGACATTAGCGAATTTTTCATAAACCCATTAAATAGAATCACATATAAATTAATTGGAGTAGTTTCATATAAGAAACCTATGGTAACAAGGAACATCCAACTAGGACACTACACAGCAATTTGTCCAAGAGCCGGGACATGGGTCGAGTACAATGATCTCGATAAAAAAGAAAGATATATAAAAGAGAATACTAAGATAATACCAGCATTATTAATTTATGCCAAAGAAAAATAAACGTTTGTAACTCACTCACTCACACACAGACACACACACACACACACCCAAAATTGCATAGACATATGTTCATAGACATCTCTTCTCTTCTAACATCTGTTTTTATTATTAATAAACTTACAAATGCCGTTGTGATTTCCGAATGTGATTTTATTATGTTTATGATATTAGACTTATAAGTTATATTTATAAAGTATGATGTTATAAAAAATTATAAAGAATTTATGTTTATAAAGCATTTATATTTATATTTATTAAACAATTTACATTTATAAAAAAATTGTTGTTATACTTTAATATTTTTCATCCCTTTTAATAAATATATATTGTAATTTGCGTCTAATGAAAAAATTTAAAATTATTTTTACATTCCTAATCATTAACTGTTATAATTTTACTAAAAAATTAATGTATAGTTTAATTGTACATTCATGTAGTTTTTCGTTCACCAACACATACATACACATCCTCATGCATACTCGTATACATGCAAATACGTATGTTTATTTCAATACCTTTATACGTAGAATCATTAAAAAAATTTAGAATAAATTCATTACTGAAAAACATAATAATAAAAAAAAAAAAAAAAAAAAAAACCGTATAAAATCTGAAACTTTAGATTTTGATGGTACAAATTATGTCGCGTTGTGTGTACAAGTAGCAATTGATTCTGCTCGTGGCGAAAGGTACTTTACTCTTGAGACGGATAGAAGTCGGGGGTAGTTTTCAAAGGAACGGCGGGGGTACAAAATCTGTAACTTTAGATTTTGATGGTACAAATTATGTCGCGTTGTGTGTACAAGTAGCGATTGATTCTGCTCGTGGCGAAAGGTACTTTACTCTTGAGACGGATAGAAGTCGGGGGTAGTTTTCAAAGGAACGGCGGGGGTACAAAATCTGTAACTTTAGATTTTGATGGTACAAATTATGTCGCGTTGTGTGTACAAGTAGCGATTGATTCTGCTCGTGGCGAAAGGTACTTTACTCTTGAGACGGATAGAAGTCGGGGGTAGTTTTCAAAGGAACGGCGGGGGTACAAAATTTGAAACTTCACATTTTGGCGGTACAAATTATGCCGCGCCGAGTGTACAAGTAGCGATTGATTCTGCTCATGGCGAAAGGTACTTTACTCTTGAGATTGAGATGGGTCGGGGGTAGTTTTCGAATGAACGGCGAGGGTACAAAATCTGTAACTTTAGATTTTGATGGTACAAATTATGTCGCGTTGTGTGTACAAGTAGCGATTGATTCTGCTCGTGGCGAAAGGTACTTTACTCTTGAGACGGATAGAAGTCGGGGGTAGTTTTCAAAGGAACGGCGGGGGTACAAAATCTGTAACTTTAGATTTTGATGGTACAAATTATGTCGCGTTGTGTGTACAAGTAGCGATTGATTCTGCTCGTGGCGAAAGGTACTTTACTCTTGAGACGGATAGAAGTCGGGGGTAGTTTTCAAAGGAACGGCGGGGGTACAAAATCTGTAACTTTAGATTTTGATGGTACAAATTATGTCGCGTTGTGTGTACAAGTAGCGATTGATTCTGCTCGTGGCGAAAGGTACTTTACTCTTGAGACGGATAGAAGTCGGGGGTAGTTTTCAAAGGAACGGCGGGGGTACAAAATTTGAAACTTCACATTTTGGCGGTACAAATTATGCCGCGCCGAGTGTACAAGTAGCGATTGATTCTGCTCATGGCGAAAGGTACTTTACTCTTGAGATTGAGATGGGTCGGGGGTAGTTTTCGAATGAACGGCGAGGGTACAAAATCTGTAACTTTAGATTTTGATGGTACAAATTATGTCGCGTTGTGTGTACAAGTAGCGATTGATTCTGCTCGTGGCGAAAGGTACTTTACTCTTGAGACGGATAGAAGTCGGGGGTAGTTTTCAAAGGAACGGCGGGGGTACAAAATCTGTAACTTTAGATTTTGATGGTACAAATTATGTCGCGTTGTGTGTACAAGTAGCGATTGATTCTGCTCGTGGCGAAAGGTACTTTACTCTTGAGATTGAGATGGGTCGGGGGTAGTTTTCGAATAACGGCGAGGGTACAAAATCTGTAACTTTAGATTTTGATGGTACAAATTATGTCGCGTTGTGTGTACAAGTAGCGATTGATTCTGCTCGTGGCGAAAGGTACTTTACTCTTGAGACGGATAGAAGTCGGGGGTAGTTTTCAAAGGAACGGCGGGGGTACAAAATCTGTAACTTTAGATTTTGATGGTACAAATTATGTCGCGTTGTGTGTACAAGTAGCGATTGATTCTGCTCGTGGCGAAAGGTACTTTACTCTTGAGATTGAGATGGGTCGGGGGTAGTTTTCGAATAACGGCGAGGGTACAAAATCTGTAACTTTAGATTTTGATGGTACAAATTATGTCGCGTTGTGTGTACAAGTAGCGATTGATTCTGCTCGTGGCGAAAGGTACTTTACTCTTGAGACGGATAGAAGTCGGGGGTAGTTTTCAAAGGAACGGCGGGGGTACAAAATTTGAAACTTCACATTTTGGCGGTACAAATTATGCCGCGCCGAGTGTACAAGTAGCGATTGATTCTGCTCGTGGCGAAAGGTACTTTACTCTTGAGATTGAGATGGGTCGGGGGTAGTTTTCGAATGAACGGCGAGGGTACAAAATCTGTAACTTTAGGTTTTGATGGTACAAATTATGTCGCGTTGTGTGTACAAGTAGCGATTGATTCTGCTCGTGGCGAAAGGTACTTTACTCTTGAGACGGATAGAAGTCGGGGGTAGTTTTCAAAGGAACGGCGGGGGTACAAAATTTGAAACTTCACATTTTGGCGGTACAAATTATGCCGCGTCCAGTGTGTAAGTGGCGATTGATTCTGCTGATTGAAAAGAGTACTTTACTCTTGAGCTTAATAGGGCTAAATTCAATTGGGGGTTGTTTTAAGCATAAGGGCTAAATATATTGAGTTTATTTGGGTGGTACAAATTAGTACAAATTCAGCCCTTTCTATTTCTGGTCTTATTTTTATTTTTTTGTTTTGTTTTAGTTTGGTCCTGCTAGCTTAATTTGATGGTAGCAGCGCCACGGTTTTTTTGAAAATGGCACGAGGTACAAAATTATTATTATTGGTACAAATTAGTACAAAATGGGTACTAAATAATCTGATAGGTCCAGTTTGATTCTGCTGATTTGGTCCTGCTAGCTTAATAGAGGTAGTTTCATGCCTTTTTTAGAAAGGGACTTTGTAAATAAATCAAATATTTAAAATTTTCTAATAAAGCAATTTCCGAATCTTTGTAAAAATTTAAATGTAAATAATATAAAACAAAACAAAAATGAAAAAATTTCCTAAAATAAAATTTATCAAATATATATAAAATAAATATTTTAAAATAAGTAAGAAAACATGAAAGAAAACTATCATATAAATACATATAATCGCGAGGCGAATCAACAACTTGCATGTATTTCGTAAAAGTTAATAATTAGTTTGATTTCGTACAATAAATAACTCTATATTTCATATTTTCTGAAAGTGCCTATAATTTCTGTAATTAGCACGAGGGTATTGTAAATAATCCTTATTTTCTGAAGTTCAAATATAAATGAAAACGAGATATAGTAATAGTAAAGCAAGCCGCGTTGGTATGCGTATATGTTATTGAGTCTTAAAGATGCGCAATATGATAGCAAATTTATGCGATTAGGTGAAGTCGAGCGAATGTGTATACGATCAAGAGTTGGAAAAAACTGAACAGCGGAAAGGAAAAAGCGAACGAGAAAGAGAGAGAAAGAGAAAATGAGCATGGTTGTCATAGTGTCGAAAGAAGAGTGAAAAGGACAACGAAAGTATAATAAAGTATCTCTCTAGGTTAACGTAAAGAGCGGTCGTAAAATGTACCGAGTGCCGTATTCGTAACGGCGAGTTTACTCTCTCTCTCTCTCTCTGTCTCTCTCTCTCATTTCCCTCTTCTCTTTCTCCACGGATAGCTTCGATCCTAAAGTAAAGTACTCCATCGATTGTAGGATTCAGTTGAATTAAAAGTGGCTGCGGATAACGGATAAATGCATGAAGAAATCTCGTACGGTGTACTGACTTCATGAACCGAGATGATATAGACTTCAGGCAAGTTTTCACATTTTAAGCGTTTTATCGCAATATCAATAACTTTTTGAACATCGCAGATCATTTTTTTAAAAAGCACTATTCGATTTTGATTAATATTTAAAAGCGGTTTGTTTACGTCGAAAATGCACGGCGGTTTTAATAATGTAATTATTTTAAAACCACCGTTTCCGAACGTTATAGCTATTAACGCTTTTTGCATTTATTTTTCATGCAAATTTGTTACGTGGCGTGGGACACCAATATCGTAAAACGTTTAAATAGATATTTAATTTGAAACGTATACGTAGTCACACATGCCAAAGATATATATTTGCACAATTAATATTTTATGTTTATTATCAATAAGCTTTATTTTCATACATCGTGATTTCGTAATTAATTTTTTGTTCTGCTTTCGGATATCAATAAAGCTAATATTGCATTCTTACGTTTAAATTTATATATATATTTTTATCATATATATGATTCAAGTATACATACTATAAATTGACATTTATAGGTATATCCGTCCATTAAATATTTTTCTACTCTGGAGAAAGTCTAAAACGAGATAGCTAAGAAATCTCGAGGGTCGAGTATACATCCCCTTCTAATTGCCGTGGCGTAATTAGCTCCGGTACCCAACTACCGTGGAATAATTTATCAGAGTTGTTATTAAGATTCCCGACCAAACCGTTACGAAGAAAAATCATTTAGAATTATACCGCCGCAATCTTTCTTATCTGAGCATCGATTTAAAAAACGCGCTATCATAAATTTTCTTTACTGTAAAGCTTTAAATTCTGGTTATATTTACTGTATAAGCGTCATTTTATCGGAATATGATCCCTCGTTTTATCACGAATGAAAAAAAAAAAAAAAAAAATGTAGAATATATTTCACCAAGAAAAAGAAATGGGAAAAATAAATAATTCCAGAATTTATATATTTACAACGAAAATTATGGTTAATAAAACAATAGGTATTTAATTCGCTTCAACCTTTTTCGTTCGTTCAAATCTTTTTATTTCGAATAATTTCGTATCAGACCGATGAAGAGAACAATGAGCGAAGCTGAGTGGTAGATACTATGATTTAGAAATGTTAAAAGCCTCTGACGCGATGTCGGTGAAAATAAAATTAAATAAATACCATAGAAAAAGCGAGAGAGCAGAAATAGAATAAAGTGTCGCGAGTAAAATGTGAATGAAAGAGAAAAGTGCAGTAAAAGCTGTCTCCGGAAATAATGTGACGCGTAATGTGCGTCATCGACTTCGTCTCGGCTCTATTTATATAACACTCGTTTTGTTGATCTGCGAAACAAGATGAAGTGAAATAGGAATTTGTTTCTTTTAAAATACATTAATCGTAATGTTTTTGACATAAGAAATAAATATTTCGCACCTATATATTCCACATTTTACTATTCAATACTTGCAAAGATACATGATGCATTAGATTATTTTTAAAAATATTGACTTAGCTGAACTCTACGAATACCGCTGTAAAATTTGGATACAAATATCGTAGTCGACGAATATACGAATGCCAAATTAACATATCATATAATTTCCTTTTGCGCTAGACTTTTTCTCCATTTTTCGATTCTTCGAAATCGTCTGATTTTATCAGGAACTTGAAATACCGCGCGAAACTCTTGACGATGAAAGACGTAAATGTTACTCTAGCATAAGTAGGACGATGCGTTTTCAGACATGAATTTATTCACTGCTTCAGAGAGAACACGACGATGATTCTCTACACGGTAATCTTAGCGACTTATCTATTCCTATTCTCATCCGAGTTCTTATTCGCGCCGGTATTTGAGAAATGCGGTGTTTAGATGAGAGCCAGGGCGAACGATGTACGCGAAGAAGAGTAATGGCAGGCTGTCACAATACACATAAGTCGTTACTTTAGCATCGATGGAACACTCATGGATAAAGAATTCAGAACTTTATCCACTGCAATTTAAAGCTTCTTGAACGCTCAGCGAGCGACAAATCGTTCGAAAGACATACGATTTGTCCTAAAAAGAAAATTTTGAACGTTTGAAATATTGCGCATAATATTGATGATCTGTATGAAATCTCTTATTGAACCTACATGCTATCTTTCTATTAATCATTAGCATCGATAAAAATGCTTTTATTACATGTATAAAGACGTTAGTGTCTAAAAAATAGATATATATATATATATATATATATATATATATATATATATATATATAAAACTTTTTAAAGATTTATAAAACTTATATAAAGTAATTATATAAAGTAATTAATAAAATTATATCATACACATATAATCCGTGCAATTTCGAGCTCCTTAAATTTAAAAGCTTTTTTTTAGAATAAACTAGCTGATATGAGAAGGAATATAGGTCGAACTAAATAATTGCACGGGTGCATGAAAGAGTATATGCGATGGGATGAAAGAGAGAGAAACCGCAGAAAAAATTGATGGATGCGGTCGATACTTATTATGTGCAAACCAACAAAAGATCACTTGCGGTTATTTTTCGATTTCTTACTTATCAATTTTTCTGAGTTCTGAGAATTTCGAACTTCTCGGCGTATATTTACATGTCATCTCGCAGCTATATATATATATCAATTATAGTCGCCAAAATTAATAATGTTTACCTTGTTACTGATGCATGCGTGATAGATTGCGATCTCACAATTTTTCCGACATTGAATTTTTCCACTCGTCACGCAAAAAACGCGTTCCATAGCGAGCACGGTTTTTGTAAAGAGCGCGCGTGGTCCGGCTAATATGCGTCGAATGTATATGCTCACCATTAGGAAAGTCGCTATTTAAACACCATGCAACACAATGCTACTTGAAACGCGACATAGCGTGTGAGGAAATAAAAAAAACTGCGGCGGATGGACGCAGCGTTGCATTTCGCGCCTGAGCGATGTGTCATTCGTCGCATGCATTCGTTTCGCATGGAATAAATATACTTGTTACACGCTCCTATACAGCGTAAACAGCACGTATAGCCGAAAGAATGTTGAAAGCAATGATGGCGAGCACATTGGAGAAGATTGGATTTCATATAAATTTTATTTATTTTTGGGAAAAAATGCGCGACAGAAATTCGTAATGTAAAATGTAACTAAAATATACAGATAAAATACTGCGGATTACGAATTTCAATATTAATTCTCTTATGCTATTAATTATATTTCAATATCGGTCATTTATTATACTAGACATGCTAAATATATCGCTGATAATAATTGTGTGTGCGTGGAATAATATTGCACGTTGAAGATATGGCTTTTGATTGTATGCGATTGTAATTATGGAATTATATATATAATAGTATTAATCATATAAAAATAGTATTAAAATAGTATTAAGCATATAAAGGAAGTATTTGTTAATTGTGTTATGATTTATGCATAAACCAACAATCATCCAAGGATTTATTGCAGAAAAGCAAACATTTTCATTTATCATCGCACGTACAAGTTAAGATAGAAATTCTCAGCGACATACAATACATCTCGTTATAATTTACATAATTTCAATACCAATATTCATCTATATTACAGTTCATATTATATATACTAATTATCGTCGCGATCGGTATAAGAAAATTGAATCGTTCCGCTGGTGGTCATTATCGCCCGAATGTACTTCGATAAGCGCGCAATTAAAACAAATCTAAATCGATTAAAACGATACAATAGGCGTAGCGCAAAGCATAGTTTCAAAATTATGATGCTACAAATGAATGTCGTTCCTGTGATACATTTGCTCGGATTTCATGCGGAATTTTATTCCAGTTAATTTTCCAGCGCGGATGCGTACGATATCGTCCGACTTTTCTTTCGAGAAAACGTAATAAAACGTGAAACGTTTCCCATTGAATGCGAAATGCGATCTTTCCCTCTCTTTCTTTCTTTCAAAGCGGTGATGATACACTGCGGAAAATTGTCTCCCTTTTTCTTACATCCTCTTCCGTCCGTACACTTTTGAGTGACAACCCTCATTACGAATTACGATATCACGATAAAGCTATACCGGATGTGCCGTAAGCCACGTTGAGTTTCGCGCTGTGCTTTTCGCTTTCGTTTCATCCCATCGGATAAAAAATGGAAGATTTAATGAAGCAGATCATCCGGAACTGACAGCTGGATATGAAGGAAGGGTAACGAGGCAGGGCAGTGGAACGTTGAATTAAAAAAAAATCATTTTAATACCAATTCTGCACTCGTTATTGCGAATATAAAAAGCGCTCGTAGTTTCATGCCTGATGCGGAACGGTTAGTGACAATATGACCAGCCGACCAGTTCATCCATTATTTTATGGATAATCTGCGAGAAATTGTGAAGAGAGTTTGATTGACAGTGACAAATAACCATACGCTACACAAAGAGAGTATCCCCAAAAATGATTATAGTTTAATATCAACCCCGGTACGCGTGCGTGCGTGCAGATTATTTATATAAAATATACATTGCGTTGAAATATTAACGGAGGTCGAGCATACTTATGTTTCTCATTATTATGAAAATATAATTTTGTAGGAATTTGCGAGCGTTTAATATATTTCTAATTTAACTTGTTATATTATTCTTTGTCAGTAACCCGTTCAATTAATATCCCGGGACACAAATAAACTCCTAGTAGCAATTCCGGATATTCGTAAAACGGAAGCTACTACATTGCGTAGCAATTTGCGTGTATCAGATAATAAAAAGCACATCTGCCAAGTAATTGAATAGAATCAATCGGCATCGGTGTGTTTGGTTGCTTGACGAACGCGTCGATGAATAAATGATCAGTGTCCATTGCACGGTTAAATGATTACGCTAAAACCGAGTTTTTTCGAATTTTTATTGGTAATTAATCGGACCTGGCAAACTCGACGCGGCAAAATTGTCTGTACGTTGGGGAATATTAATGGGGTTGTGTATTACGTTGCGGCTTCGTCCGGACATGAATTAATTAACGAGATCGTGTACAAAAATCGTAACTAAATGGTATAAAAGAAATTCTGCGATGCGAGTGTAAATAGGACAATTAGCGGAACGTAAGAAACGGAGGATGAAACGGAAAAATACGAGCAACGACATAAGAAAGAATAACCGTGGCGTGCGTAGCTCGCCCCCCCCCCTCCCTTTTTCCGCAGACGTATCACTGGAAGCACCGCATATAATTCCCGGTGTTTGCTCGCTGCCTCGGTCTAACTCGTCTTCTTCCTTCTATAGCCACTTTGTCCTTTAATCTCTGCGCGTTCCTTCAACCGATCCTGTTTCATGTAAAGAACGCAATCCACGCGTGTAACGAGTTTCCATCTTCTCTCTGCAAAGAAGACTTTACCGTGACATTTTTTCGTCGCTCCATTTCTGCTCTATATACGTTATAGACATTTATGCCGAATAAAAGCGGTTTGCAAAGATTTTTTGTAAAGAATTTGCACAAAGATTCTCGTATAATATATATAAAAAAAAAAAGATATATTTTTCATTGTTCAAATTAAAATGAAAAAGCTGTCAATATAATAAATTCTTAATTAATATTATACTTGAAAACTCAGTAAAAATATTTTTATCAATATTTGCAGCACGTTGTGTCTAAAATGACGAATTAAACATATAATCGTATTGCGATATATTTATGTAGACGACAAGATGAACAATAATGTCATACATTAAATAACCAAAAATTCGATGATGCAAAATAATTCGATTAAATTAAATTTTATATTAAATTAAGTCAAACATGCATTTTTATGACGCGCACGCAAATGCGCTTATGTATCGCAGTTGCGATACGTCGGGCAATTAATATCTACGGCAGCCGAGCGTCCGGTGATATTAAATTTCCGATGCTTACGTGAAATTTACAAGTGACGTTGTTACAGAAAATACGGAATATACGAATTTTCGCGCTATGAATATTAATGTCGCGACAGATTATTAGAAATAACGCGCGTCCGATACATACGCCCGCTAGCGTAACGCAACAATTCCGGGACAATTATTCTCCCGTGGCGCCGGTATCACATTTTCATTCGATTTAAGCTGATTTAATTTTACATCGATGCATAAAATTATAATTACACTGTTGTACTGATTCCAATCGTGCACGCGCGTCAAACGCTCACTGGCCGTCCTTTAAAACGTTTTATCTAACAAAAATGAACGTGTATCGAAATTTCGATATTGTCTCGCGTAGCAACTTCGACGCAAGGTATTCACGTTATCGTTGTACCGTTATTCCTGGCGTCACGTCGATATCATAGTAAAATACACGAGAGGTATAAATAATAAGCCCCGCGCTGGATTTCTCAATCGCTGATAGTACAAAGAAAATATTGTACATCGATAAATCATACAACTCGTGGCTTTTCATAAGTCTCGCCAACGCGTCCTTTGTTTTCGGCCGGTCAAAAGTACGAAAGTTTTCGTCAATTTCGCCTCCTTACGCGACGACGACGTTTGCACGCGTATTGTGTTCTCCATCCTTCCCTCTATACGAACGATCCTCTCGGTCGGATCCTCCCTTGCCGCCGTCTCCTTGACGCATCACCTCTCTTTTCCGGTACCGTTGCCAAGTTCGACGTCGTGCCCGCCACAACAATGCACCGAAAGTTCCATGAACTTCTAGTTCGTATACCAGCGTTCTGTCCTCCCACGGTACCACGCGACAGTCGGCCATCTTTCAACCCGTTCGCCCCGTGAAGCGTGTTCCAACGGTTGCCAGACTAATGGTAAGGGGGACGTGGAGGGATGAAAGGGCGGCGCACGATAGCAAGGGAATTCCGTCGACGGACTGAATCGCGTACGGCGTTATAGTCTTCGAATGCGATATCGTAAATCGAGAATCTCCGATCGTTGCGCGTATCCGTCGATTCGCCTTAACGTCGTGCCTTTTTAAGAGCTAGAAAGTCTTTTATAAAAGACGAGAGATGCTATAAAAATATTTTATCGAGTAAGAGCAATAACTATATATTTAGCATATCGTAGAATTTAATTGAACGAGTTAACCGATGATTGAAATTAATTCTTAATAAAAGCGCTATTTTCGTCGGACAAACTACCATTTCATAGCAAAGAGATTATTACTTGAGCAATCATTTCGTCATCGATCAATAAACCGTAACGAAAGAGAGAACGAGCAAAACAAAATAATCTAGTTTGTAAGCAAGGGTCTGATTTAATTTTGTCAAGACAGACGATCGCGATGGTAAGAGGACGAGAGAGATTTTCCTCGAGATGGAAGAAGCGCTCTTTTTCGACGTCTCTCGTAGTCAATGTAATAGACAAAAAACAGGTTTAATGAGATTTCGAATTATGATGCGGTTAATCCGGTGAGGGAAGGTAACCCTCGGTCGTTTCTCGCGTTCGTTGCCACACTTCGCACGAATCTGCTCGCTATTGCTTCCCCCTTTCCCTGTGACCTTCTTTTGACACCCTCGTGCTTATATGTGACTAGATTACCATCGAAAACTTGAAAGCTCCGAGGATTTTCGTCTTGGATTCGACTTTTCTCCGCGCATCCCTTTATCTCGGAAACGAACGTGAACCAAAAGCATCCAACCCATCGAATCCTCCACCTCCTCGATAGCGATCTTCTCTCCTCATCCTCTAAGGCTGCTTCTGCCTCCCACACGTCAATCTGCATTCGATCGCGAATGTGATACAATTTCGACGTAGAGAAGGCAAGGGTGGAATCGACCGGCGAATAGAGTTCGAAATTCCGTTCTAACGCGGTATAAGAAAAGCGAATAGAAAATCGAACCCAGTGACACGTGGGAAATCACAGCGATCGATTCTATATATATTCTTACCCCGGCGGTGATCACTCACGAATTCCTGAAGTCGTTCTTTACGCGTACTTCTTGCACGCGAACGTCGGTATCTTCGCCAGCTTATTGGAATTTCCCATGAGTAATCGAATTACCTTATGCATAATTCACATTCGCGCATCACGATAACGTGCATTAACTCCGAGGATAGAGCAAAGCGAAAACGACAAAATGTGCACACTTAATTTTAACAATATTCAGTGAACATTTAATTTCCGCTTCGCTTTTTTTTTATTTTTATACTCTTTTCGGTTTTTTTTATCATTTAATAAATATTAAATATATCTATTATTTTGCTATACAGCTTGATTACTATAGTATTATATTATTCTCTTTATGTACAATTAAAATATGTTAGAATTGAAAACTAATTGCGTTCGATTCGAAAAGCTTTCAAAGTTTGCGAATGTGAACCTCATTTCGTGACATACGCGCGCTTGCATCACTATTATCTTCCAGATTTCATATGCTTTCTCTCGTGTTACACATGTTTTACACAGTTATAGCGGCGCACGCGCGTCGATAGAATTGGATTTTATTAATTTAGTGAATTGTCTGAGAGAATTTCGACGGTTCACGAAAGCAGATAGGGTAATCTCCGCGACATTCAGGAAATCAGAGTAGTCACTTCGGATATATTTCTCCGGCATACGGTGATCACTCACACATTCCTGAAATCCTTTTCTCGCATGTGGGTCATGCGGCTCGCTGAATTCCAGACCGTCAGAATTTCCTACGAGTAATCGAATTGCGCGGCGATACGGCAGGCAAAATGATAATAGAAATTGATATCGCGTCTATCGGTCGATCCATTGCCACGAAAAAAAAAGATCGATATTTCATAGAACAAAAGGGTCATTTGTTTCGACAAATTTCAGCGCGCGATGTATCTGCCATATCGATGAAATATAAAATCTATGATTTCAAAGTGTGCAAAGACGCAATGCGACAATGTGACATTAGCCATAAACATTATCGTACCGATAGTATCTTATTCAAAACGCATATATACTTGTGCGAGTAAAGAGAAAGTTATATAATATATAGAATAATTTTTAAAAAGTTTTAAAACTATTTGCTTATCAATCACAAAAACGATATTATTATATTTTTTTTCCGCGAAACGTATTTCAAATGGAAATTCGCGCACGAGCGAAAATTTATTTTACTTCTTTGTTGTTCGTGGAAAAATCTCCGTGTATGTTTTCGGCGATTAATCGTTCCGCCGAGGCGAACAAGTGGCTGCATTCGTATTTTCATGCGCATCGTCGCATCTGGCGGGATGGAAATTTTCTTATAGTTGGCACGTTTAAACGGCGGCCAAGTGGGCCGGGAATTTAAGACCGAATAAAATCCGTCGGATTCCCGAAACCGCGTTTTCTAAAATATGGACGATCGAAGCTGCGTCTTGCGGTGTAGGGGGCAATTGTATAAGATAACACAGATTTTCTAGCGAGTTTCGGAACGATCATTCCCGCGTATCCAGGGCGCAATTTCTGATCTTGCTTGCGATCGTCACTTACAAATAATTTTGCGAGAATCGTTGCTGATTTTCTCCACGTTTTTGCCTCGTTCGTTCGTTCCCCGACGTCGCGCCATCCTCCTTTTCACGGACTCGCATCTCGGCCAAATGCGCCCGATTCCGCATGCAAAACCGCGAATATCGATGTCATGAATTTTCAGTCGGCTCCAAGCCGAAGATCATTACGGTCCGACCTATCTGATGGTACTCCCAACCGAAAGATCTATATGGCATTTCGCTCGAAATAACACATTTTGAGAGCTCTTGCGAAATCAATCGATATAGTTATCCGTGCACAATTTATTTTATCAAAAGGACTCTTTTATAATTTTTAGCTTATGTGCGCATATTAAATTGCGAAATACTAATTTCTTATAATATATACGTGCCGCAAAATCACAGAAACAATTAACATCGAATTATATCATAAAAGTATAATTTTCACGATACATTGAATACGCTATGCAACGCATTTTTTTTTTCAAATCAATAAAAAAGCAATATTGTATAAAGCGTGCCGCACAATACACATTTGAAATTTGGGCAAAATGCGATACGGATCGCTTGATTTATTTTATAAACGATAATACGAAAAGCACCACGGCAAGCGCGACGTGCTATTGTATCGAGTTTTCAAATGAAGAAACTTGCCGTCGTGGATAGCTCGATATAAGCGGCGCGAAGGGAACGACGTTTGGAGAACGCGTTGGATCGCGCAAGAAAGCCGGGGCACAAAGGAAAATGAATAATAGAAGTTGGAGCAAAGCATGTAGGACGCATATCGAGCGATAACAGCCACCAACAGTGAGAGAAGCTTATCGTTTTGAAAGTAAAACAGCGCGCGCTGAATATTGAAGGGAATTTGAATCTCATTTGAATATATCAGCATGATTGGTAAATTATTTTCTCCTGTGTAAAGTTTATATACACAAGAGTATCTAGAGGAACAGCATCGTCGTCTTGTATCAGTCCCTGTTAACACCGAAGGGCGCTTAACATCGAAATCAAGTGCCGTGACTTTACATAAGCGCGTTTTATAACATCGAATTTTATCAGAGTAAATAGACGAACGAAATGACATTTTGCCAGAAATCATTTACAGCGTAAAAAAAAAAAAAAAAAAAAAACAGACAACTATACACGTTCAAGAGAGAAAATGCAACCTACTTCAATAAAAATTTCATTTTCTGGATATTTTTTTAAACGAAACTATCTTAATATTTTCATTGTGGAATATCTCTAAACGTTTCGTATTTAAAAAAAAAATACACTCTAAGGAATAAATACACATATATTTCTTAAAGATACACCCTAAGGAAAAATGTATATGAATCTACTCTGTACTACTGATGATGTATGAATGACTATTTTTTTCGAAAACATAATTTCGCTATCAATTTATTTTAGCAACGGCAACCGAACGAGAAGTCGATACCCTCCATCTCCGAATCGTTTAACGGAACAACCCTAGACTGTGAGGGGACACGTGTCGACGCGTGTGTTCTCTCATACGCGCACGTGTGCACACACAGAGGACGCAAGTTTAATATCTTCGTGTACCAAAGCGCAGTAACGCGCCGCGCGAGATGCTGGCGGAGGCAGGATGTAAGGAGGGCCAAGATTATTGCTTCAATATTGCCCGATGTCAGGCATCGTAGTTATGTCTACGTATCCGCCTCCACAAGGTACCCCCCACCCCTACGACACCCTTCCTGTCCACAATCCTCGACGGCGACGGTGGAGCGTCGTCCTAATGCCGCGTGTACACGTACACGTATAGCGACGGTAGTTGCACGTGCGTAACCCTCGGCAATGTTGCGCTGTTATTAAGCCATCTCTTACCAGTTATATCCCCGTAAGCTCCGCCAACCTTCCAAATGCCTCCGGCTTGGCATGTGAATCGGAAGTTGCTCTGTTTACGATTGGAAGATCGAACGGATGGATGTTGAAGTTTTAGCGTCTTCGGAATTTATTGGATATCAAAAATACGAGCAATTGAAAATTAAAGATATAATCAATCGTGTATTTTATTATCAATATAATATAATATAATTTGTATGTTTAAGTTACGTAAGTGGATGTTAAATTATATTAATACAGTAATTTAATTCATTGGTTTATAACTTCTACAAAATGCAAATAGCGGTAAGTTACATTTTCCCTTCTTCGATTCATTTTGTTCGAATCTATTAAATTAAGGAAGTTTACGCAAGGGTGTTTCGTAATTATTAGAGAGACAAATAACGCGGCCTAGTTTACAAACAAACAATAATACATCGGCCTTATAAGAGGTGCAGTTGTGAAGATAAAGCTTCAACTTCATGGAAGCAGCTTTACTCTTGAAATATTGTCTACGAAGAGAAACAAGAGAACTCCGCATACCGAAAGAATTATGTATGCATGTCTCGTGAATTTCTGGATCACAACAGAATTTCTTTATTCAAAAAACAAATATAATGCCGTACGTCTTGTGTGGCGAAACAAACAGTGCCGCGTCTGCGAAATTGGAATGCATCTACTATGTTAACATCTGCGACGGGAAGTTCGAGAACGTTTAACCTTTTCAGAAGTAAGAATGTACATACAAGCGGATTCAATAAATACACTCATGAGAATGATATATGAATGTCTGAAATTTCTATAACAAGAAATAAAGAATTGCAATAGATATCCCACCATTCATACTTATGGTATGTATGTACAATAGAGAGATAAGTGCGGATGGTGGAATATCTATTGCAATTCTTTATTTCTTATTATAGAAATTTCAGACATTCATATATCATTCTCATGAGTGTATCTACTTGTACATTCTTACTTCCAAAAAGGTTAAACGTTCTCGAACTTCCCGTCACAGATGTTAACATAGTAGAGATGCATTCCAATGTATATAAAATATATATATATAATAAACATGTATATATATTTTGTATACATATATGTATATGGTATATGAAAAGGAAAGAAGCCATGTAATTCAATCACGAATCGTATTCTGTTCTATTGTATATTTAACTAGATATTTTTAATAAATCAAAAAGTTAAAAGGAATATGCTAAAAAAACTAGCCATCATCACTGCAATTTATTAATTGATATTTTTAATTAATAAATTGCAGCGATTATGGTTAGCAACCTTCTGATTTATTAGAAAAATTAAATTAAGTATACAATAGAACCGATTACGATTCATAATTGAATTGTGTGGCTTTCTTTCTTGGGAAAAGACTCAGAAATTAGATATATTCAATTATGCTCGCTCTTTTTTTTCGCAAATTCTAATTGACGCGCAGAGAACTTGTCGATAAAGAGAATCATGTTAGATCAATCGGCATTTGTGGAAATGCATCGATTTAACAATCAAAGTAAAGAGAAGGAGGACGAAGAGGAGGAGAAAGAGAAGCTTCGAGGTCACGTGCGACGAGAGAGCGAATATGCCTAACATACGCCGTTAGTAATTACAACGGAATCATTTGTTTGCCGCAAAGCATTGTTGCACAGTGAAATGTTCCACTACCAGCGTCCATCATGTACACTGATATATCCCTCTGTTCCCTTCAGCTATGTTTGATCCTGCAGATTCAAATGCATTGTACAACCTCTCGATTCGGCCTGCCGATACATCTACATATGCACACATATTCATCAATACACATGAATTGTGTGCGATGTGTGTCGAAAAATGTTGCATATTTCGATCTTATGCTAAATCGATTATTAGGTTACGCAATGACAAATTAAGTGGGCGAGATGTAAAGCTGATCGATTCGTAAGTAGAGAGGTATCTCGTCTTCTACAACGAGACAGAAATAGACAACGAGATGCACACGCTAAATACCGTTCGTTATGTAGCGTGAATTAATGTTCACACATACGATAAGTCTCTTTTAAATGAAAATGTCGCACATATTTAATGATGATATGTATTTTTATGTTTGAAATTTATCATTTTATCAAATTTCTCGTGTATTATTTAATTCTAAATCATAGGCACATTTTATTCTAATTATAATATTAGCTCCGCTATAATGTATCAGGTATATATTTATATGTTAATCCTCTCTTAAACTGAATCAGTGAAAATCTTATTAATTAAAACGGTGACAAGTCATTGAGAATTTCACTGATATTCAATGAAAACATTTGTTTCTCCGTTTTATGTTTTACTGATTATGACAGTAAAATTTTATTGAAAAGTGAGCCATTATCACTAACCAATTTTTCCTTTAGTGATATTTCACTACTTGCAATGCAAATATTAATTAAAAATATTAACATGCAATATAAAAATAAACATATTTTTAAGTAAAATTATATTGCAACGATCTCGCACGATTTATACTTATCAATATTCGTTTCTCTCTCAATATTAAAAATATAAATATTTATTTCTCAAAAAAAAAAAAAAAAAAAAAAAAAAAAAAAAAAAAAAAACATGAAGCGACAAAACATTGAATGTATTTTTATTCGTAGTAATATTGACGAAGCAGACACATCTATTCAAGCATACCAGTTATTCACGCTGATATTAATTCCACTCCCACCGTAGAATCCATATTGCGGTTTCATTGCCGCTAATAACACCGTTTGCAGCCAGTCTCACTCGTTATTTTTCTGTCAAATGCGAATTCCAACAAGGCATATTAATTATCGAAGATGCTACCGCAAGCAAAGCAATTTTCCCCTCCGGCACGAGTCCGACGTTGGTATTGCCAGAAACGCGAGTACGTATTGGCTGCGGACTATATCGGCTGCACGTCGATTATCCGATATCATCCAATATTTCATAATGGATATCCAATATTTACGATAGTGGACAGACGCCTGCGGATGTGCGATGCAAAAAGCGATAGGACTGATAAAGAGAAAAGCCGAATACGGATAGAAATGTAAAGCGATTCTCAGAAAGAGAAGCATAGAGCGAGCAGTGTATGTATATTGTGTATGTAAAAAAAAAAAAAAAAAAAAAAGAGGAGAAAAGAGAAGATGGCTGTAATGAAAGTAGTAGTAGTAGTAGTCGATAAACGATTTGGAAGAGTGGTAAAAATTTAGACTAATCTCTAGCAAATTTTCAATCATGGTGTGATGCGTTCGTTCGACTTTGGCGCGGACAACTGAAATCTGCGGCAATTATTCCACGAATGTTCGACATGATTGGAATTATAGACATTTGAGTTTTCGATTTTGGAGAAATATATACCGTTCTATCCCGATGCACATAGTTACACATTCATAAATATTTGATAAAGATTCGATCAGTTAACGATCCAACAGAGATGGAGTGGATGATTAAGTATTCGAATACATACTCGAGTACGTCCAACGAGTATACAAGCATATGATACAACAGCATATTGTTGATATAGAGAATGAACGTATCAATATTATCTAATAATCTAAATGTACGCCTAAAGAAGTCTGTCGTATTAAATTCCAATTAAATAATTAATCTGATGAGTAAATAATATATATTTAATAAGCTAAATGTAGGGTAATGATTAGAATAAGATATAGAGAATATATGGTATAATGTGGAAATTATATATTACCCTTTGAGCAACGTGATATCAGCTATAGAAGCTGCAAGCGAATAAAGCAGATGTATCGTTACCTAATATACAAGAACGTTGCACGTTTGCAATATAATTCATATACTAAAGCAAAATGTATATCATGATTTAAAAGTGAAGATATATAAATGATATTTACATACAATATCAATATATATATATATATATATATATATATATATATATATATATATAGAATAAATTAAATTATAGACATTTTTTAATATGAAATAATTGAATAAATTACAATATATGTTATTCAATCTCACTTTTAGAAAAGAGTTGTCGATGCAAGGCATAAAAAATTCTTGCGAGAAATTTTATTATTTAATCGCGCGCGCGCACGAAATGTATTAAAGAAATTTACAAAATTATATAATATATTATTCTTATTACGGCAAATCGCAAATCGCGCAATTCAAGTTGATGCACTTTGTCTGGAGCTTGCTTGAAAACGACGTTTCTATAATCCCAAGAGAAAGCGCTCCGAGACTTATGGTACTGTATGCAAACCTCCGCATAGAATTCAAGACGAATGAAGGGCAGAGAGCAGCCCCTTTCTCTAGTACCTTGCACAAGCAGGTTTGTGTAACCTCAAGTAAGGTCCAGCGCAAGCTCTTCTCTCCTCTATCATGAAATTACGAAATTCTGCTTGCAACCGGAGCCAACCATTGTGAGAGGTATTTAATATTATGAACGGGACCATTTCGCGCCCCATCTTGTTACGAAATGTAAAGGCTATAAATCTCTTTTTTTCTCTCTCTCTCTCTCTCCCTTATTCCTCAAAATTTTTTATAAATATAAAACTATTCTAAATTGCAATATTTTACACAGGACATTATAATATCTTATACAAAATAATGCAATTTAGTAAAATAAAGAAAGAAGTTTAATAAAATAAAGAAGATAGATAATAAAAATTGCTAAAACTAGTTTATATAATTCTATTAGCTATTCAACTATGCATGCCAAACAAATAATAATTAAATTGATGGAATAATATAATAATATATTGAGCAAATCATATTTCAAAGGATGTTAATTAATGACAGACATATTATACAGATTGGAGCAATTGGGAAGAGGAGGGGAGCGGGGGAAAGAGTAATAATATTTGCGTTGTGCGTGCAAATATTTGACATTTATATTATTTGAACTCGTATTAGTATCACGCGACACTAGATGCGTTCCTGCGGACTTTAAATTTAACGCTAGAATAAACTTTGAGTTGACATTAACAGGATAGTATCGTATTATATTGCGCTATTAGTGCAATTTATTACTGATGAAAACAACACGTATATTATTTCGCACTACACTACTTCGAAATATATATATTGAGATAGCAATAGTGCTTTTTATTGTATGTATCCGATAAATTCAACCGTTATTAATTAGTGATTTGACTACCATAACAAGATTATTGCCACAAATCTTTTTTTTTTTTTTGCGATTCTTACTTTTAGCTGCGGCTTAAAAATTTGAAAAATTTTTATTCTTTTTAAAAGATAGAAACTTATCAATTTTTAGATTGGAAGAACTTATAAGAATCTAGCACATATATACACATATTAATCTCTCTAAGAATAGCTCTATGATTCGACAGAATCATTGAGCGAAATTTTTCTTCTGACGCAAGACCTTCGTGACGATAACAAACAGATTGATAATAGTGAGACCGACACAGCTTCGATTAACGGAAAAGGTTTGGAAAGGGAGAAATAGAAGGCAAGATCCCCCGCAAAAGCCCTTGCCTTTTAAAAGAGCCAACCATCCTCGAACATTTGTTAAGCGTCTCGGCGGCGAACGCTTTAAAAACCATATCATTTATAATGCTACGACAAAGAAAGCGCCTTTGAGTAGGAAAGAGAATATCCTGTAAGAAAGACATTCAAGACGTTCCGCGATTAATCCAAAAGGCCCACGTGGGACGAGAAAGGAGGACGATGAAGTAGCTCTCTCGGTGTCTTTTCATTTTTTTCACTTCTTGAATTTTTTATATCTTTCTCTCCAATGTTCGTCTCTGTGTTGCCCGGCATAGCAACGATGCGCATACGTAATATAAGTAAATCATCGAAAAATTAACATACACGTCACAAAAAATATATGTGAAGATTATCAATTATAATTTCTTGAGTAAATTCAGCGCGCAATAAAAATGGCTTGTTGATTTATCCATAAACAAACATCTTTGCTGCTATCAGAATATTATCGCGCAGTCGCCGTAACTCGAATTACATCCTGGCAAATGTAATAGTACCGTGGAACGAGGATTTTCGACAATTCCGGAGCAATTATCGGAAACGGTTTCCACAGCTTCCTGAACAGCGGCTCTAGATTCATTTCCTGTCCTCACCTGCTTTGAAATCGGCAGCCCCTTTCCATCATCCGGGAGTCCCGCGCATCACGAGCAGGAAAGTTTCCCGCGAGTAGTGGTGGGAACAATGTTACCGGATGCAGATGAGTCTCATTTCCCACTTACTTTCAGGTCGTCGTCTCTCGACCTGCCTCGCTGATCTCTCGTCGCCGTCGTCGATCGGGGTTGCCACCAACGACAGATCTTTCTCTCTCTCTCTCTCTTTCCCACCCTCACTCTCATCTATCTCGTTCTGCACCATCGTCGTCTATCTCATTGTAGACTTTCCCTCTATTCGTTCCCTTCGTATTTTGTACCTACTAGCACATTACGGGATTTTTTATCGTCCTACGGTGTCGGACGTAAGGGTTGACCGTGGTTTATCAGTCAGATACTTCGATCGGTTAGATAGAACGGGGAAAGGCATTTCCGCCTTTAGTCTCTTTGTTGGCCAACATCTTCCATTGCGGTCACTTCATCGCGGAGATTTACGAGAGAAACTTTATATTCGTCACATGATCGCCGGCGCGTGGCTGCTTTTTTCAGCCGCATTTGGCCACTCAAACGGAGTTATTATCAGCCGTTCTTGTGGAAAAACTTAGAGACTCTTGAAATATCTTTTTCCTTATTGACCCTCAAGAGGCACTCTTGAACTTTGTGAAGCAAAGTAAAACTAGTTGCGTGTATCCAATAAATATCTAAGACTATAATATTATAAATGATGGGTTTTGAAAAAAATTTCAATCAAAATCGCTAATTTATCAAAGCTCAATACCATTAAAGCTTTCAATTTTTTTGAAAAATGCGGTTGAAAGAAATTAGAAAAGAGATATAAATTTCAATCGCGCAAAGTAATAAAATGAAGCAAAATTTTATGATAACTATTTCCAACAATGCACTCGGTATGCAATTCTGTACTTGCGGAATGTTAACTTTTATAATTTTGCACATACACCCAGTGATAATGGAATCTCATTTGCTAATGCATTCATAATTTAATTCATCTTCTCGCATGTTCACACGTCTCATGATTAATCGCGTCAAAGTAATTCGTTATAAAATGTGATCGCAATATCCATTTCGCGAAATCCTAAAACTCTCGAGGGCGATAGTGCACGTTTCTGTGTGTAAAATATAGCGGTTGCACCGTTCGCTGAATTTCAGGCACACTTCTTAAAGCAATCCTTTTAACGTCGCGGCAAAAGATTAAGATTCAACAAAAGTCAGCATTTAATAACTTAGGTAAGCAAAACGCTAAATTTATTACGTTGAATAAACAATAAATGAATTCTTCTTTACTTTAGATTCATCATTTAATATATCAAAAATCAACTTCTTTCTTATAATAAATGTAAAAACAAATTATATAAAATATTATAGTAAACACAGGCCAAAAACTGTCACGTTAAATGTTTGTAATATAGCCAATGTGTCGATAATTTTACCGTTATGCGAAAATGAAGGAAAAACTTCAGTACTGATCTATATTGCAGATATCAGCACTTTTTTTAACTTTCCACGATGACACTCGTTACTGTCACATACGTATTATATCAGCTACGTGTCTACTCCGGCAAGACGATTCTCAAACTTGTCTCTCTCCAAATCGACAAATGGAAAATTGGTTTCGTTTTCAGAATGATAACGAAAACTTTGCAAACAGGCGAATCTTCGGAGAATGTGCTAAAATGTAAAAAGATCTACTCGCAAAATAATAAAAATTATAAAAATAATAAAAATTTCTATTATTATAATGAATTATTATCATTTAATGAATTAATCTAAAAACACATCGACTTTTGCAATATTTTTAACAAGGCATTCATCCAACAAGATGATCATTAAAACTTATTAAAAAAGTAAAAAATTGTCTGCATATCAAATATCGATGTAATAGCCGTTATTGTTGTTACTTGTATCGTCAATGAGCTACAAGAAATTGCTCTTATACAAGATGGGAAATTCTCGTAGTCTGCCACAAGGTCTTAAATTGCAATCTAACGTTATTCAAGCAACATCTATCTACCGCTAGGTGCTCGCTCATGCTTCTGTCATGTTATCGCGCGACGTAATTCATGAAATGCGGCAACGTAACTTAAACGACTTCTCGCACAATGCAATAGGAATAGGCTGTTAGGCAGATAGGGAGGGAAAGGGCAGGAGAGCGGAAACTGGCGGACATACGTCGATCGTAAAATCGTTGATTCGATTTATGTAGGCCGTAGTTATACGCGATACGACCCGTTCGATATCGCGTTACGGTCGACGGCTGTCGACTGACGATGAACCAAAATCGATCCTATCTGGGGAGGAACCGGCGAGCGGGCAACGAGTTTGCCAGTAGTTCCGGCTTGTCCGTTCGTAACCACCGCGCCGACACGGCCAACGGGGTGATCCAACTTCTCTCGGGTGCAGACCCGGAGGCGGTAGTCGGGCTATAAGTAATAGCTAAATTAACATCTTAGTGCATCCCCGGAGCATCATCTGCTATCTACGGGCCGTTTGTGCCTCGTAGGAGAGTCATAAGACATATCGACGCACAAGCAAACAACGTCCGGCGGGCTTGCACGATAAAAGCATTGCGAAAATACATCTCCCCCGAGATACGAGATTTTATGCTGTTCCTATGATATACTTTGACCTGTTCGCGTGAGAATGCCCGGTCATATTACACATATACAATACGCCTAATGTTCACGCTTGTGAAAATTTCGACATTTTGATGATACCCATTAACACTCTTGTGTGAATCGCGAGGTATAAATAGCAAGTAGCAGTTAAAATCGTTCTAAAATTTAAAACACCAACAATGGAGAATGATATATATATATATATATATATATGTATGATATAATATAATATGATATGAAATATAAATTTGTCTTGCTTGTTTTTTTATACGAGAAAACGTCAACGTAAGCGCACTGTCTGAGTTTTCAGAATTACGACTATGAGCTGTATACAGTGCATATACGAGCACGTAGCTGCAGTTGACAAGCACTTTCGAATGCGAGATGTACAAAGAATAGATGGTTGTTGAAAAAGTAGGTTATGATATTTCATCACGCCAACATACAAACGTGAAATAATATATAATAATGCTATTATATATATATATATATATATATATATATATATATATATATATATATATATGATTGTGTCTTATTTTACAAAAATTATAATTGATATTTATACGTATATATCTTTTATAGATATATATATAAAAAAAAATATAATTCCTCTACGTCTATCCGTTTTTTTTTTTAATTAATCACTTTTTTCTTGTAGCAATTCTTCCCTTAGTTAACCATATATATTTAAATTTCTATTTTTCAAATAATGCCAAATAAGTTTCTGTATAAAGTAAATTTTTTTCATATCTAAAAAATATTTTTCAAAATATTCGCGAGCAATTATTGTGATATACTGACGCGAAATGTCCTGGATAGTGCCGACCCTTTATCAAGTTATTTCACTTTGTTCCTTTATTACTTTTCCTGTGACTACCTTCCTTGAAACGCCTCAATCAACTTAGTAAACTCACTGTAGCGTTCCTTGATCGAATTAAAACGTCGTTAACGCGGGATTACAGATCGATCTCAGGTTTGATGTCGCTTAGTTTATGGCAAGTTTCCAGACACTAACAGGAAATTGCTTTTACTGATTATCGACGATTGCATTAAGAGAGTGTTGCAGTCTTTGTCAATATTATGTATGACGACTAATAAAATTAAAAGATTAATTAAGACTCATAATAAGTAGCACGTGTGTGAACATACTTGTTTTTAATAAAGCATTGAGCGAAAAGCGAATTGGAGAAGAGATATGTGTGGAAATAAATTATTTTTCTGCACTCGAAATATATTTTCCAATGGATTAAATCGAATATTTACGACCCGAATCATGCGAATTCCTTAGTAGCATGTCTGGAATTTTTTATGGAAGTGAGAAGTTATTTGCGTAGACGATTTCGCGCACCGATTAATTAAATGGAGACAATAGGGCACCATCTCGCTTAGGTATGAATCGGCAGACCGTTATTCATCGAGACGCCGAAATTAATTTAATAATTCCGCGATTTAATACTATCTCGTCTCTCTCTCTCTCTCTCTCTCTCTGGCTCTCTCACTCACTCACTCTCTCTCTCTCTCTTTCTCTTCCTCCGCCCCTTTTCCATTTTCTACCACATTCAAAGGTCCCTTTGTACTATTACTAGGGGACTTACTTATTGTGCATCGCGCTATTATCAATAAAGGCGTATCCGCCTAATTCGCGTCTATCTCATTAAATGACGAAAAGCTAATTAACTGCAAAAATAAATAATTCAATAATTAGTCTTTGTTCAGACCAATTCTATTGTAAATCAACTTGCAAGTCAATTATATTTTCCACTACTCGTTAAATTCAATGATTTATTATTATTCTGATTTACTGTAATAATTATAAAATTACCTGTCATTTGCGAATCAATGTTTACAGAAAAGATTGTTCATTAACACGTGCATTGGAAAAGTACGGTAAAATTACGTAACACCTATTGTATGTAATTGTATTGTATTGTAACGTATGTTGTACGTATGTACTTATTGTAACATGAAGCGTTGAATCGGAATAACGTCGAAATGCATGGAAAAGTAGCAAATAGTCTCGTAGATAATAATCCTATACACATATATACTGCATACATGTATATACGCGTATATCTCTCGGCGTATGCTCTTTCATTACACATTGTTCTCGTTTTCTTCTTTCGCTTTTATATGTTGCAAATAACGGTACCGCGTATTCGCCCTAAAAAAACCGAGACTGTGAAAGAGTTCAATCACGTAATATTTTATTTTGTGCCAGCGAATAATTGGCAAAGTGTGAAGCATCGTCTGGCGGATCTAATTTAGCGAGTTGCTTTGCTAAAATATATATACTATCCCTGGCAAAAAAACGCTGATACAAGCAGTGATAACAAAAAATTCACTTTGTTGGACGCAGAGTATATGTCGATCTCACGACAAATCGTCGAAATTGCAATTTCTTCTGCTGTATATCGAGAGAAAGAGAGATAAAGAGATGATAGAGAGAGAGAGAGAGAGAGAGAGAGAGAGAGAGAGAGAGAAAGCGTGTCGCAAATATAACTTCCACTTGTGCGAATCATGAGTTTGCGCTTTTACGAATGAAACGACGGCGCTTGAACAGTTAACAACGCATATTGACGAATTAAAATCGTTTAAAAATCTGATAGATAATTTTTCTTCACAATACATATTGCAGTATTGCACGTATGCAATACTCGTTGCATACATTGGCGCGCATAAAAGAAAAATGCTAATCGCGCGGCTTACCGATGTGCTTGCACATAAATTTCTACTTGCGGTAAGAGCTTTCTGTGCTCCGCCAGATACCTTTCTCAGTTCCCAATGGGGCATAAATTATTTTCCTAATTACTGCCAAGCCGTGAATCGCGTGTTGAGGATAATCCCGGAAACTCTTCACCGCTTTTCCACCGGTGTGATTAAGTTTGGTTTCCAGCGGAACATCCTCATTTTAAGAATTTTTCAAATACGCAATTTACATCGGTGTAAAATGCAATTTACATGATTATTGAAACTGAATTGGAATTAATAAAAATTATCTTGATATCATATACGATAATATATTTTTTCCTAAAACTACAATATCTAGTAATAATAAGATTATCTTCATGTACAATGGATAAAATATATATTGAATTTATTATAAATTATTATTATTTTTCAATTACAGCGGTCATCTAAATTATTTTACAATACGCATGGAATAAAAGAAAAGGAAAATTATTGTTCATATTTTTCTCTCGTTCTTATATAATATGTTAAATTAACGCAAAAAAGTCAGATTTATTTTCAGATTTTATGTCCTAAAGTTGGCATGATGGCACTAAAGTTAATTTTCCCATTTCTGTGAGAGTTATATGCATGTGCAAAATTTTCACTTCGCTTCTATAATAGCATGATTAAAGTACAATGCTACAAAGAGAAAGTAAATGATGTCGGGAATTGATCATGAAATAGCTATTCCGAAAGACAGTCTCAAAAGACAATGTTCTAATAATCCCATCCGCGAGAACTATTTCAAATTCTAGAATTATTTCAAAATAAACGAAATAAAATCAAGTATGCACAATTATCTATTACGTAGCAAAAAAATTTAATGTCCTCAACCACTCGATGTCAAGTACCTCTAATTACTTTGTAAGGGTAATATATCTCGCGAGTTATAATAACGGCGCTACATCTGGCATACTCTAGAACCACTTAAATATTGAAATGTGACACGTATTAAATTTCGCTCGGATAGGCCTCACTCTTCCGTCTCAAGTTAGAAAGTTGAACGTGTATAACTGCAATTTTACAAAGTATTGATAAACGGCGGATAAAATTATAACACAAGGGACTAAGAATTTTCTATTTGCCACCGGGGACTATGCACCGATGTTACGTCTTGCGAACTGTGGCTACACGTTATTTGCTGAAATCCATCGCGACATATCAGTGCACACAAAGGGCAATGCACTTGTGACGTGAAACGTGAACGTTCAACGACTTATCGATCCCGCCTTCCGTGTAAGACCCTCGGACGTTTAATAAAATACGAAGGGAGTTCGCGCGCGAGCGATGCACTTTCACGCTACCGGTCGGCTGCATCATCGAGTGCATCTGTGTGTGAACGCGGCGCGACACGACGCGCCACATCGATCATTACGTAAAAACTCAAGGGGCACCCGAAGGTCTTCGGTCGAGGAAACATATTCAAAATCTGCATCATTTCACTCGGCAATTTCTACCCTTCTGAGAGTACGTCAAATACAACACGAAGCAAAATTCATGCATACATGGAATATAACGAAGTTATATATTTTATGAAAATATCCTATTTTGTGCGATTAATCAAGTAATAACAATTTAATGGACTGAGATTTAATTATAGTAGTAATGAGAGAGAGAGAGAGAGAGAGAGAGAGAGAGAGAGAGAGAGAGAGAAAGAGAGATTACATTATCGTTAAACACATTAATGATTTGCAGCATTGTAATTATAATTGTGATGGATATAATATTTATACATATATAATTACTTTTAAATTTAGCCAATATAAACTAATTAATACAATGTTTACGTACCTATTAAACTCAAAGTTTAATTTATTTAGTTAGGATATAATACTATACACAATGATAATACCAATTTTTATTAATACTTTTCTGAAAAATCACGGAGCAACATAATGCCATTTTTATCGCAACGTAAGAGAGACTGTAAATGCGTGTGATTTTCCACTGTAAATGCAAACTACTTTGACAGAATAGCTACTCAAACGCAGGAAACAACTCACGTTCTAGTTTGTCATCGGCTAACCGGAGACAGAATATCCCAGAAGCATGACAGCAAAGCGACTATTTAGGGCGAATCAAACAACTGACCGACGTAAATGACATTATCGTAACAACGTTACACCATTAATCGTAATTTTTCAAGCCCGAAAGATATCAATCGCACTTTGACAAGACATCGTCCGCAAAAATCTTACAATTAGCTACGAGATTTTTCTTAGATTCGCGTGCATGAGTACAAGCGAATAAATGAAAATTATTGTGACAGTAAAGGACACGGCGAGTATGCCATAAATAATATTCTTTCCCGATTGTTCTCGGATGGGGAGGAGCAGAGTAGATTGTCGCTAGATTAAATTGTACGGGTTACGCGATGCTCTATAGAGAGCAAAGAGCTCCAGGGAGAGCAGCGAGGGGGAGGGAGAGGCGGTGGGCGGGTGAAAAAAAAAAAGGGTCAGAGGGCGGACAGTAAAGCGATCGCAGTTACGGCCGGAAATTGGCGAAACTTTGCGGAAGGTAAATTAGCGGTGGTAATAAAAAGCGGCTTGGTTCTCGCCGAATTTTCTCGTCCCTTTTTCCCAGGACAGGCTTTATTGCGCGGACCTCCAACCTCATCCTCCCCCCTCCCCCCCCCGGTCATCGTCCGACTGGTTCACCAAAATGCACGACGATGGGAGAGAGCTCGGCGGACGGTCGGATGAAATTATGAGAGCGAGTTTCGCGGAAACGTGCAAGAACTTCGCTTCTTTTTGGCTCTCTCTCTCTCTCTCTCTCTCTCTCTCTCTCGATATTCAACATGGAAAAATAACAATAGGATCAAAAACAATTTATTTAATGCTCCCTACCCGTTCGTTCCCCAAATAGGGTCGATAAGACGGTTAGATATCTCTAGTGCAATCCCCCTCTACTGCCACATCAAAAAAGAGGATCATCCCCTCGTAATCTCGCTGGATTTACATTTAGAGAGCGTTTAGGCATAGGTTCAGACGGATACGAAGTATCCAATGATTTCTATCACTTTTTCTTGTTGTATGTCGTATTCTAAAGCAGCTTCTCTGAAATGTATCTGCAAAAGAGGACTTCATCCAGCCACGAACAAGTTTTGTGGATCTTAGAAAAAAATCTATGACACGCTACTCGATGAATAATTTTAATATTTTTAGTAAAAATTACCTTTTTGTGAGAGAGAGAAAAAGAGAGAGAAAGCGACGAAATAATAAATATGTATGTATAATTATGATTTAATTAATTTTGAAAAAACGGGTAACTAGAGTTAATGTGTTTTTATAATGTATGTTAATTTTATAAATATTGTATATATGTATGTGAATTAATTAATTAACGTTGTTAATGATTAAAACTCCATGAATTCGAAAGCACACGGTTAAAACTATAGGAAAATATAGTAATTATGTATAATAGAATATATCTCTGCGTTTCGGAAATCATAATTTTTCGTATATCGTATAAAGATACAGCCAAGTATTAGGATAAGTAGATTTTTTCGCGCATTTCAGCTTTTTAATTAAAGTCCTATATAACACGCCACGAAATATAAAAGATAAGCCGCGATTTAAAATTTCCGAAAAAAACGCAACAATTAAATAAATCGACGATAACCGGAATACTCAATTCCAATATATATGTAATTTTTGGAACAATCGGATGAACAATATAATTATTATATATTTAAACAAAAATATTTTGACGGACAATTGGAGCGCTTTTTATAATCGCGTCTGTAATGTACTATATTTGTGAATATAAAATCTAATGCCCGATTAATTTTTAGATGCGTGATTTTATGAAAATTTCGCGATTGAGAATAAAATATGTATACTGTTTCGCAGAGGATTGGCTAAACAGAATAAAATATTATAAGTCATAAGATACCGTTATAAAAACACTGCGTTATCGCCACGTTTACTGCAGGATAACTGGCCCAACAATTTGACAAGATCAAGGTCAATTTTTATTCTTTTCAGTTTTCCTAAATGTAAATTTTGTTTTATTATCTCTAAAAATAATTTTAATTTTATTTTAGAAAATTTGTCTTATATATAAATAAACTTAAATTTTAATTTATATATTCTTTATTCATATATTATTTAATATATTATTTTTTATATATTATTCTATTTTTATATATTATATTTTCGTTTTATTCTTTTGTTTATTTCCCCAATATTTTAATATTCCTAATACTCTTTTAATTCCTAATAAGCATTTAATTTCGTAAAAATCTTAAGGAATTAAATAACTATCTTAAATTAAAATAATTCTGATAGTCCTAACAACCCTACTTTTGCTGACTAAGCCAGCGGGAATCCGGGATCACGGAAATTTCGGGGAACGTGTCCTAATCGCGTGGCCTACTCGCGTGCCCAACTCGCGTGCCCAACTCGCGTGCCCTACTCGCATGTCCTATTCATGTGCCCTAATAAAATGCACCGTACGTGACTTCCGTTGGGCCAGTTGGACCTACCTTCCGTTAATCCTGGCCATATTCATTCTGGCTACACCTAGCCAGAGATGTAGCTTCGATCTTTATCGGAGATCAATGAAGGAGAGAAATTCTTTCCGTTGCCGGCTAATTATTATCGCCGGTACATGAGCGTAATTTTACGCTCGTTTACGGTCATGAGACATTACGACCATTTGTCATGCATTATTTTAATATAACTTTAATTAATATAATGCCAAGTTATCAATCAAAATTAATTTATAATAATATATAATTTAATAATATATAATTCAATAATATATAATTTATATTAAAATCAAATTGATAAAAGATTAATATTTTATACAATTTAATAGATCGATAATTTGGCATTATATCAATCAAAGCAAAGTTTTAATCAATTTGATAATATATGAATGGGCTAAAAAATTAAGATAAAATCGGCACAATATAACAATAAGTTATTACTATTTTATATAATTAATAAATTTACTCTAGCGTCTTCTTCATTAAACAAATTAAATAAAATTCATCAATTAAAAAAATATTTTACATCCTTTGCAAATTTTTGCTTTAATTCATACTATAATGTGTTTTAATGCATAGTAAAAAAATCTATATTGAAAGTTATTTAATTCAATCTATTCTAGCCCATCCATTTTGAGGCAACGGATCTATTTATAATCTACAGTCTACATATATATCTACAATATCTACGAATCCGTTATCTCAAAATAAAATAAAGTTTATCACTCACCGGCACTGATGCGCAACAGCGGAGTTGTTGGTCTTGAGGCTACGTTGTCTGTAACATACAAATGTAAAATTCAAATTATAGCAGCGCCCAAAATATAATTAATATTTCAAAAGAAATTATTATTTTACATGCCAAATTTTATATCCGATGCGTACGATAATAAACAGATACATAAATATGAAACAATTTTATAAATTCTGAAAGGACTGTTTTTTGTAATAGTAAAAACATTTATCGGATTTATGTGTTCTTTTTAAAAAATTTATTTAAAAATCTTTCTCTTGTTTAATTCATTAAAATAATGAGACCGAATTAATACGCGTACGCGATTTTTATCAAACAGAATACAAATAATAAATACTCACCCTTGGGTTGCTCCGCTGGTGCAGGATGCCTCTCCTAGGCCTCCTCCTCCTCCCAGAATGTCAGGGTCGCTACGTTGCTCTGTAACATCCAAATAAAAGATCCAAATTATAGCAACACTCAAAATAATTACTATTTTAAAAAATTTATTATACGCATTGAATTTTTTATTCGATGCATACATACATGCAATAATATGTAGATTAATAAAATAATTTTACAAATTTTGAAGAAAAAAAAACACTTTTACTAATAATTTCATATACAAGCTATAATCTAAAAGTAGAAACTTTTACAAGATTATAGCTTTCATATAAAAATTTTTTCTCTTTAATTCTCTTTTGTCTAAATTATAAAAAGCCAAATTACGCGATTAATTTGTAAATTAAATTGTATATACGCAATTAATAAATTACTTACCACAGGGTTGGTCCACCGATGCCCGATGCCTCTCCTAGGCCTCCTCCTCCTCTCAGGTTGATTCACACACGCGATACTTAAACGGCACTCCCGCACTTTTATTAAAAGATTACTTCCGCACTTGTACGCGCGATACTTTTAAAGACACTCCCGCACTTTCGAATTTCGGCACGATCGAACCCCGCTTCACGTGAGAATCACACTTCGAGTCGACAAGTCGGGAATTCACCGATTACTTCGAGCAAAGGTTAAGCGGAAGCGGAAGAAGACGAAATCGATTGATGGAATAATCGCGAATGGGGTTCGCTCGACTCTTGACCCGCGCCTGCTCCCATCGAGGGCCGACTAGAACATCGTTAGGAACGATTTCATACGAACCACCAAGTCTCTATCGTACAGACTGAGCCGGGTTTATCGTAAGGCTGATAGACGGGTCGAGAATGAAGATACCCACCTTCTACGTGCTAACAATCTAGCACTTCGAAAGCGGGAGATCAACTTCTCTAGCGAGCGAAAATCGAACCTAATTAGAACAGCCGACTCCTCAGATGCCAAACATGTTAGTATTTCTACAATGTGCTGTTAGACGGTACAAGAGAAGGGACCCATTAACGACGATTCCAAAACAATCGACCGAACTCTAACCGATTCGGGCCGAACCGTTCGTCGGAGCAGAACGTGCCCTCAACAGCCGATTCTCGAACCGAAGTTCAAGATTAACCGCGCGAACATGCATCTATACTATGCACGAACATACGTTGCTACGCGGTCGGCATTCACCTCAGCCGCGATACTGAGGCGTTTTAACATTGCGCCTACATTAATATATTAAATTTATTAATATATAAATATTTATATAATATATAATATTAATATAGTATTAATATTAATTGATATTAATATAAAATTAATTGTATTAATAGGTATTAATATATTAAAGATTGCAACGCTGAGAGACATCCCATTTAGCCGGCAACGAAGTATGATTCTCGATTACAATCGTGAAAACGAGATAAAGGTCCAACGCGAAAACGCGACGACGCGAAAACGCGAAAACGCGAAAACGCGACGCATCGTTGCTCGTGCGACACGATGACGGCAACGACGACGCACTAAGGTGCGTTCAACGCACGAATGCGCGTGCCACATATGAGCCATTGTGCGACTCGTGGCAATGCTGTGGTGACACGCGACGCGAAACACGCGAAAACCGTCCGCGGCACGATGACGGTACCGACGATTAATTAATTATTAATCTTCTCGATATCTGTCGCGATCGCGTTTAGGAAAGGAATTTTATGAAGTCTCGCACTGCTACATTACTGCTCGAGTATCGCCGCGCGAATGATAACAAACACGTAAGAAAGGAATTCGAGCGTCTCTCCCCACTACAGTTCTATTCAAGTGCCTTGGTATAAATGATAACAAGACCGTGATACGTAAACAATGTTGACGCGCGTCAATGTTTACGCCGCCAAGGCCGATTACCATATTAGATATTGCTAATTCGTCGCCGAAAAATATTTTACGTGCTATAAAATATATATACGAAATATTAAATTATATAAGTATTTTAAATTATAGATCAATTATTTATTAAATGATTAATGTCGAAACGAAACGATTAATCACGCATAGCGCGCGCTTACGTATATTGTTCTAGTATAATAAAAAATTCGTAATTTTAAATTCTTTTCATCTCGGAAATGTTTGGAAATGTGTAATTAAAATACTGCTACTGCGAAACAACCAGTATATTTGACATATTAAAGTTCCGCGAAATCACAAAATTAATCGATATTCAGACACGATAAAATTTTAACTTTAATAACTGTTTATATATGCTATATATTAATCATCATAATTCGGCAAATTTTATACCAAGCGAAATTCCAATTAGAATATATTCGATGTATTTCCGATTAAAACGGATTAAATTCATTTAATTCCAATAATCAGTTTGCAGTAATTATCATTGGAGAACAGTTTGTACGTATTTGAAACCCGACACCATGTATTCTCTTTCGTTTGAAATTAGTTCAGAGATCAACTGCGAGTTAGATTTAATCGCCATTCAATTCTTGTAATCAAATTATCGTCAAATGCCATCTCGCAAGTGAACACTTAATTAAATTGAATTCAATTTCGACCAGCCTCGATCCGCCTATCAACAGTCCACATTGTTCTGTCTAACAATTCGCAAACGGTTATAAAGTGAGTCTTCTAATAAACGTATTCGGGACATATTTACCAATGGCGGAAAAAATAGATGATTTATTTGTTAATTAAATACGAATTGAATCAAAAATTTTCATGTCATTCGCATCGACTCAACGGAAGTCGTCTTACATTTTCTCAATTTTTATGCGAATGCGTGACGATTTATACGTACGTATTTAATCCGTGCCGGGAATCGCGATCGATGCGAAATATGCACGTAAACGCGTATTGGTAATACCTATTACGTCTGCGCACATTTCGTCATTAAATGTCCATCAGACTCGTTCGATAGTCGGAATTGAGTATATCGTGTCGATGAGCGCTCTTCCGGCGCGGAATGCAGTCTACTAAATTTGATTAAAAGAGCTCCTGCACGCACGGCAGCGATGCCGAACTGTTGCAATTTATTGTCAAAGTTCCTTTAATTAGTGCCATGAAGTTATTTAATACTTTGCAGTAACGTCGCATCATTGCCAGGCGATCTATTCCACCAATGTCGCCCGTCGTTCGTTTTTAATTTTAACTACGATGTTCGTTTTTAATTCCCAACTAGAGATCGATCGCATAATAGTTCCTTCATAAATTATAATTTATATTAATTTTTATTGAGAAATAATTCATCTTTATTTAAATATTGATCTTTCTATAATATCTACAAAATCCTTATTTGAGTCTTGAGTTTATTAATATCGCATGTTTCTAACTCCTAATCTTCGCTTGTCCGTTTCGAACGAGTACGGAACATTTCAACTTTTACGATGCAGTATCGCGATGCAAATTGACGATTTCTGATTGTTGCGCGGCTAGAGCGAGTAATTGGGTTAAATCGATCGTTTCTCGATTGTGATCAATCGCCGAAGCGCGGAATTCACGTCGACCTTTCCGTCCGTCTGCATGATGATGGCTCTGCAACAAGGAATCAAATTATCGTAAATGAAAACGATCGGACGTTACACCCGGGCGTGGCGCACACACCGCTTGAAATCGTGCCAGATCGCATCTAATTACGAACCTGTCCATGCTTATTCCCGCGGGAAAATCTTTTCGATTTATACGCGTTTACATCCCCCAGCTCCTGACTCTTTCTATCTCTCTCACCATCCCGTGAACCACCTAGTACTATGTCGATCCTACTTCTCCCACTCTCACTCTCTCCTATTTTCCGCGGAAATGCAAATTCCGGGTCACTGACATCGACTCTCGAACCGAGCGATATATCGCATCGACGACGCGGAAGAGAAGTAGATGTACGTGTGCTGAAAGATAGAAGAAGCTATACCAAGAATATATTTCGAAGGAATTTTTCCGTATCTTTTCCGGTGTTCTCGGGTAATCTCGATAACGATAGGCTTGATCTTGCGTTGGTAATAATGAAATTACAGTTAATCCACTGCAAAATAATGGAAAGCGATTCGAAATTTCAGACAGGAAGCGCACGAAAAAAAAAAATTTCGCTACCATAGCTAGTCATAATAGTTTGCAAAATAAATTTCTAAACTGCAGCAAAACGGTTTAACTTAATAAATAAGTGTTACTAAGTGGTACTAAGATGTTTGCTGTTCATATATTACGACTGAAATCTAGTTACCACGTGCAGTTTTTAACTACGGCAGCTGATTTTGTTTTCCGTGCGTATTTTAATGATTTATGAGGTATTTGAATATTCAACATGTTCAATTCTTGCGTAGTTAATTCTATATATCTTGTTAGTTAATAATAAAAAAGCTAAGCTAATGAAGAAAGTTTTAATAATAAAGACTATAAAATTACGGTTAACATTGTTAAGCTCGATTAAAGAAATCGATAAAAATCGACGTACTTCGGCGCAGTCACGGCATTATAAATCATATTCGACAAATATCGTTCATATGACTGTCTCTATCCGTCTCGACAGTTTTCTCTGAAACTCGCCATTCATGCCTCCGCTACCACCTGTCTTAGTCGCTCGATGCAATTCGCTTCAAAGCGTTTCCATCTCAGCTGCATATTCGGCTCCTCGACAAATGGACAGCCACGTCGGTTCTTGCAAATGGTATTTGAAGATCGCGGACGGCTATGAAAGGGATCCGAGGGTTGTGGCAGCCCTTCGTGACACAACCCCTGACGCAAATGCGGCGCGGTTTGTGTGGAGGAAGACGCGGAGAGAGGATTAGCGAGGGAGAATTCTTTCGGTTAACCGCAACGATAATCTCGAAATCGATCCGCTGTACGGAAAGGCTTCTCCCGGTCTAATTCAAGGCGACGTGCATCTCGTGGTTCTCGCGTTACGACTGCCCAAAGTGGCCAATCGGGAACGCTCGTCTCTGTATTACTCCCCGGACTGCGCCGAATTGCGAACGCGTCCCCGTTCGCATTCGACGTTAACGGGGATGCCTGGCAATGACAGCCTCGGTGAACCGAGAACTACGCTGCAATCCTAGGATGAGTACTGCACTTAGCGTTTGTAATAGTGTTCATTCCGCCACAAGAACGATAATATAGAAGAAGAAATTATCCCTCCCTGCTCCTGGTTTTCTGACGAGTCGCAACCAACGATTTTAAAGATCCGATAATAATGACAGTAGTACTTAAAATGTTAATTGTAGGCGCAACTAAGATTTTAAAATATATTTACGAAAAAGTCAAATATCTTTTTAAAGAAATCAAAAATTGATGTGTAATTGCAGGATTTCAACGGCGATTTCGTATTACTACTTAGCGCAGCAGTCATCGTGAACATGCGGAACCTTATGAAAAGATTAATTTTGCCTCATTTGCTTGTTATTGCAAAATTTACCATTTGTTGTGAACCATATTAATCGTAAAGTATTGATGCAGGAAGACATTTTTAAAATTGTTCCACACAGATTGAAATGCACTCCATTGTCTTTATTAAGTTAAGTTTAAATAACGTACCAAGTTAAAAATTTTAAATAATGAGTGAACCAAACCTCCAAGTATAAATTAAACAAGACAAGAATCATGGCTCGATCTTTTTTTCTCGTAGCTCTCATAACATTTTCAGGAAATGGAGTAACGTTAATGCTTATTTTTGCCGATTAATCATTAAGTACCAGCTCGTAACTGGCGTCGCGACGAAAGAAGCACGGCGACGATAAAGCATGATAAAGTCATTCTTCTTTCACAACAACAAGAAACAGCGCAAATCTTAGAGAGCTAAAAAAGAATAAAAATTAATTACCCCATCCGTTAATTACGAAACTTCCGTGAAGTAAGAACGAAACAACGGCCGTGTCTCTTGGCAACTTTTGCTAAAATCGAGTTTTATAAACTTGATTAGATGCTCCATGAGTAAATTGATAAGCTCGGTGTTGAATTGTAATTATCGAATACCGTGGAAACGAGTTACTCCTACCCGATGTCACGTTGTAGTGGCTATATGCGCGAAGAATAAGTCGAAAAAGAAAAGTGCAGCAAAAGAAGTCGCGAAATCGATTTTTACTCCTTAGCTTTCTTATTAGCTCTTCAGATTTTGACTTTCAAATGAAACATACTTGGAAATTTGTCAAAGTTATTACGATTTTCTTTAGGACGATAACCGTCTCATCAGAATTAGCAGAATTTCACATTTTTTTGGATAAAATCCATGCCGGTGGTAAAAATCGGTCAAAAAATTATCAGGAAAAAACCGTATTTTTTAATTTAAGCTTTATTCAAAATAAAATCCGTAATATATTAGGAATCGACATAGCAAATAAATTTTTTTGTTAGATGTTGATTGGTAAACGCGAACCAGATTTATATTGATAAAAATTTTTAATTCTGTTATTATTACATTTTTCTTATTAAAATAATAATCAATATAAAATTTAATAACATTTATGTGTATCTTTAAAAAGTTTTTGTTTTAAAAATTTTATATTTTAATTGGAATTAAAAAAGACTTTAGTATTGTATTAATTTAATTTTTTTGAATTATAATAATTAGTATAATTTATTAATTAAAGCAAAAATATCTTTTTCCATAAAGTTATGTAAATATATTTTAGTATTACATATTAGATATAGTTATTTTTATAGTTTTTGTCAGTTTATTCAGTGGATAAAATCCGGGATAGTAAAAACCGAAATTTATCCTAGTTTTTTTCCACTCTCTAAACTTTTCCGGTCAATTCTGCGTCTCATTCTTCCATTTTCCGATAATATAGAAACAAATTAAAAATTGTCTTGCTCGTGGTATTTTGTACAAATTTATAAATTCATATGTCATTCAAAATAAAATGTCAAAATTAATGAAACCGTTCGGAACATGCTTTGATCGATAGAAATTGATTTCGAGCATGAACCGGTTACAAAACAAGTCTAGTCTTTGTTAAAATTTAATGTAGTAGGCACACTGAAAATATTCCATTCTCGCATCCCAGGAATGTAATATCAAAGTCGTGAAAAAAAATCTACCGTTCGTAAAATGTTATGATCCTATTTTCCAAGCCATGATTTTTGACTTATATTTTCCATTCACAGAGAACCCACAATTTCGCGAGATTATTTCCGAGCATGCAAAGCTTTTATTGTACTACGGCGAAAGTAATGATGATATTTCTGATGCATCAGTTGGGTCGATTTAGATAGAGATGTTTTATCCCGCGGCAAACTTGCGTCTCGCTTCTGAATCTGATCGCGAACTAATATCGCGGGTAATTAATCGCGGAATGCAAGAATAGGAAAAATGAAAAACAAGAAACTCACGATCGAGCGCAATGTAAATGGAAGAGTTATGTACAAGCTAAATGAAGGATGGAAGTCGAAGCGAGAGGAGTGCCATTTATTCCCTTCTCAAACTTTGCCCTCTTCCTTGCGCGACTTCTTCCTAGGGAGAAGAGACTTCGAAAGGGCTTTCATCTTGCGGCCGATTCTCTAACAATAAGAGGAAAGTTTGCCACATGAAAAATATAACAGCTACATGATAACCAGATGAACTATACTCGATATTATTTTCCAAAATTGCATCTCTCATAAAAATCGGAAAGATTGATTAAATTAAATGTCATTGCATTCTACTGTGTAAATTTCTCCTACCGAGTTTACATATTATCCCGCTATTATGTTAACGTTTTACATAAAACCTTTTGCCGCTGATTTATCGTAACACGCATTTACATAAAACCATTTACATAAATTTATTCATAGTATCACTATCACCACAAAATCAAAAGTAAAGATCTATCTCTGTGTAATATCGTTTCCTTTAAATTTTAAATCGCAGAATTCATGAAGTACATGAAAGGAAATAAGCGGTGTTCAAGTCGAAATGCACGAATAAATTTGTGCGAGAAAACGTTTATCTCGAATAATATACTTCTGTCGTGTTCGTATCATTCATACGACGCGACGAATGAAATTTTTAACATCACGTAGAGTAATGCGCGTTGCAAAATCTCATTTCTTGACAAAGACTTTTCTCTATGATGCGATAAAATCAAAAAAAGAAAGAAATCACTTCCAGATCTCACGACAAATACTTCACAAAATTGACATTGCTATCGGAATACGACTTGACAAGAATTTAAGCAATTTACGAGAAATGATCGACGCAAAGCACAGATGGAATGGTTTTTCTAACCAGATCGAATTTCATTTTGTCATTGCGAGTAGCGATTCATTAATAGATCAAAATAGAAAATAAATTAAAGATCAATCTAAATGAATTAAAAGAAATTGTATTAAGTATATTATCGATGTACAATTTAACAATGTATTCTACATCGAAGCCATATCAAGAGTGACGTACTCGTTACATACAAAATTCGATTAGGAAATTAAATTTAAAAAATAGCAGAAAATTTAGGCAATTATTCCGCTACAATTATGTGATTAAAACGGGAACATTCGTCTGCGCATTCGTTTGTAGCATTAATCCAATTTGCATGATGAAATGCCATAATGTTCCACCATTGTCGAACGAAAATATACATTCATCTGACGTTCCATCAACTTTGGCATTCAACTAGTGTGAATATTCGGCTTTTTTTGCAATAGCGCGGTTTTATTATACTCTTCACAAACTTTCACAAAAATATACAGCGGTTTCCGTATCAATGTTTGCACATGCGAATTCGTGACGAATCTATCGATCCGTGGGCCTTCTTTTTTTCGTTTGATGTATGCACATAACTCGCGTTTTCGTTCTCTCGAATTGATTGTATAAGGAAACGATACGCGATTATTGATCAACAAAAATCTATAACAATTTAATTTTTATAATGTATTAGAGATTCCTTTTGTTTCCATTCCATTTTTGTACATATTGAGTTTTCATCTGTTTTTTTTTTTTCATTTTTTTGCATTATACTCGACAAATTAGATTTCTTGATTACAACGTATACACAATCTAAACTATTTGAAATTTATTCATATTTAATATCTCTGTGATAGAGAGCTAAGTAAATAGCTAAAATTTAGATTTAGATATTAAGTCTACGATATTTAAGTAAATTTTAGCTGTTTATTTAGATCTCATATGTATATCGCACGTCTGTTTAATCTCGCATTAGATAAATCTCATAATTTTGTACAATCATAAAAATTATATTTTGTTTTGTTAAGTCGATATAAATTTTTATTTTTTGTATATATTTGTTATATGTATTTCTATAAGTATTTTTTTTATTTTTATATTCTCGTTTATCGTTTAAATATCAAATGAAAATCGATAATTTTCAAGGCATAAATAATCGGTCAAAAAATTCGAGATGTCGCACATCGTGTAACGTACAACAAGCACGATTCTCGCACGTTCCTTCTGATTGTGCAGTTCAGGCACATTTCGTCGATGATTTCGACGTAGTCGCGCAGGCGGGGACGGGGCGAATCGTATGACGTATGGAAACGCACGTTTGTACCTATCTACCGATCGACGACGATCTATGCCGTTCTCACGGTAGATGCACCCGCTATGCACTTTTATCCCGCGCTTCACTGGTTCCCCCGCCGTGAAGTCGGATCGATAGATATTATTTCCGGCCTGTGCACGACACACGCTGAATTTACAATGCGCTTCCGCGTGTGCACGTTGCAACGCATCTATCATAATAATGCCAATGCGTTTCGTGCACGAGTTACACGTGTATCCCTCATGTCTCTATTTTTGCATGCTGCATGTTTTAGAATTGAGAATCGCTTCATCGCTTCATCGTATCATCTTCGATAGTTGTCTTGTGTCAAGATAAACTATTTCTAAGACTAGTGTAATAGGAATTCGCCGTTTGGCATTTTCAAAATTTCTTGAAAATACGAGTGAACTGTATTAAAGTGATGAAAAAAAGTTACTTCCGGAAAGAATACGACGTATTCGTCTCCAGCAAAATGGATCTAACTTCGCTTCCGTATAAGCTTAATCCTATGGAGAGTTGACGAGATTCTCAGTTTACGTCTTCCATTTCGATTAGAAGATTCAAGTGCGCCTGCCATATTAGATCGTGAAATTAAGCTGTTCTAAAATCGATTATATAGATTCGTTTCTTGAATAGAACGTTTTTAATAACGTTATGTAATAGTGTGTTTTCGCGTTCATAAAAAATAAAAAGAAAAACTTTTCATGATTACGGATGCAAAAAAAAAGTTTGATGGACTGAAAGTAAGGTGCGTTTTACAATATATAAGATTATATATTCAACATCAATCATATTCGGACGCGCACTTGTCATACTACCATCCTTCCGCTTTCCCCCTCTCAATTTCCACTTCAATTTCCAAAACCGATAGCAAACGAACAGCGTGACTGAATTTATCCATCCATTCGAAAAAGTTTCATTTGCCCATTTTTAACTAGTTTTTCTTTCCAAACAAAATTTACACTTGAAATAGAACAAAAGAAAAAATTCCCACATTCCCACAGTCAAAGCATCGTTAGTGGGTATGGAGTAGCGTTCAATTATCGTTGACAGCGTTCGATGAGAGTAAATTTAATGGGCCCGCTTAATAAAAGGCATCCCTGGCGCGATTATTTCGGCCATAATTCTGAAATCGCAGGTCGTTAAAAACAAGCACGCAGGGAGCGCGCGAAAGTCCCGCGCGTCATTATCGTTGACAAATCGGCGTACGAGCCGATTCGAAAACACTCATCAATTCTCGAAGGAACCTCATATAGACCCGCTCATCGACGGTGCCATCGGGAGCCATTAAGTTTCCCCCGGAATGGCCGAAAAGCGCCCCGCGATATACTCGGGCGCGGAGAACGGGGGACGGTATGTACCGAAGCGCTTAAATTTAATCGGAGGGTGAGGAAATCCGGATGACGGTCATGCGCGCGAGCGCATTGACGGCGACATGGAAATAGGCAACGGCGGGGGAAACGGTAAAATTTATTATCGCGTCAATTAGAAATTGATGGAACGTTGGACGATAATCGATTTAGGATCGAACCGGTCCATTTCGAATAGCCCGGGATATCGTTATCGTGTCCCGCTTTGTTCAAACGTTGTCCGTTAAAAATATGAAAAAAATCACACAAGGACAAATGCTCTTCTCGCCTCTCTTCTTTCACACGCGATAAAGTCCAATTCGGAGGGAATAATATCTCTAACGTGTTTTCTAACGGGCGAGGCCGTAATTGGACTAACTTCCGTTGTTTGTTCACGGTTTTTTACAGCAAACTGCCCGCACACATAGCAGAGTGAATGCAAATAACAGTTACCGAGCTAAAGTTTGATGAAAAAAAAAAAAGAGTAATTCTAGGGCAGAAGTATTCTTCTCTCTTCTTTCTAGAGTGGCCATTCAATTCGAAAATTTTATTATTCACAATTATTCATTATATTCGTGCGAATTCAATGGCCATTATATTGTAAGCAAGCAATTAAAAAGTAAATTTTCTCTCATATATTATACATAAGCTTAAAATATCTTAATCATTGCGTGAATTATATGAACATAGTTAATAAGATTTTAGCCATTTATCACTCCTAATCGTATATGTGTATCAACAAGTTATAAATATCATTAACTAGCTATCGCGTGACATGCTAATTTATGATAGTTTTAGCGTTTCATAAAACAAGCAGCCCAAAAAACATATTTGTAAAACGATCCGCCTGAATCTGGATTTACTCTTATCTTTATATAAAAAAAAAACTTCCCTTTGAAATCATGTATAAAGAACCGTAACCCGCCGATTATTTTCCATCGTGATCATTAATCACTGACTTTTTATCGATTAATGCAAAATATACGCATATTGCGGCATAGAAAATCAAACCGGACATTATTATATTCGTAAAACCAAACAAACAGAAAATTCTGTTCGCTGTATATATATATGTGCGTATACTATACATATTGCTCTCTCTCTCTCTCTCTCTCTCTCTCTCTCTCTCTCTCTCTCTCTCTCTCTCTCTCTCTCTCTCTTTGTTTCATCCGTATTCAATCACGTGCATGCATTCACAATAATAAAAAGTAGAATATCATACAGTAGATTACAAAGGTCTTCCAAGCTTATTTTTTCTTTTTTTTGTTTTCCATTAGAAACGATAACGCTGGGAAATAGATTAAGCTTGCGAAATAAGTTGCAAATCAATTCTTTTCCGTTCAATTCCAGATATCCGCAAAGTTTCCTCAATTTTCGCGCATCGATAAATCACTCCGAAAATGATTTGGATTTATGAAGCAAATCTCGCGCGGAGCTACGCGTTCCCTTAATCCTTTTCATTCATCGTTCCTCGAAGCGAAACTTCAAATTCACGCGATCCCCGCATCCCATTACTTTCCGACACAAGGACCTGTTGACTTTAATCGCATACACGAACATCGAGCCATAGGAATAATCCTTCCCCGTCCGATCGCGCTTTTTTTCTCAGCTGATCGGAACTTTGCACTTTAGAATGACAGCGGACCGAGATAGCTAGATAGCGAGATGCTGAATGACCGGCCGAACGCGAATAATAATAATAGGGAGAGGCAGCGTCGCGAGAGAAATCTCGTAGCCGATGAAGTAAGCGGTTCTATGGCTCCTGTACGCGAAGAGAAGGAAGAGACGCGAAAAGCCGAGGAGATGGAGCGCCTCGTCCAAAGTTCCCTACACAGGACTCAAAGACCATTCCCATTATCTCCATTTTAAACTGTCGAGAGGCCGACTTCGCCTCTTACCCGAGGGCACTATACTAATTAGAAAACTTGAAAAGTCCCTCGGATCATAAGGATGACAAGGAGAAGATGGAGATGAGAGAAGAGAAACGGACGGAGGTGTAACGAAGTCTACGTTACCCAAGTAAGAGCAGACTTCAGTACAAATATTTGTAGCAGAACGGGTGCGCATTTGCGTTTTTCCAAAAGGAACTGGACAACGTCGTTCGTAATGCATAGTATTATAATTATTGGTTAAATATAATGTTGCGCTGAACACGAGCTTCGAGTATACCATAAGCTCGATGTACCGTAACTTATCGTTACTTTTTTTTTTCTATGCGATGAAGCAGATCTGCAAGATAAGCTGCAAGATCAATACTATGTATATATGTCCAGCAGATTACCGTAAATAATACGCTTTCCGCCACCCAGTTAAGGAACGTTATACGGAATACGGAAAATGTACAAATACGATAAAAATAAAGGAAAAATGAACGAATCGAACTGCGGGAGTATCGGATGCGTGTACGTATCGTACGGAAGGAAATGCGTATCGACGGAAATAAAGCTCCTTGCCTCTACTCTAGGGAAACATATTCGCATTACTCACGTTCGAAGACTTGCTTTCACAAAACCAAATGACGTTCTTCTTCGAGAACGACATGCCTGTATATTTCGAGGAATATAAAACAATATAGTTAAACTATCTTGGCGAAATAAAAATGTAAGCAATTTAATTCTAACATAGATATAAATCTTAATACTTTTAAAGTTTAAGATTTATTGATTAATTTACAGATAAAATAAAACGATTTTATATCTTTACCTACACTCACAAATTCTTCACTTTGCTACTATTCAATCATGCGTTCTGTATTCATGTATAAAACATTAAGTTAGTAGTTATGTAAAATCAACGTTAAATGAAAATCGCTATTTATTAACAAAATATTAATTATATTAATCCAAATTAATGCAAATTAATACAATATACACATTTCGAACAGATTTGCAAATACTATCTTATGAAAATATATGCCTTTATCATCAAAAGCTACTCTAAATATTTGAATAAATTTTCTCTATTTTAACAATCTGTTTTATTACTTGGCATAGCAACAAAAGTTACTGACTACGCTCATATTTTTTGTCCGAATAAAATTATATTAAACTTCATATACAAATATTTCACTCTGTCTCTCGCTCCTCGGTGACTATTATTGCGAAAGATTCTAGCAATAAATCCAACGAAAAGTCGCGGCATTAAGGAAACGAGCACTCTTGTTTTCAACAAAGATCCTCGATAAAACTTCACCGTAAGCGTACAGTGTGGTCGACGGAAGAAAGCCAAACGCGTTAAAAGGAGAACTTGTTTTACAATTATGTGAATCGCAATTAAGACGAGAATAAACTTTAAATACCAACATCACAGCATAATTATTTTTCTGAATTAAACCAGTTTTAGACGATATATTTATTCGCGTCAAGATTCGAGACAAAATATTATCTGTAATTTTATGTATTAGATTAAATATAATTTTGTTGAAAGCTAAAATGTAAGATTAATGTTACATTTATACTCAATTTTAATTTTGCTATTTTCTCTCTCTTCTTTTATATATTACACTATATATGAAGCTACATATGAGTATAATTCTTATTCTAAATTTTACCGCGAACTATAAAATATCTAAAATGAGTTTTAATGCTAAAATAGCCGATAAATTTACTCATTCTCATTCGCGCAACTTGTCTAGGAACACTTTACTTCAGAGCATTATCCAAATCAGTCGGGCTTAACGCACACTCCGCTCTCTACATGCTTATCTCGCAAATGAGCGGTAACGAGAGTCGTCTGCAACAATTTATCAAAACGCTAAGGTAGCAATTAATAATCCGCTCGTGGTATACCGATGAAACAACTTGGCAGCGAGGAGAAAAACGATTCGGGACCATTGTTGCGTATCAGCGTACTGACGCTGAATTAAGGAACTCAATTACGGCGAAGATTATTAATATTCCGCGACCGAGTAATGCGCAACCTTAAAATACACACAGTGCATCAGTAAACGAGACAGCTGAGTGACAAAGCAAACATTTCGATAATGGAATTGGCAATTTTAGTCCACGGTTCTCAATGTCATTGATATCGATAGCGATCCAACTTGCGTCTATTTCGCGTATCTTCTATCGGGACAATAGCCATTCTCGATTGTAGTCTGCGGTCGAAGTGCAGTTCCACCGTAATCTAACAAAAGTCAATGTAATAATTGGAGATGGACACCACTCGCGTAATGGCAAGAATATCAACGTTTCGATGCTCTCTTCTTCGATCAACATTGGTATCCCGAGAAACCATCGACGATATCTATTGCCGTAATATTACAAACAGGTTTCCTGGCCGCGTTTCAAGACGCGCGCTCGAATATCCGAACAAGCGGTATCACAGCGCAAATTTATGAAACTATGCATATGTAATACGTATTCAACCTCGGGGTAAAAGAAAAAGATAGAGAGATAGAGAAAGAGAGAGAGAGAGAGAGAGAGAGAGAGAAGGGGGACGTTAGCGAGAAGTGGAAACGACTGGGGTTCGAGCTCGGCGCAAGAACCGTTCGTCGTTTTTGCCGGCGCCGCGACATACAGCCTTCTCCCGGCGGCCGTAGAATTCCACGGCATAAACAGACATGCAATTTTCTCGCCCGAAAAGTGGGCAGAATCCGCACAACAGCCATGCGCGGTTAACGCGTTTCCCCGCCCGTTCATTCGGCCCTTGTTGTTCCCTGGCATTTCGCGGCGCTTTGGCACGCGAATCACGTTTGCAGTTGTCGCTGAAGCAACACGCGGCAAAACCTGCATCCTCCCGTTGTCAAGTGAGAAATCGTCGGGCATTTGAGATCTCGAGGACGAACCGCTGAGGTGTCGTCCCTGGAACGATTCAACCGTACTCAACGATCGTAACCGTCTAACGACTGAAGTTTCGCGTGTTCTTCCCTTCTCCCTGCCACGTTCGTCGCTAATTTCCGGGCCCCCTTTAAAATATCGCTATTAAACTTGTTCATTATTATACGCGATTACCTCGGCCACGTGCGCTGGTCGACGTTAATTTGTCACGGTATGCCGCTGACTCGATAAATATTCATCGCGCGTGGTGTTAACTCAAGATCGAAAGTCATCGTGTCCGTTGCACTTTCTTGCTGAGCGAACCAACGACTAGCCAGATTCTGGCATTGAACCTTTTAACTATAGGAAGCAATAGTCAAATTGGCTGTTTATAATGTTTCGATTATAAGCAGATGTAATATATTAAAAAAAGGTATAAAAAAAGAAGCGCGTTTATTATTCAAGTTTTGCTTTTCTTTATCACCCTGAAGTCGTAATTCAGAGATTTCCCGACTTTCTGATTAGTATATATATATATAATTAACGATTAATAAATGTAAGAGAATGTGCTTTTTAATTATTGCGTAGCTTATCATTTCTGCAAATTCATTAAACTACGAGATTATAAATCTCGCTGCTGAATGCCGTTTCATTAACTACTTTCTCGCAAAACAGTGTTAACCGAAAGCCATTTTTCTGAAATTGGCTTCGTCGGCTTACGAGTTTGAACGAAAGATCATTAATAGTATATCGCATATATCTATTATAACAACCTCTTCAAAACATTATTTAGGTAATGTTAATCTGTACATAAACTCTTGTGCATATACTTAGAAAATTTTTGAGTTATACGCAACACATTTAAATTTTAGATAATAACAGTAATTACAAATTTCACCCTTTTTTTAAGGTAGGAAATGAAAATAATTTTTTTAAATGTATTTTGGGGCACTGAATCCAAATTCGCGAGGCAAAATAGCCTATTACGTCAGATTTTCGAGAAAAATAGGATTGAAATCCCCATAAATGTGTTTTTTACCATTTTTGAAAATTTGTAGCAGACGTTTTCAACCCTATTTTGATCGAAAACCGTGATAGAAATAGAAATTTTTTGATGTCAGATTCGTGCTCAGCGTTTAAAATTACCCTAGAAACAATGTTTATACGCTCTTGTAAAAAACCTTGTAAACTAGTGTAATTCTTCGAATTTTTTATATAATAATGTTTAATTATTATATTACTTTTATATAGAGAATCTTTCCTCGTTTAACGTCCAAGAAGGAAATCACTACAATGACGATGCATTACTATCACTTTATGTATGTTTTCACGCATCGTGATATTTCGGGTATCTAAATTTCTCATGCCATACTATCGCAAAAAACGAAAGAAATCTTTATTGTCGCGTTTCCGGTTCGTGTAAGCCAGACAATCTATTCTTTCTTTTCCTTTATTTCTCACCTTATATATCCGAGTTTCCTCTCGTCCGGACTGTACAATCTTGCGCCAGGCTTCTAAGTAAACTCCGGCGAAGGTGCGAGTAAATTTCAGGGACGGCTTTTGTGTGCGCACCGTGTTGGAAAGACGCTTCGTGTTCTCGACGCCGACGGATCAATTAGCAACGAGCGCAGGAAAGGAGAAGAGAATCCGCTCTTAGGGCGGATTTCACGTGAACGCACGACATAACTGTCGCACTAGTTATTACTTTTATCGTCTATTCAAGTTTGGGACACGGAAATGGATCACGAATTACGACGTATCACGTTTTGTTGACCTTGTTACAAAAATTTTGAAAAAATATAGACCGATAAAATACGGACTGAGATGGAAAAAAATTCATTCCTACACCAGCTGTAAAAATTCGCATAGATTTTATACGTCGCGACGCTGTTCATCAAACGCCGCGCACATCATCCCATTTTACACTTTACTCTTCGAATATGATCTTACGAAGATCATGGTACAATTTTGTTATAAAATTCGCATTTTTTGCTCATTTTAAAGATATACTCGTTAATTTATAACGCTGCAATTGCCTATTCACATATATCAAATACATAGATTTTAAAGGCCGATGTCGCGATGTTGATCGAAGAGCGCACGAGAATTTATTTATAATCTTGTTTATCTGTAATCAAAATCACAATGGTTCTCTTAAAAATGCAATATATTGATATATCACGTATTTACTTTTACATTTTATACGGGGACTTTACCGGAAATTTACTATCGTCTTTAACTTCGCATTGGCTGCATCGCACAGACGTCGCTTCTGCATAAATAATGTGAAAGCCACCCAAGTAAAAACATGACATCAACCTAAGCAGAAAAAGAGAAAGAGAGAGGCTATTTTTCTTCTTATCCGAGTTAAATTAATCCCTCCAAGAAGTATCGATTAATTCGAAAGTCGCGACGACCATCCATCTTAAAGTCACGCGTCGTTCATCCCTTTACGCGAACTTTAAATCATCTTGAAAAGATGGCAGATTGCTTTGACAAGAACCAAGGAATTCATCAAGAAAAGGGATATTAGTCCCGCGAAAATAATGGCAGCTTGTACCGATACCGGTTCTCTTTTAATTCTTTTAACAAGCGCTATCCATTTTATGTGAAGCATGGAAGGCGAATTGCAATGATGAGAGAAAAATGTTTGATTGATTTTAGAAAAAAAAAAAAAAACACGGCGCGCAATTTCCTAATTATTTTTCTTATTATATACTGGATGCAATAAACATTTGCAATTCGCGCGTATGAGCATCAGATACGAAGCGCGAGGGGTTAAGATAAATTAGAAATTATTTTAGCCCGGAGGAAGCGCCGGGGTTCCGACATAAAAGCTAAAAGCTCTCTGGGAAAAATATAAGTAAATCTCACCAGCTTGTTTCACCGTAGAAATAAAAAACGAGGTTTCTTCTTCCACGCCTTGAATGATCTCTCTCTTTCTCTCCCTCTCTCCCTCTTCACTACCATAGTAGTGAAGCATCTACCTAAACGTTTGTACTTACTTACGCTCCCAATACTTCGAAATAGACTGTATATGTACATACGTATATACGTATGTGTATAATTGATTTGCATACATATGATTAAACACATAGGTATTTATGTACATACAGTGCTTTTCACACGAATATGTGCCTAAATGTAAAAAGCGCGCGTTTGCTTATGTGTGCGTTGGAGCGAATACTTCTAACTAGTACCCGGTTACATTTTCGCGTATGATGCACACGAGAGCATCGCGTACCGACAAGTAAACACCACCGAAGCGCGCCGAAACAACGGCTTTCTCAGGGAGAACTTTACGCGCGGCATACCACTTATAACATGAGCAGAAGGGAGTAGAGAGAGGAGCGCAATTACGAACATCTGCTCTCGAATCTACGTACACACATAGAGCGGCGAGTTCCACACCGGCTTTCATAAGCTCGACTTTAATCCTTAAACGCGTCCCGTCGCTCGTCAGCACCGGTAATACTCGTTAACGTATATCCGGGGATCGTTAGACGCGACGATGAGGCGGTGCCGCGAGCGTTAAGACACGATTTGCGAACTTTTTGCCTGTCAAATTGATCGTTGACGCTTTATTCTCTACCTGTACCATCTCTATGTACTAAAATATTGAATATACAGAACAACAGGATATCGATCGTTGGCCGATAAAATAAAATGTATAAAACGATTGGCATTTGCATTAATTTGAATAATAATTCATTGCTTTCGGACGCGATATCTTTTCTTGTTTTTTCACGTAAGAGTCTGAGCACATAACAACGTAACAGTTTACGATAGACATAAGTCGTAGACGTAAACAAGCTTTGTCGTATGTCATAAATTCAATGTGCTATACATAATCGAAAATAAATATATACGTAACTTAATTATTTCTAAATAAATGTAATTATATTTAGTTATTTTTGAATTTAATAATAAAATTTTAATAAAATCTATCGTAAAGCAATGTTCATTTCCGTGCTCATTATATGAAATTAATATAATGAAATATAATAATATAATAAAAAAACTATAATTTCACGCACAATTGAATATTTTATATTAAAACCAAAATAAAAAAAAAAGAAATGCAAATCATTTTTTTATTGTTATGATTTATTATATGGATTTGCTCGTATATTTTAGTTAAATATAAAAAAAGACAAATCAGATGGCTGCATAGACGATGGCATGTTAAACCAAGTTAATCAAATGAGGATGTTGCATTCTACGCATACGTCAAAGCTTGTGTTTATGTCTAGGACTTACGTTTGTCGTAAACTATAAACTGTTACGTTGCTATGTGTTCAGATCCTAAAATGATACAAAAGCTTTAATGATACAAAAAGCTTTTGTATAATGCATTCCCTTTAATCATTAATACCAATGTGCAACAAATATGAACTATTTAACTTCATTATTAATATGATAAAATAGGAACATTGTTATAATTAATTTATGTTAATCACATAAAAATAGTTTAAAATTTTGAACCATACGAATGCGCATATTATGCTATTACAATTAATAATAGATAATTAATAATGTAAAGTAATCAAAAATAATTTATGACATCTATTATATAATGCTGTTTCTGCAAATGAGCAACAGTATTGTAATTAATATATGCTAAAACAAGAAAATGAATTAAAAGAAATATAATATTATGATTCTTCCATAAAAGAGCTACGGAAGCTTTGTAGACGGCTTTCAAATTCCCCTCGAGATGAACATAATTCGCGTAACAATACAGTACCATGATTAATCAACGTCACTTCGTTAGAACGATTGCATAAGCTGGCTATGACCCTCCGCATTCCGAAATCATGAGAATTACACAAGCATTTAGATATCCTAATTTGTTATAGCACAACTTCGCGTGCACGTCACGCGTTAAATACACGTCTGTTTCCCGATAAATATGGCGAAACAAATAATTTAGCAGCAATGTACAATGTTCAATAATTAAGTAATAAATTTTTTTACGTGAGATATGAACGATGCTAGTATTTTTGTCGTTCTATTTTTTTATAAATTGTGTAGGATATTTCTTTTTATATGCACGAAACAAATATCTCGGACAAAAGATTTTACTTTCCCTTAATAACACATCAAATTTTTAATCGCCACTGGGACTATCGGTGTCGCATAAATTATTTGCAGCGTCTTCTAAAGTAACATTTCTCATAATGCAAGCGTTATATGCGGCAAACATCCAGCCAACAGTTTCTTGCGCCCTCATCAGTTTGCACATATTAGCATGGCTTTTGTCCCCTGCGGTTGGTTGAATACACCAACGAGATAGACATGCTGCGAATGGGCGGGCAAGCTGCTTTGATACTCTAACAAGCGCGAGCAGCGCCTCTGATTTATGTTTATTATACCTATTTACATAATGTTAACTCTTTATATTCTAAACAAGATAAAATTACGGCGAAAAGAACTTATACTTGACACCTGTCATATATATATATATATGGCAAAAGTTTTACTGCCAGATTGTATCTATACCTAATATCAAATTTAACAATGTAATTACATTGTTAAATTCGATACTAGTTATAGATACAATTTGGCAATAATTATAACTAGAGCTGTAACTACAAAAAGTCTGATACAGCCAAAACTTGGTTGTAACACTCGGTTATAGCATTTGTGTCGTAAACGTAAGTAAAAATAAAAAAAAAAAAAAATAAAATAGCTTTATATTATTTTAATATATATTGCAAGCTAATATGCATTGCCATAATTTTTTTTGTATATAATAATAATTGTATATGTAATAATTATTTATATATCGTTACTTTTCCCCTCAAATATATGTATAAATTCTAAAAGTTAGGTATACGTTAGAAATTAATCTCGGATAACTTTCATCGTTGGTGTTGCATCATATCGTTATATATTCCGCCCTCGTCAGGGAGATAACACAATTATATCTTAATTATGTACACTATGCGTTCCCAAGAAAAGCCAGTTGATCGCTAAACTACTACTGTTAACCTCGTTTCCATAATACAGTAGTTATACACACCGCAATCGTTACATACACGCGCAAGCATTAATCTTCTTGTAACAAAATAATAACAACTGATATCAGCTATACCGATATATGCATACGTGAAGTACCCCGCAATTAATACACGTCAATCTTTCAAGAACCTAATTGCATAAAACTTTTTCATCGCACACACACAAATACTTTTTATTTTAATAAAAAAATATTTCTAAAAAGGGTAAAAAACATTCAAATATCTAAAAAAATATGGGACAAATAAAAGTTAAAAAACGAAAAATAAAAAAGTGTTTTATTTGATATAATATATATATATATATATATATATATATATATATATATATATATATATATATATATGTACTTGATATTTTTTGCCGTAAGATAAAAATTTCTCATTCATGAGAAATCGATCGATTCATAGCAGTGGAGTTAACCGCGTACAACTGCGCTGACCTGCAACATATAAATATATATGTATAAGATTATAGTAATGCCCAAAATAATATATCAAAATATTATTAAATGTATAAAATTTAAATCTAAAATTCGATGCGTACAATAATAAACCTATATTTAATGGAATAATAATATAATTTCCAAAAAAAAAAAACGAATACTCTTTAAGTATAAGAGAGCTTTTATTTCTCTCATTCTTTAATCATTCAAATAAACGATTCAAATAAACAGGTAATAGACGCGCAATTAATTAAAAATAATATAAATTATTTGTTGTTCCGCCGTCGCCCGATAACTAAGTTTTCTCCTCTTTTCAAGCTATTGTTGCATTTATTCGCGAAAACAAAAACTATCTCGGGCAGGATGAGAATAAATGCGCGACATTTTGCAAATTAATCGAAGCTTGACGAACCGTTTATCTTTTAACTAACGTCCGTTTCATTTTCTAGCGCGTAACTTTATGCGAATTGAATAAACGGAATCAATATTCCGTTTCGCGGACGATTGCACTTCAAATCAACAGATCGAGATAACAACGGTAATTTTGAGTAAAAATTAAGCCCGAAGTAAGAGACAATCAAATCAATTAATTATATTCACGCGAATGAGATTTATTCCGATTTTCGTCTCCATATTCACATCCATCTCAGATTGACTTGAACTCGCTTAGTTACGATTCGTTATGAAACACCAAGATGTTATATCATAGACAATATCATACAGCAAATAATGAGAGAGATAGTATTCATTTCCGTGATCCTAGCGATCTAGACAATCTAGGGAATGAGAGGCCAATCTCTCGTCGTGAGTAAAATTGGACTAACACTAAGTTACCCCAGTCAACTCGTCAACCCGATTCATATGAGATATTAGGGCATATAAAAGTCATCACCACAAGCGATATCAGAATAGACGGGACGGAGAGAAGGAGATCCATTAACGATGATTCCATAATCGACCGATTTGGGTCGAACCGCTTGTCGGAGCAGAACGTGCTTTCATTGATCGTTCTGCAGCAATGCCTCAATGAGATATCCCGCTCCATCGAAGAGCGATCATCGGTGACAATCATAAATGCGAAAGGAGATATTGGTAAAATAAGCCTTACAAGCTTTAAAAAACCGTTGCGTACTTAGCTTTCCCTTCAGGGTAAAAATAAACCTTCCGGGTATTAAGCCCTCCCAACATGAAAATCCAATAATCTCGTAGACAAAAAATCGCTTTGCAAGTGTACCTATATATGCGTAAAATAAAATCTAAAATAAGAAAAATGATTATTTTTTTATCTCGAGATCTCGGAAATGACTGCATCAATTTTATTCTGGTCGCAATTTAAATCTTACATCAAAATTATATCAGAAAATTGCTGTTAGAGTTTTTATTACGCGGTTCTAGTTTTAAATATATTTTAATTGCATGCACGTTTGATACAAAAATTTCGGATAAGCTACTTGATAATATACAATGATATGCCATGAAGATGTTTGTACGACCAATAGCTTTTTACGTACTTTACGTTATGACATCGTGACGCAACGCTTGATTATGCACTCAAGCAAAAATAATAAAATAGAAGTAAGATAAGAAACAAATCTTAAGAAAATCCGTAGAGAATTTCTCATGTAAATTTTATGCACATCAAGAATTCTACTTTGCGGAAAGAAATTTTTAAGTCAATAGTTGTACCACTGATTTCATTCAGTACTACGAGATACAACGTTCCGTCACCGCTTATGAAAAAAAAACTGCATATCTACGATTTCATCATATGTCACTTTTGCCTTATGTATCGCGACACAACCTCGATGTAAGCTAAGCCTGAATACCCGTGGAAGCTTTATATGCTGGAAGGTGACAATAATGTGCAGCCGATAGTGCGAGAGTGGGATCGTGCATCCTGTTCGAAAACCGATAAATCAGAGGGTGAAACTATCGCCTCTTTCTCGCCGTCTGCTGGAGGCTCGGCACTGCCGTACCTTTCTTAACTCCCTTTCCGTTCTTTCTTCCTGCTTCGCTTTTTTCACCTACGGTGCCGCGCAACGTCTATTTACCATAAAATAGAGTTTCCAGCTCTCTAGGCAGCTAGACTTGCATTTACCGCCGCGCCGTTTATTTCTTCCCTTCTTATCGCACTGCGAGCGACATACGGAAAAAGTTCCGGACGCGTAATGTGGATGAAAAATCTTGAGTACATCTGACATTAACTGCACGCCATATGCGATTCGCCAATTGAATGGACATTTTCGAAACTAACTATACAAGTACGTTGAAAATTTCTTCACTATCGTTCTTTTTTTTTTTTCCTTTTTTGCGAAACTCAAACAAGATGAAAAGCAAAAATATTTGTTTACTTAACCGCTATTTTATTTTGTTCTAAAATTACATTCTGGCAAGCCCTCTCTCTACGCTTATTAAGTTAATATTAAGTGTTCCCTTGTATTTCTAAACACACATCACTGTTATTTTTTATAAATTTAATTTTATTATTAGTACTTTTAATTTTATTACATTTACGAAAAGTTTTCAAACTATTATCTCATCTTTTTTTTTCAATTATAAGGAAAATATTATGCACATGTTTCTAAAAATATCGCATATTTTTTAATTATCATTTCTCGTGTGAATCATGATAATAGATAATTATCAACAGTAAATAAAATTTTCAATAGAATATTTTTCGACATATTCGAATTGACGTCATCTTCATCGATTTTCGTCGATAGATATTATATAAACAAAATCCTTGCTACATATTCATTCAAAAATTTAGAAAAATTTGCATACAATCGCGATGTCAAGTGTCTCGTAAGGCGGATTCGAAACTATGTAAGAAGAAATATTTTTCGAACTTGGAAGATGCGATTTGGATGCAATTTTGTATCAAGTCTCGTAAATATCTTTTCCCCAAAATGCATTACTTTGAAGGTACGAAAACTTTCAGAACACACTGCTACGTATATAGTTTTCTTCGACTTTTTACATCGAAGCAGTTGCGATTGTCGAGGAAATTATAAATCTGCGTATTACATTAAGTATTATATCGAAAATCTAGTTTCAAACTATTATTTCTTGTTTCTTTTTTGTGATTATGCAAAGAAAATATTATATATATGCTTTTACAAAGACCACACATTTTTTAATTATTATCTTGCGAATCGTGAATAAATTTAATAGATAATTTCCAGCAGTAAATTAATTTTTCGACAGAATATTTTTCGATATTCGATTTTCGATACAAGTTGGTGAAAAAAACACGCGTTTGTTTCGAGAAATACAAATTTATTTAATTCCTTAAAAATTTCAAATAACATTTTATTAGCCTTCAAATTTAGCATTAATAGTGTCTCTCTTTAATTAATTCTTCAAAACAAGCATTTAAAGCATAATAAAAAAAAAAAACAAAAAATATTAGAATAGATAAATAATTTATAAAAGTATGTCTATTGCATAATAACCGTAAATATTCGTTGATCATATTGATCATTATTTTCATATTCGTTATCATTTGCAACTCATATGTTGAATTTTTTTTTAGCATCATGGCGCACGATGCTGCTATCACCAGTGCATAACGCGATTACGTCCGTGGAAAAAGGAGAATTTTCATTTTGCAGTTTGATCTTCGCGAGAAGCGTGTAATTCATCGTGTAAGCACGTCGACGAGGTAAGTCGACTAAACACGAACGGATCTGCAATATACGCGACAGTCGTGCTAAACGTGAATTGGGACACGATACTTTTTCCGTTCTCGCTCCCGATGCCTCGAAAATGAAAAAGAATATATTTAGTCACGTACTTACTATAAGAAGGGTTGAATAGCTAGCTCGTAGGGTAGAGACCGCGATTCCACTACGAAATTCACGATCGGGCACAGCTGTCGTTGTTTATTCGGTTTCGAGAGTGAAGAGAATACTTCGCAACGAGCCTGAACGGGTTTCCTATCGTATACGTCGATAAGTTGACAGAGATAAAATCGCACAAAACGGCTACTAAAAAGCGTGTAAAATTTGCATGAGACAGAGATACGTCAGCGTAAATTTATGAATGTCATAAATATTGAGAGTAAAGCCGATACTTAATTTATTGAATTTATTATGCGTCGTAAAATTTTTTAACTAAATCGAATATAAAGCTGATTATCGAGTCTAGTATCACACAAACTCCATCGAAAGGACACTGTACATATGTACGTGTATGAAAAGAGTTTTCAATTTGTCGTTACCAGAGATTACGTGTCCACACTTGTGCTTTATTGTTTACAATGTACTAGAAATGCGTTGAAAGTAAATTTTTCCGACCACAATCTCCGCATCAAAAAATATCCACATCAGTGTAAAAGACAAAATAAATATTATTATATATTTTAAAATGTTTCTTGCCACGACGAGAGATTTACCTCGAGTAATAAATCACGAGAGAATTGCTACACCACACCATTTATCGTGCGCTGTTGTATTTATCAACTTGCTCAGTTGCAAATTACGTCGCAATGATAAACATTATGCAAAAATTGTTTTAAGTGGACATTTCCCATTATTATAATCGACCTTTCACTTATTAATAGGATCTCCTATATCAGTCCAATTAAATCACATATAATGAAATTGTAAAAAAAAAAAAAAAAAGAAAAAAAATTGCGCCAAAATGTATATTTCACAATCAGACAAATAATTGAATCGCGTGTTAAACAGAACTAAAATAATATTAATCATGCAAATATTTAATCTCGCGATACAATATCATATAAAATTCTACGATAACAAAAATGGAAGATAAATTATTTGATAACAATCACTGAAACAAAATGTAACCTGTAAGCATCGTCCATTCGGGTGATGTTTACGATTATATCGCGTGCCCAAAAGAATTCCGCTTGTTGTAAAATTGAACTTCTGCTAGTCAGCATCGACTCAAAACGAATTAACAGCACGTGAGATTGCATTTACCGCCGTTCGAAAGCGGCTACGCCACATTGGCAGAAATTTTGGTCAGAATTTCGATTGTGCAGCGAAATAGTTTGAATTCGAACGACGCTATTATGCACATGCTTCTAGCTGCTAAATGCGCACGAATACCAGCCAGTAAAGTTTAACACGAAACAGTAAACAGAGCTAAGGTTCTTACGAGCATAAATTCGGCTATATTATGTATTAAACAAAGCAAAATACAATAGTTTAGCATTGAATATCCATCATAAACTTACAGATAAAATTTGTTGCAACACTTTTTTTTTTTGTATTTTTTGTATACACGCAACGTCGATAACCGCTAAATTTTTGTTAAAAAAAAAAAAAAAATCGCCTCAAAAGAATAATGAAAATTCTGGTTTTCGTAATGTAATTTTCATCCGACCTCAAGTTCAATTATTGTGCGTTTTTTCGTGATAAAATTTTCAAAGAGTCTTACATTATTCCGCATTAGAAAGAAACTCCAACACCCTAACTCCAATACTCCCGGCCAAAGCCTGGGCTACTTTGATATCGGTGGAATGTCATACTTTTGAGAGATGGGTCGGCACGCGCGCTTACTACTTACTATGCGAGAGCGACTTAGTCTCCCGAGCACGTATCAGTGTCGCGCTTGTCTATGGAAAGGGTGACGCATGTACGCACAACCGATGTGCCTCTCTCATTCATCCTTTCCTACGACTTCGCCTCCGGCTCTTGCATCTCGCAGTGCTCCGGAATACATTCTCGTAGCCTCTTAGCATTTCTGCTTCGTCTCTTTTTCGCACGGATTTTGCTCGAAACTAGCGATATAATAGCGAGACTACCTATGTATTCCGGTCGCTGATCTATGAAACAAAATTGGGGTGTTGATAATAGTCCGTGTAACGGTAGGTGTATACAGCCCCGGTCGCTGCCGTGAATTAACTGGGTGCAGCTGTTTCGTCAAACCACCCCGTTTTAGCTTTACCAGCGACAGGAAGAGTAAAAGCGTAAGAGGTTGTGAGCGATCGAGGACGTGGTGAGCTAAAAACGAGCGCGCCCTTGGCGCGATATAATTTCTTTGGCCCGCAATGAGACTCGGTAATGAGTTGTTATTTGAAACATAGAGCTACACACATTGTGAAAACGACGACATTAACGACCACCATAAGTTCTCTCAGAAACGCGGCAAAGGATGGGGAGAAAATATTGCTGTTGGTTGTAACTTATTTAGCTCATTATAATTGCAGCAACGTAAAATTTATATAATAGCCAGTTATATATGTGCGGTAAATTATAAATATATTTAAGAATGTGAAATTTGCGTTAATGAGCTAAGCTTGTTAAAGAGATTTTATTTAACAAAGATGGCTCTTATTTTAAATCATATCCCTTATTTTTAATCATATTTTATGTAATAGTATCGAATTTATTCATTTTGTAGCAAGAGTGTAATAATATTATACACCTAGTATAAATATCACATGCATCATATGTAATTATAACCGGTTTCATCGATGTCAGGCAATTTTAATGGTAATTTAATTTAATTGATGTATATTTCGTCTATTTCTAATTCTATTTTCAAAATGCACGAATAGTTAACTAAGACTCACATTAGATTAAACCAACATAAATTCTTAGTAAAATTCTTCTCGCTAAATGCGTGAAATTATATTCATCAGCGACAGTCATGCTGATATAGTTTATTTATGCAGCGCGATAAATAATGTCGCTATCTGTTAACGCTACTGAAATCACGTGGCCGACGCATGGAAAAATGCGCAGCTAAATTAAAGTAAAGCTTGGGGCGTAAAAAAGCGCAAGATTATCAGCTGCAGCTGCGATCGATGATGGTCTGTTGCGCGACGCATGGACGAGCGTTTCGGCGATAATGTTTGTAATTAGGCGAGGTTATAAGGTGCGGAGCGGACAGACAATTTGTGTCGGGTTGACCAGAAATTCGGCAAGTAAGTTATCGACTCGTAGATTATCGGACTGACGTGTTCCGCATGCCGAGAAGTCCCCGACTTACCTACTCGGGTTATTGGACATTCCTTATCGCTCTCACGTCCGTTGCAAATTCTGGGACCGCGCGGTCTAAAGCTACTGATTGCCCGATTAATTTCATTATACATTTTCTGTCTAACAATTTTATTACGCCGCCGTGAGAGAAATAATTATTCCGCGGAAGCTTTTTTTTACAAAATTGAGCTCTGTCGTTCCCCTTTCTATATTGGACGAAAATTGAAAAAATTAATTTTCTTGACAAAAGATATATAAAAATATATATTATTATGAAATAATATTAAACTATATTATTATGAAATGAAATACAGATATGTCTAAATTATAATATATTTGTTTTAAATACGATTTAATAGTATATAATAAGATCTATATCTATAATTTCATAGAAGATACATATTGCCTTCAAAAAATTACTAAAAAAAAAAAAAAAGATTATATTGGCATATTTATTTTGCAAATAAAAGAACGAAAAATATATCAAAGAATGTAATACACTTTGTCATTTTTACAGAAAGAAATGTATAATATATAATATGGCTATTTAACAATATTATCAAAATGTATGTGTGTGTCATAGTATACGTATGTACGAAATAATCGAAAAAATGCTTTGCGCGAAATTCCACGTCCCATTCCCGAAAAGTTGTCGAATCTATCGAGATATCGATTCTCCTGGAGGGGCACAGGAGGGTTCTTGAACTCGTAGCACCATGGGGAATTCTAGAGAGCCTTTCGAAATCTCAAGACGTACGTATCGTCCGAAACGCACGGAGAAGATAGGTCTCGGGGCGTACACCTTTTCTTGCCAACAGCAAGATTTTTCTTCCAGGCCAATGACACAAGACCAATGTAATTTCGCCCAACTGTTTTCTGCGCAATCTCGCAGATTGTGCGAAAGACGAAGTAATATTGAAACAACGATCTGTCCAAGAAAATTTCTTTGCTTGAAGAACGTATCCTTTCGGCACATGCTATGGGAAACATTGTACATACCATATATACGCGCATACATCTACGCATACACACACACACTTTTCTTTAATACCTTTTACCCAAGTCTAATTAGTAAAAGAGGTCAGTACCGATGTTATGGATAAGCGATTATGAGCTAAAACAAAGAGATCGCGAAGTGGCTGTCAGTGGCAGCTTTTGTTCACACAGCCACTATTCAGAGCTTTCACGCTTCGTCTACTATTCATCTTCTCATTAGTGACCGTATCCCCATGATGCCGAACAAACGAAAGGTGCAAATGAGTCACACTACCGGAGAAGCAAAGTGCATTTGCCATTAGGAGAATCAATCTCCGCACCCACCATTCACTTCTCGATTAGCCTTTACGTGATACCGTAATTAAGCATACTTTACGTCTTTTCCATAACTATATATTATTTTCTCTTAGATAAAATGTTTATGTAAAACTATATCAATAATATATTTATTGACAAGCTAATAATTATTACATATTCAATGACCTAATAATTTTCATAGTATTATATTCAAAGTATAAATAAAAAAGTATATATGTTAAAAAAAAATGATATATTGATTTTAATTAATTAAAATACACTATACAATATTATAATATCTCTTGAATTTGTATCTCACGGTTATTTATAAACGTAGTCCCATAGAGAATACGATGTAATATTATCAACGCTTGCGCTTCGGTGATGCGGTAGCTATTTAGCAATTTAATTGGAATCAGTCGAGAATCAGTCTTGGAATATTCGCTGCACGATTTAAAATCGGCAGAACGCATCCGAGAGAAATTACGACGACGGAGCACGTCGCGGCGAACTCGCACGTTCAACGTTTATACGTCAGTCCGTGTCCGGATTAATTTAATGAACCGCGATGTTTGCACGCATGCCTACGTGCATTTAATACCGATTTTCCCGTAGCTAAAAAGAGACAGAAAAAAAACCACGGTAACCAATAGTTTGCAGAGATACATATACATAGATAGAGATGTATATGCATACGTGAATAAATATGTATGCGCGCAAACATGCGTGCAGTTCTCTCTCTCTCTCTCTCTCTCTCTCTCTCTCTCTCTCTCTCTCCGCGTGCGACGCACGCACGGCCGTTCCGCGGCACTGTCGTATGGCGATTATCAGATTTATAGTTTGCTCGCGGGCGGAATCGTTCGGGCGGGTAACGTCACATCGAGCGGGGAAAGGGTATTTAGACATATAGCAGCACGAAACGCGACGGCGGTAAAATGAAATATTTGCCGATATCGAATCGCGCGAACGCGCCGCCCTTCGGATTTATAAAAATAAATATCCGTCTTCTCTCTCTCTCTCTTTCTCTTTCTCTTTCCCTTTCGCAGACGCTGATTGAATTAATCATTTTTTCCAAATCATCCATAGATTGGTGATTTATATCTAATAGATCGTGAATAATATACATCCCGGGATTTGACATGTATAAAGAGTATTGAGTTGCGACTTTTAAGTCATTTTTTTCTATCCTCTATATTTTTTCAAAACAAAAATATTGTCGACATTAAATAACGAACAGTTCCAGAATAAAATATTTCGATAAATCTCGTGAATATATTGAACGAGATGTACAGAGTTGCTGTAGTGTGTATGAGCGCTTTCTCATTACTTCCATGAGATTGCCGGTCGTTCCTTTACGTGACTACTGTTCCTAAAAAAAAAAATAAAAAAAAAATAAAAAAAGGGGGGGGGGACCTTATGAGAGAACGCAATTTGCTTCTTACAATCAATCTCGGGAGTCGCCGGAAGGCTTGTTTTCCGAGAGATTGCATGCGACGAACAGCTGTGATGAGTTTGCTTTTCGCTGAAGAAATGGCAGATATCACAGTTGAAGTCAACCATTCTACGGAATAAATACGAACGTAGATATAACACCGTAGGGACGAAGGTACAATTCCGTAACGGGGGAAGAGGAAAGTTACGAGAGAGGAAAAAAAAAAAAGAGGACCCGGTGGAAATGTGCAAAAGCACGCTCATATGCGGTCCAACTGGCCTGTTAACTTATCTAAATGTAGCGTCGTTTTGGCTAGAACAGGCGTTAACTTTATCGAAACTCGTTTTAATAAAACTGAAACGCGCGACGTGCCGTTAACCGCGTTGGCAAAATTGAGAATTGGACGAGAATTAGGCTGCGTTAATTTAGAGTTAGATTACGAAGCTGTGAAGCGAGAAGCCTCCACGACGTGACGACGCACGTTTCCCAGGCGAAAATTATGCCGATCGTAAATACTATTACCCTTGTTATTGCCATTCTTGGTCGTTAATGCGTTTAAGGTCCTTTAACGTGAAAGGGAGACTGAGATGAAAACAGAAAATTAAGAATTTTATTCGTTTAATTTCCAAAACAAGATGTATGTTTGTTCGCGTAATTGAAAATTGTTGTTCGCAGCTCTCCTCTTTTTCGTACACTATGTGACACGTGTTATATTTTAATTTTCTCGTAGACATGTTGTATTTGTATATTCAACGTAAATATTTTCGTACGTTTCGTCATAACAATTGCTGTAAGCTAATTTCGCGCAAGTCACGAGATTTCGTGAAAATTTAGATTAATTTAAGTATTATGTCGCAATGTCGGTGTCTCACAGAGAGAAGAAGGGCATTGTCCTTGCCAGGTACAGCAAAGTTACTACGGAAACGAAGAAACGGGCTAAGGAAAGAAGAGCAGGAACGAAACAAGAAAACTCCATTACATTATGAATCTGCCCTGTTTCATAGAATGATATGCCTGTCGTACGAAAGCCATATCTATGCATTGTATTATCGTATGCTAATTATCTGCACGCAATTTTATTTTCATCGTTTCCTTGCGGAACTTCTCTCTTTAGATCGGACTTCGCTCTTTGGATCAATATCAAGATCAATCCTACTTATAGAAAAGATGCAGCACATTCTGGTTTATAATGAAGCTTGAAAATTGCGTACTAAAATTAACGTACTATTACGGAATGGTAGTCGGCTCATGAAATTCGTGAAGCATTACAAATTTGGTCTACCCGAGCTCAATTACGCTGATGAATTACGCATACCCATCCTCCCACGCGGATTGGAGAATGAATTCATCTTCGTCATACTCGTTGGCATACATATCTACCGGATAAAGTGGCATTTTCCTAGCTAATGCCGCTTGAAAATCTCGCCGCTCAATAAAATAAAGAGTTATTACATAATTGAGCCTAGCGGTATAGTGGAATAAAAATGTAAGCGTATAGACATGCCACAGGGAAAATATAAAAACAACATTATAAATATATATGTATATGTCGTATTGTCTCAATCACACTCAGTTAACGAAATTAACTTTTACAATATTTTATTAAAATAATAAAGCAAGTAACGAGAACTGAAATTATCCTTATTTATTATGCTAATCTTTTCGCATTTCTTCAATTTTAATTCATTCCTAATGCCTTTAACAATATCTCGCAAATAAATTAAATGAGCTTTGCCTTTTTCTATTGGTGGAAATTTCTTGCACTGTTTCCCGTATTGCGAATAATTTAAAAACAACAAATGCAACAACAGTAGAGAATATTTCCGTCGAGTTCTTGATATTTTCTTGCGACTCTTACTGAACCTAATTAAAGCTGATGACCCAATCCTTTTATTGGGCGGAATAAAAGGCGCCAACGCCTTTTACTCCTCAAGGTAGAACTCATTGCGAGAACAACGGCTGCAGTGGCAAAGCTTGATGAGAAATTCCGGAATGGAAACGATCGACTCTATTTCGGAAGAGTCCCCGATCTCGGAAAAATGCGCTAAATAAAAGCAACGCGTGAGTACGCGAAGAAATATACGGAAAAGAACTTTAGCATGGCTCCCATCCCCCCTCCCCCTGACGATACACAATATCCACTTTGACGCCGACGGGGTACCACGACAATTGTGTCTCGCATCGTTGTCACGGGATGCATCGAATTTTGCAACCGGAGGAAACTCCACGGAATTTCGTAATTCGCCGCGTGAAAATTTCAACGCCGCCGCTGCTCTTGTCGTAAAGAACCAGGTGCGTTCAACTTTGTATTACAGCTAAATGGAGAATTTCATACTGTCGAGGGGCCAAAGCGCATGGACCTCAGGCCTGCTCCCCTTTCTTCCGCCGTCCGTTTTTTTCACGAAAAAAATATAAACATATTAAGAACTCTTTTTAAAAATTTTCGTAATGTGCAACGAAAACATTCAATATTATTTACGCGATCTACAATGCGAGAAAAATAAGCTGATATTTGAAAATACACTATCCGTCGTTAAGTTACAATCAACAATTTTCAGAGAAAAAGTCCCCTATGCCGTTATACTTTTATTTCATATTGATATGATTTCGTGCTGAAATAGCTTTATATGATTAAAAAAACGTTGCCTAAAAGGGGAAAAAAAAAAACAAAAAAAAATAGATGACATTCTCACTCAGTTGTAAGTAAATAAAGTAAAAAATCCGAAATATGCTACCGACAGAAAAAAAAATGTACAAAACAAATTTCATATCAGCGTACGATTTCTTCTGTTTTGAAATGATATTAAATTTCTAACAAAATGCGTATGAGCGATCGATACAGTGAATGCTAAGAGTGCGGTAGGTAAAATGTTTAATTATTAAGATGGGGTACAGAGAGAGAGAACACAAAAGAAAATATTTTTATGTTCCATACAAATAATTGTTTATATTCTTGACTTTTTTATTTGGAAAAATTATTTTACGCCCAATTGTGCTTGCTTATCAAAAACTCAATTCTCTAGTTATAAATTAACGATTGATAATGTATATAGAAATATAATAAAATTTGTAAAAACACGATAAATATGAAAATATATTATTAAAGAGATTTCCCTCGGTGAATCAATTAAATAATAATCTAATTAATCCAATATTCGCGCAACTCGGTATACTTTCATTTAAATATAATGCAGATTATGCGCGTTACTAATTGAACTATATGATATCTGCAAAAACATCTGTAATATTTGTGGAATGTAAAAATCTGCATAATATTATTTTGCTCTAATAAGAGATAGACATAGAATCAAAATAAATCATAGAATCAGAATTGGATTGGTAAGTTGGAAGATCCATAAGCAACGAATGGAGCAATTGTTGAAAAACTTTTCGAATTAAGATAATATGTGTGCGCCGTCTAAAATATTATACGATCTAACTTGGACCATTAATTTTCGATGTCAGATTTGCGCCGAGCGTGCGCGTATTTCTGATCCTAGATGCTTCGATAAAAAAATCCAATCATAACAACAATAATATGCTTAATAAAGGAAATCTCGCGATACCTAAGTAAAGATCAGTTACCGATGTATTCGAAAATCCGGCACGTTATGCTCCTATTTGCGTTTTGCGAGCGTCGGTGGCAGTTTAGATAGAGCAATATTTATTCTTACGAAATTCTCGATTCTCGAGAAATCGGACATCCATAGCATTTCGACGAGAGAAAGAGAGAGAGGGAGAGAAAGAAAGCACTGGTCACCACGTGGCCAATTTTATTCCGTCCCAGATCGTCGTGACTTTCGTACGGACACGCGTAGACCGACCTAATTTCGCACGCCCCGGGAAAACGATCGTTCGTGGCCAATTCCATGAACGACCGGTACTGCATCACTGGCCACTGGTAATATCGCTTTCAGTGGTGGAAACGCGGTTCGATTACCCTCCTCGTCGACGAGAAACGACGCGGTACAAATCCTTCGCCGGATGGTGTGAGGCGGAAATGGTCGTACGTGTGGCAGACTCGTACGAACAGCATCGAGAATCGTCGAAGAAGCACCTACTGATTTCCTATTAGCCCGATTTCTTATCCGGATCTTCGCGTCCATCGCTCGACTATAAGGAAAAACGTAGCGCCTAGCGTGCTTTTTACGAAAACGGACGATCCGCGATGAGGAGAGAAACAGGAGTTATTCGCGAATATAATTTATAACTCGCTAAATGTTATCTCGGACTAAAAATGAATAATTTGCTATATCCTTCGAGTCGTTACAAGATACGAAACGTGGCAACGTTCTTTGTCATTATTTTTTATTTATGTCTTTTATTTTACGCATGGAAGTATGATTGCGAGAGACGAAACGTGATGAAATGTTAATGATTTTCAAGAAATAATTCGAACGCAAGGGAAGATGGAAAAAATTTAAGTTGTAGGAGTTGAAAAGTGGATCCTCTGAAAAATGAGATATATTTGTTCCATTGGCAAATTTCGTACTTACACATCGAATCCGCAAAACGGACGGAAAGAGGCAAATACAGCGCAGATAGTTTCTTTCCGATTTGCACCATTAACTTATTCTATTTTAGAACCGTCAACTTTGTCTTATATCGTCTCCGTATACGATATTTTATCCCGAGACGGCGAGTGTTGGATTCTGCCTTGCGAGACAATGACGCGTTGAAAATTTCCGCCATTAATCGTAAAAATGATCGTATAAAACATGAAAGAACAAAACGCTTAAAATATTTCGTCGTTGCCATCATCATAAACGCGATTCTCCTCCAACATCCCGTTTCTCGCTGGATTTTCTAACGAATGTCGTCCTTGCCTGTCACACTGATGATTCTCACGTTAAGGTAAAGTATAGCAAGTACCCAGCCCTGTTCCCTCAAATTTCCATCTTTGGCGTACCCTCAACTCCCCGTCCCTAGATTATTTACGCGTGCACCTCCATTCTCGTAGGTCGAGGAGCAGCGCGAGCAGCAGAAATACTACTTTCGGAACTTGGAGAACTTCTGATGGAAACCACCATGGGCGCAGTAGAGCGGAAATTTATGGATTTTGTTCGGTACCTTCGTCCATGACAAGGCTGCGTTCTGATTTACGATCCAACTATGGTGCGTTATCGGAGACACGACGACGGTATCGAAGAGCGAAAGATGAAAACGGACGCGCGAGAGAAGAGAGGAGAAAAGTACGTAGCACGCGTAGAGTCGCAGAAAGCTGGTTGACGTGCGATCACTTTAGCTGTTACGCGTTTCGATCTGACCATCTCTCCTCTCGCTCTCTTTTTCTGTATGTTCTTGAGATCACGCTGCCGCGCGTCGATTTTTCGCCGCGTTAGCAACACGATCAACACGCAGACACGCGTTTACCGGTATCTATCCACCACGTCGGACGGAAGATCAAGAACCTCGAAGAAGCGCGCGCGGAAAGAAGCTTACGGCGCGCTCGGTGGGAGACCAACGTGACATGGTGATGCATGAGAAATCCGTTTTGTAATAGAAATCGTTACCGCGACGTATCGACGCAGCCGCGCACGGGGCTACCCGGAGATACGTCTACGGATTTCCGTTCTTCGGCGAGGAATCTCGCAGCTTAACATGCGAAATTTCCAACCGTGCGTCCACCGTACGTAAGATGCATCGTGTTTTTTACGTTGAATTTCCATAATCTTTCAATTTTCGCCAGAAAACAAATTTCCGCCTCGCAGCAGGATCTTAGATTTCATCGTATCAAGTATCCTGTGCAAGAAAAAAAGCATTGATTTATCTTATTTAATTCTATTTAATCATCCGTTTCCGTTGCCGATATCATCGATACCGAAATTTTTATTTCGATTTTCGCTTGAAATCGAATCGTCAATCAAATATTTATTGAAATATTAATGTCATAGTCATCATATAATTTTTTGTCCAGGGGAGTCTCTTTTATTTTATATTGTAAAGAGAAAATATTCATTAAATAAGTTAAATTATAATATAGTATGTACTTTACGCAACGTTTCTGTTTTTTACCGAACTGATATTTTCAGCTTAAGATTTAACCATCTACTATTTCTAAGTACCCTGTAAACAATCAGTCATATATCTCGTCGGCGTGATCCGTAACAGTCCAAGCTTCACAATTAGTTTGTCTCGTCATTGATCTTCGCTAACGGCGCGTCAGAGGGACTTAATTAAATTGCATGCTAACTAACATAATCTGTCTCCGCCTCCCGATAAGGGGATAGCGATGCCTGAATTGGGGAAACTACAGAAACGCCAGGACTGTCAGTTTAAGGTAATTAGTTAATGTTCCATTGCCAACGGACTTCTAGCCCGTCTGTAAACGTACACTATATCTATGTACGCTACCATTTCCACTTTCATCCCGTTGCAACCCGCCAGTTAATTTCCAGACAAGGGCGCCGCGAATCCGTTGATAAATCAGACGCGAGCACATGTACCTATGTGCAGGATGTATAAACATCCGCGCGACGGTGCTTAATCGATCGGCGACTTAATGACTACAATACGTTTCAGCCGGTGCGGGATAGCATAACTTGCTAGTCGTAAATTGAAGAACTAACGTCGTACGTTAGAGTGGTGTGTACTACTCTTCCTCCCGCAGCGAAAGATCCGACAAACGATTATTAATAACGCTGACGATGAAAACGAGCCGTTTATGTGTAGACGATTCGTCAATAAATTCAAGCGAACATAGAATTTACCACTGCAAACAAACAAGGGTTTGAAACTTTCTTAGTATACAAAAATTTATTAAGGAACATTAGCTTGAAAGTGACGTTAATCTTAGATCATATTACAATATATATCATGCGATATAATTCGGGGCTCTAGAGACCAGTAATATTTTAATTTGTATTAATAATATCTAAATATAATCGTACACATCGATAACAATATTGTAAATGCTTTTTATTAAGAAATACACAAATTTGTTAATTTATTCAAGCAATATCGCGATTATGTAATAATTTATATAAAAAAAGTGTCGCGTATTTATAAAGTGTTTGATATTTTCAGCGTTGGTTATACCCCTTTCCGTGTCCTTCCTCTAGACTATCGATCGATATTACGAGGTGTTCATCCAGTACGAGATGCTTCGCGGACCTTATATCACGTTAAAGGGCGCATTTAATTAGCACGTACAGTGTCCTTCGATGCGTCAAAGCGTACCGTGCCTGTTTGATCGCATATTTGTGGTATCCACAACAGGTGTGGAACGTATCGATTAACGAGTTACTTGTAGGAACAAATTATCATCGCCTTAATAGTGACGTTGACATTTGTATCTAATGTCACAGAAAACATTCCCTGTCAAAATCATCAATTTTCAATAAGCGGCAAAAAATTTTTCTCTAGAAAAATATAAGAATGTAATCTCGGTATCGTATATATGATATAATCATATGACGTGAAAGTAACGATATTTCTTTTCCGTACTTTCTCTACTCGAAAATTACAAACATTTTACAAGATTTTACGACATATAATCTCATTAAAGAACATTGCTCCGCCACTCGAAGCACAATAGAAGAAAATTGAATGGCGTGAAACGGAAAAGATAAGAACTCATCTGCGATGAAGCACGGCACTCTGATGCTTCGTCTGTATATACCGTATCCGCATGCCTTTCGCTTTCCGATAGATGCTCGGAGAGTACCAAGCGCTATGGAATGTCAGTTCAAAAGAGACAAGACAAACAGAAGGACAAGGGAGTTGTCTACTGACAAAGTCCGTCCGACACCGGTATGGACTATGTACACGATTCGATCGCGGACCGGTTTGACGTACCGTTTGAATCCATCGCAGACAGAATTTCATCCTAGATACATATCGTTTCCAGTTTTTACCGATTGCCAGGTACAATGTCATATCGCGCGCGCGAACAGAAAGAACGTTAGAAATGACAAATGAATTTGAAAAATTCTCTTTATCGGACTTTTATATACCGTCGCCGATAATTTTCACGCATAAATTCACGCACGATATTTATAAATTTTTATTATATCAGGCATAAATTTTTTAATATATCTAATCTGTAGGAAAATTGTAATAATTGTTGTAATAATCCGAGATGTGTTTATTTCGAACTTATTTTGCTATTACAATTGACTTAATTTAATTATACGAATGAACGAATTCTGTTAAGCATCCTTGTCAATACAAAGAAGAAGAATTTTTAGGATCTTCAATGATAAATAATAAAAATATACGAAGCGAACTCAAAATCGATACGTCGCTTCGTCGTTTGATAATTTCTATCAATATAGAAAGCAAAGAGAAATATACGAGATAAATTTTATTTTCCATCATTGCGCTCGCAGAAACATGATTCTATATATCTGAAGAAAGAATAAAAAAGAATTTCATATCTTCTCGTAAACTTTAAAATAGAAAAGATACAATATATTCTTGCGCGTACTCGGCAAACAATTTTCCTCTGGCAACTATTAAACATAAACACCAATATTAATAGCAACTTAAACATGTTTTAAAATGTGATATTTTTGTAATTTCTGTTCGCTACTTCATTCAATATAAGATATTCTTAAAATATTTTTGCAATTTTTGATAAATTTGAAATCGCTTCATCTTTCAAATTAACCACATTTTACTTTTGGTACCATTAAAGGTTTATCTATATTTTTATTAAAATAATTTCTATTTTTTTTTAATAAGAAATGATGTGTCTAACTTTATTGAGTATTTAAAAGATGACAAATATTTTTGCTGAAATAATATGAGTTCATGGAAAATAATCTTTCCGAATAACTCACGAAAATTTATCAAATAATGGATACATTTACATAAAATTACGGAAACATTGCCTTTTTTCTAGTAATTGAGATTCGAAAGATTTGGGAAAGAGAGAGAGAGAGAGAGAGCAATTGGCTGCAAAACGACGTTTGCATCACAATTTTAATTGACCGTGGCGATAAATATAGCACTCAGCAAAGTAGGTAGTAACGATTAAGTCTAATCGGCTAAAAACTTGTTAACTTTCATAAAATTGCCGGCATGGGATTTCGTCTCACGTTGAGTGTTAGCTCATATAATAAAAGAGCTCGGAAACTAATAGAAAAGAGAATGGGGTATATGTTCTAAGACACCGAGAACCGAATTGAAATTAATTGAGCTTACGATAGCGTGACGTGGCGATTTGTTAGAAAAAGAGACATATATTTAATGACTGTTATTGAATTTATCCAATTAATTAATTAATTAATTTTATATATATGAACATTTCTACATCTTAAATTATTACGAGGATGCATACAAAAAAATTGCGAGAATGTGTATAACTATAATCTAAAATAGTATATTTACTTTAGAGGGTTACATAAGAACGACGATGACTGTAATATCCAGAACGCCACGCGAATCCTCTACGTTAGTATTTTTCGTTCATATGAATTTAAGTATTATGATCTCTTACCGACAATTCGCATGCTCGAACATGATACTCCGAAATTCAAGAACATAATCTGAATCCCGAGGGCACAATTTCAGACGCAGGAGCTCGTGTTCACCATAACGCGCGACGAAGAACGGGGACGCCCGAATTCTCGCGCTGAAATAAGATGCTCGGCACTTGTTAGCATCTTACGCCTTGGCGTTCCTTCGGTCCGAGCCGAGAGAGCGATAGTCACGGGAGATGTATAGGATGCACGGCGGGAGATGCGCGAGAGAGGTCGAGGTTTTAGAGAACATCTGCCAGGCAGGTTGATTTCAAGCCGACGATAAAACTTCGAAATGCAGCCGAATACGAGATGGCCAGCGTAACCGTGCCAGAATTCATTAGTTAACTCCGCGGCTCAGCGTTTTCACAGACTCGTTTCCTAGCGTAGTCTCGCGTTCCGCGATATACGCGGAATCGCGTTCGCCGAAGAATTCAGAAAAACGCAGGAGGATTACAATTGCACCGGCTGCATAGTAAAATAAGCAATAGAATTCCTACGAGCGCAGTGAAAGTCTGATCCAGCCCTGCGTCAAGAAATATTGCATAATATCAACGCGAAGAATTGCGACGCAACGATCGACATTCGTAAACTTTGAACTGTCCGATATTGTACGGACGACTAAACGCGAGAAATGATATATGTGTATGAAATTACAACGTCCAATGGAAAAGCAGATATATATTTTTATTATATATGAATTTAATTTAAATGCCAACAATTATAAATGAATTTACCTTTTAATAATAAATTTAAATGTGAGAATCCAAAAGATATGAATATTATAAAATAATTATGTATATCCTACATTTAAAGATATTAAATGCATTCAACGGAAATGATACTTATTTAAAAATAGATTTAAAAACGTCCGAATCCGTTAGATTTATTAGACACATTAGATTAGTTAAATTTGATTTGAAAATCCAGACCAATTATATCGAATCACTGCTCACTCCTTTTCTCTACTGAAAGCGTTATTGGTATATATATGTGTAGCGAAAGAAATATCGCATGGGTTATTTTTTTAGAAAAATTTCGCCTCAGCAGAGTTTATTTCTCGAAAACGATAGAAATAAAGAGTAATCGGGCGAACACGATTATAGCTCTCAAACTACAAAGTATATATCGATGCATGAGGGTTACAAGTGTGAAATAGTTATTTCTACCTAATCTAAAATAATGCACGAATGAAACTCGCGCAAAATATACCAGATATATCAACACTAATGCATTATTGAATCTCTACGAAAGTGATTAATCATCGTTGTCAGAGTATTTTGTAAAATTTCATCAAACTTTGGAAATGTATCGTTAAGAAAATTTTAAATCAAATTTGTAAAAAATTTTTATACGTCGGAGATAATTATTAAACATTCAAACATTGAAAATGCAAGAGTTCCGGCAAACTTTTATCTCTTCACAAAACATAAAAATGAATTGTAAAAAATTATTCGATAAATTTTAAATATTTTAATGAGAGAGAGAGAGAGAGAGAGAGAGAGAGAGAGAGAGGTTTAATTACTTAAAACCAAGAAATTTAATAAAATAATAAAATTGTAAAAGAATAATCCTTTCGAATTTTCACTAAAAAAGAAAGCATCTTAAAATTTATTGGCAACTATGGATATTTTTACATTTATATTTGTCTCTTATATATGTCTCTCTACTTAAATCTTGTAAAAAAAAATTCTGATCTTATTTATATATGATCGGTATTTTTATTCAACATTCAAGAGAATATTTTAGATTTTTTCGTGTAACTTTCTAAAATAAATTTTTTTATTGCTTACGTTTCTTAATATTTTTCACTTATACCAAGAAAAAATATAGATCCTTGTTTCAAGTGCCAGATTTGTAAATGTACTAAATAATATTGAATTAACTTTCGTAAGATAAGTATTTTTCATTCGTATAAAATTTTCATTTTGTTATTACCGAAGATTACAATAAAGAATATGTACAACATATTTAATATTTTCTTAAAACATTGAATATATAAACAAAGAGATATTTATAATATATTTTAAACACGTCACTTACTTGTCACCTTGTTTATAATATGAGAGCAAAATTATCAAAGGGAATTTTTTTTTCATTTGTTGAGTCCCGATAAAATTCCATTGAGAGACTTCCTCTGATTTTTCCAGGTACAAAGAAATCCCTGAGAATTCTAAGTTTTACATGTTTTTCCACAAGGTCGATTAGAGCGGCGAGGTTGACCTCTGGGCGAACTCGTACGCGATAAACTCACGTAACCATCTACGCAGTTCTAACAATAAGCGATACATATACAAATACACGAGAGCGAGTATCGTCGTCCGTCTCTTTAACGTTTACGATTCTCTCTCTTATTTGCGACGGTCGCAATCGGCTCGCCGCGAGCGCAAGAGCGTAGCTCACATCAATATGTGAATCGCGAGGCGATGCATTTGGGCGCGACCGCGTGCCGAGTTACGCGTACGGCGCATGCGCACGCATTCCGCTTATTTCAGACGTCTCTTTCCGACCGATACATCGTTGCTATGTCTCCTTATCGTCACAATGACTGTACTCTCTGTCTGACCAGAACGTCTCACTTGTAGTACTCTCACTCGTGTTTATCTTTGTCACGCCACTGGTTATCATTCGTTATCTTTTTCGCGAAGCTGTCTCTCTTGTTCGAGCACGGCAGTACCAAGGCCGGTTCTAGCCGTAAGCAAATTGACCAACCACAGTCAATTTTTTTGAAATTATGGACTGTGATTGGTCAATCTCCTTACGATTAACGACATACGACTTATTATAGAACAGATTATACGACTTATTATAGAACAGATTATACGACTTATTATAGAACTTATTAGAGAATCTAACTAGAAACTATTTCTCTCTCTCTTTCTCTCACACACATATTCCACTTACCTTGCGCTATCTTTATCTAGTCAATCGCGCATTCGTAGCCCTCTCCGTCGTGATACCAGCCGCAGTCTCCGTTCCGCTAAACTTGTCACCTGCTCTCGCTCTCGCTCGTCTTCATCTCTCTCCACAACAACTATCACTCTCTCATTCGTACCCATCAGTTCGCCACAGCTTCTCCTTCTCGCACCGATATTCTTTCACTACTACGCAGAAGTGGGGAATGTGGGGATTGAATCACACTGAAGTTAGCGGCGATATGGTGGGGGAAGCCGAGCGGCGGTCGAGTGGAGGGGAGCGAACACGGCGGATGGGACGGCAGGAGCGGCGCGGCAGTGTAACGGTGGAGAGACGAGAGACGGGTCGCCGCCGGCCGGCAGAGAGATGGAAGAGAGAGAAAGACAGTGAGAGCGATAAAGAGAGGGAGACGACCCCTCTAACCGGGCGATGCCACTCAACTGAATCCCCGCTCCGTTGTCGCGGCAGTCTGACGCCGGTCGCGCAGTCAGCACGGTTGGATTTTCGCGCAGTTTTTCACCGGTCCTACCGTGCTGAGGCTCCGACTTGGTGCTTCGCGTAGTTCAAGTTGCTCGCGATCGTGCGTGGTGTCGGTGCGCGTTGCGTACATATCGTCGCGAGCGCGCAAAGTGACGTTCGACGCAACAATTGAGAACGAGAAGTCCGAGAAACGACGCCAGATGCTTCAACCTAACCTCCAAGCACAAAGATCGCACCGAGGGAACACGCTCGCTGTTGCACGGCAACGATAACTCGCGACGTCGTTCCGTCAAATTCCGTGTATCACGCGAGTCCCTCTCCTTCGCCTGTTTTCCCGAATTTCGCGGGATCCGTGATCTCGCGACGCGATCGATTTCGTGTGACAGCGCGGTAAACAACGAGACAGAGGGAGGGGAGACGAGGAAAGAAGTTCCGAAGTTTTCTGCTTACGTCTTCGCGTCGTAAAACTCTTTCCGCGGGGCATCTCGGCTACTGATGTGAGTGATTGACGAAGAAAGGAGCGAGAAGAGAAGCGACTCGTAAATGACAGTGCAGTGAGAGAGAAGCGAAAGGACAGAAAGGGAGAGGTTCTGCTTCGAGGCAAATCATAAATCTTGACGACGAGAGAGAGGAGGAGAGAGAAAATCGTCCCTTCGAGATTCTCCGAACCCTGCCGAATTCTATAGAATTTTCTTCGTCACGGTAAGTCCACGACGTTGTCCGTGAATGTTTTTTGAAAATTCGATCAACATCTGTGCGCAACGTAAGAGCGTAATCATTTTTTTTTTTTTTTTTTTTGTATCCGTGGCGAATGTTGAAAAATGAAAACGCATCAATTCAACGAAAAGAATAAAGCGTATGTGTAAATAATGATTGTATAGAGACAATCGTAAACAAATTGTTACATTTTTCAAGCATGACGGAATCGCGTTCGACTCACGTGACGTTCGTAACGATTGCTGAAACGATTATCAGAGTATCGGATACGAAATTATTATAAGAAATAGATAGGATAGATAAGCTATTTAATTGGTAAATATTATCATCTATATATTCATTTCGCACAGATACGTGAGTGTCTAATCTTTATATCAGTTAAACGCTATTTCTCGTATCGAACGTATAAAGTTGGATATTAAATAGATTTATTAACATTCGTATAATGACTTTATATTATTGTTTTTCTATATATAAGAACTAAATATGTGTGCATATCAACACACGTACGATCAACATACACAGTTAGCTATTTTGTTTACATTTGGTGAATCACGTATTTTTATGCGTTTTATCTTGAAACGTGAAAGTAATAGTTAAAATTTGCTTGTTTAATTTTTATATGCGCAAATATACGTTCTCTATTTTTGAATTCCGCGTTTGGCCAAGATTTTAATTACTTACGTCAGTATTCCTGACGTTATAATAGGATGTTTACTCCTTGAAAAAATTTGGAAAACCTGGAAATCTCAGGTAATTTTTTTGTATCTATAGAAATCAAGAAATCCTCATGGAATTTTATTGAAACTCACGATCATGCAATTTTAAAAAAAATTCTCTCTTTAATAATTTTGCTTTAATAATTTTATTGAGACTCACAGTCAAGAAATTTTTTTTTTAATTTTCTCTTTAATGATTTTGCTCTTATACTGTAAATAATCTACAATCCGCTGATAAGCCAAGTTGTGTGTGTGTGTGAATTATGCATTTAAAATATATTATATATATATATTTCTGTTTATTCACTGTTTTAACAAAATATTGAATATACAGTATATTTTTTACTTTAATTTTTAATGATAAATGAAAATGTTATACAAATTAAGAACTTTTATTTCAACGAAAATCATTCAGTTTAATCATCAATATTCAGTTTTTTTTTTTTTTTTTTTTTTTCCCCAATACATTTGTAAATCTAACACTTGAAACTTAAGTAACTTTGTATTTTTTCCTCGTATGAATGAAAAGCATTAGAAAACGCATATAATAAAAAAAAACTTATTTTAGGAAATTGCGCTAAAAAATCTTAAAAATATTTTCTTTACGTAGAATTTTAAACAAAATTGTTTGGAAGATCAGAGAATTTTCCAAGGAAATTTTTTGCAATATTTGAATAGGCACCCTATATAAGAGAAAATTGATGCGATTACTCTAAGCACATAACTCGCTGGCATATTTTTTGCACGTTTCGTAATTCCGATAAACTCAATACCGTCTCGGAAAGATGATACGCACTGTAGTATGTGTCATTAAGCCGCTAGCTGCAGATTCTTGGATAACGACCTCCGCATCACCGGGTCAAGAAAAAGTTGAATGTTGTAATAGAATCGTAATTCCACGACTTGTTGGTGGTATTAAGTCGCTACTATTACGCCTCTAGTAACAGTCCGTTTTTATCGCGATGAATTTAATTAACCGTGACTTGTGTAATTAAATAATTCGTAATAGTCGTATACTGAGTAGGACACGCTCTCAGCTTCAAATATTCTTGCAACGGCGTTGTAAGCTTGAATAAAAATTAATTTTGCAACGCGGTATACATCCCGCGCATATTTCATCTCAATCTCGTTCTATGATATTTGTTGATGCAAGAGAAATCTCAAACATCGCGGGGAAACTTGTAACTTATTTTTTTATCCACCGCAATGTTTGCGCAATTAAATTATGATCGAAGTAAAAAAAATAAGTTTAACCATCCGGGTTAAAAACAAAACATCAATATTAATTCAACAATTTTTCCAAATTAAATAAATAAAAACAAGTAGTCAGAAAATTGCTACCTATTAATATTAATGTAAAATTAATTCCGCGTAGTAACGAAAAAAAAAAATGCTTAATACGATATGTATTGTATATAAAGTTAAATTAAAAATTGTATATTCTCGATATCATGGTAAAAAAAATATATTTGCATAAAAGTAGGTCATATTTTGTGCGATATAATACATCCGCATGACTAGACATTGATGAATGGTTTTCATGCATTTCTCGTGTAGAGTAAACGATTTACCAGTGACGTTTCATGTCCTTTGCTTTCTTCTCGCGTCTAGAAGCATCTTTTCCGCGCTGCTGGCGAGATCGCCTTTAAACGCCGCTCGCCTTTAATGCGAGCGTCGTACGAACCCTCGTCAGGATCTACACCACGAGGGTATAGTAAAAATTCCACGTTTGCAGAGTATTTTCCGGTGAGAGGGAAAGAGAGAGCGGGACAAGGCGAATAGGTTGAAAAAAGTTGAACAGTCGGACGTCCGCGCTAAGCATACGGCAGAATATTCGAAGGCACTGTTTTTAGCTAGACAAAAACACGGATTCAACCTGCAGCTTGTTTTTCTGTTTCTTCATCTGGCTTAAGTCATACGTATGATTGCGTTTCGTTGTAGCGATTCTACGAAACAGGATTAAAAATTAACGATCCGTTACGAAGGAACGTGTTCGCGAATCGGAATTTTTGTGCGAGTTTAAGTCGAACGTTTGTATAACGCAGCTGTGATTGGTCAAAAGTAAAAATTTAATCATCAATTTGTTGTGTTTTTTTATCAATACGAAATATGAATCGGTAAGGGAAATTCTGTAACAATATATATGCCAGCACATATATATATATATATATATATATATATAAAGAAAAATATTGCGTCGTGATATTGTCGACGCGTAATATTTATATCGGCGTTGTCTTGAATCATGACGAGCCAATAGCGATGATTTCATTGTGCTCGATATAAATCGATATCCGCAGATTCAGTTTTGAATTGCTACACAAGTCCAAAGCGAAATTATCGACATTGTCAACATTGTTATCTCAAAATCGGGCAAAATTTGTTGTCTGCGCCAATCGTTATCGAAAATTGTTTCCCGCGGATGAGAGAAACTTCGACGCTGCATCTCACGTGCCATTGACTTTCGAACATGCCGCGAAATCGTGGAAATTTCGAAAGCGCCGATCCCAGGATACGGCGCGAGCCATTTTCGTGACATTTCGTTTATCTCGAAACAAGTTCCTGCTAACGTTGGACATTTCTTGCGGCATGTGCGACGCCGGGGAGAGAGTTCGAATGTAACGCTCGGATAATTCGCATCGAGTTAGAGGACGGAACCGAGATCCGCTTTTTTTTTCGGATTTTGATACGAATTACCCGAGTTTGCGCGTATCGTACCCTCAAGATTACCCCTTTTCACGGTCGCCTTCCGGGCGAAAGATGCGCTTCCCGCGTGATGCGAAAAGTTTAAATAGCTTTCGTTACCGGGATTTTCCGGACGATGCTTTGCTACATGCAAATTCGGGGCATTTTCCGCGCAAGTCTTCGAAGACTTTACGTTAGGATACTACGAGATGAGCTCGAACCCGTGGGATTTTATCGGCGGCAACGAGACACGATGTAAGGATCGCTATAAGCTACATTATTCGTATTCATTTATTTCTACCTGTTTCGCGGCATGTATTACATGTACATCTGATCCCGGTAACTTATGCAACGTGAATCTTAACTGCGCTCCTAGTATCTCGCGTATTATTAACGATTCATCATGTCTTCCCACTGAACATTGTGCTCAATTCAGATTCAACATTTGCGTTAAGAATAATGACTTTATGCAATAATTATTGCGTTGCATTTTTAATTATAAATCAGTGGCGTATATTTTACTTAGAAGTTTATATGCTAGATATATTTTTATATGACAAATCTTAATTTTCTTTGTAAGATTATTAAAATGAGAGAGAGAGAGAGAAAGAGAGAGAGAGAGACGGAATTAAATAGTTTTATTATTATTATAATCACACACACATACACACACACATAAATTTGTGACAGAAAATATCTGTTATATTAAAAAAACCATGGAATTATTAAATCAGAAATATAAAAAAGATATAATATGAATGAATATAATTAGGTAGACATTTGATTTTATATCTGAAATGAATCTTTTGATTTATTTCTGCAAAATTAATAAAAAAACTAATATGGAAAAATGTTTAAATGATAATACAATATTATCTAAAATCGATATAGGTCAATCGCCTATATATTGAAAATAATATTAATCTAATTTAGAAATTAAATGTGCTAATTTGATTGACATATTCATATCAAATATAAATTAAATTAAAATATTAATCAAATTTAGCAAAATTTTCAAAGATAGATGTATCGCTAGAATAAATTTCGAATTTTCTTGTTACTGAGAAACGAATTTAAAAGTCAAGATTTATTATCAATAATAACTTGCAATTAAATTTCCAACGTTAAGAACTATTCAATTCAGAATTCGTCATACACTCTGTATATTTGAAAATATGTGTTGAGATATTTTAGATATGATATGATTCTTATTTCTTGGATTATAAAATATTGTGATTTTAACTCTCAGTCAATGTGCGTTACACGTATTCTACTTGATTCTGTCTGAGGAATAATCGAGCAAAGAAGTAATCACCCATTACAAATCCGATCGTTGCGTATGATTATGCCTTATTGGCTATGATTTAAAGCGTCATACACTGAGCTAATTGGCTTGCTGTTGAGCTGCATCCGCGCTTACAATACGATGCGTTTCGTTCGTTCGATCACTGGATCGTCAAATCCCGCCGCGAGTTATCGTCGCGTCGCGCGCTTATCGGTTTCCGAATTCGCGTATAATAATTGAGCGTATTCCAGTTCGTGCCGCATTAAAACGAGGAGTTTAACCCGGCAATAGTACCGCTGGCATTCTGCCGTCGATACTCGCATAATGTCGCGATATAGCGGCCCCGACGCGCCGCTATATATACGTTCATCGGCCCGACGAGCGTAGGCGATGAACTCCTTCACCGCACCCAGCACGGTATTGTCTTGAGTTGGCATCGATATATACATGAATTCAGCACGATTGCCCGTTGTGTGTTTCCCGTAAATCGATTCTGATATCTCCGCGTTTATGTCTATACATTTTTTTATTCTTTACTATTTTTTTTTATTTTATTTTTTTTTATTTTTTATTTTCATATTTATACATTAGATATGCGTACATACATGTAGATGCATTGTATATATAATATGTATAATATAATTCTTATAAAGTATAGTTTTGTATGTTAAAGCTGTACTGAGTATTATGAAAACCATATACAGGGTGGGGCATTTATATTGAGACACCTAAATATCTAAAAAATAAAGCAAGATAGAAAGAAATGTTTCAGACAAAAGTTGTTCGGTTCTAAGGGGTTCATAAGATGGTGCCATTAGTTTGACCTTGAATGGAGGCGCTTCGGAAATTTCAATGTCAATCTTGTTTTATTTTCTTTACACCAATTGATGCCTCTCATTTTTTGAGCTTAAAATATTAAGGTAACGTTGTTGCAAAATAAATAATTTTATGAGATATTTCATAGTTTATGAAAAATTATGTCGAAGTAAAGTAATAAAATAAAGTACAATATAAAATATCGCGTAAACTATTAAACTTTTGGCCATCATATCCCTATGACTTCTTATGCAAAATATTGCAAGGAATCGATTTATGTAAAAAAATTGGGGTGTTTCCATTTAAAAAAACAAGTTTGACATTGAAATCGACGAAACGCCTCCACCCAAAGTCAAACTAATGGCATCATCCTAAGACTCCCTTAGAACCGAACAACTTTAGTCTGAAACATTTCTTTCTATCTTGCTTTATTTCTTAGATATTTAGGTGTCTCAATATAAATATCTCATTCTGTATATATTTAAGACACATAAATCGTAAAAATAAAATATTTTTGAATCGTATGAAGATTCGATTACTCAATATTTATACATATGCGTATATATATTCATATAAACATATTTGAATTAATAGCAAATAAAGAACATTTATATTTATATAAATTTTCGATATAAATTGACTTATTGTTATAAAATCCATTTCTACATCGTACATGTTTCTATATAATATGAAATAATATCTCGCACTCTGTTTCACATCTGCCACCTATCTAAATTTCTTTCGTTACGAAAAATATAGATCTGTTTCTATATAGTTAAATATAAACTGAAATTGAGCGATGAACAAAAATCATTCGGCATAAGAGTCGATTAAAATAAATCGTTAATTATACATTTTGTTTCATCATTCTAAACCATATAAGTCTCAAGTGCTCTTTAAAAGTGTTTACAATGATAAATCAAACGAGAGATTTCTTCGTCTCTATTTCTCCTACGGTGGGCTCTGGCCAGCGGGAAAAACTGTACATGCTTATGTAATATCCACACGTCACACGGTATATAATTTTCCAATCGTCAAACGTACAGCTCGTTGAAAGAAAGAGGAAAGGGAAGGCTCGCAAAAGGCCTGTTCGCGTGAGGAGCACAAGGACACGTAATTCGAAGGCGCGCACGATGAAATATCGAGGTTCTATCACGTCAGATCCGTACGTTTGGTCGGCCCTTCGGAGGTAACCATCTCGCCCTCGCTCGGTCGATCGCCTCTCGATCGGAAAGTAAACGAGTTCCCCAGGCAAGCTCTCGCTCTCGGTTCGGTCGGGCAAAAGCGAGAGAGAGAGGAAAAAAAATACGAGGGAAAAGAACGAGAAGCGGGCGGGAAGAAGGTAGTGGCGGCGGAAGAAAAGCTGCAGGAGAAACACGATGGCGGCACGCATACCTGCATGCGTGCATCGACTACCTGCTTCTCCTGGGTTAACTCGATTGCCGTAATGCGTTGTTGATATAATACCACTGTGCCGGTGTATATTCATCGCATTCTTGGGTTCGTCGACCCAATTGAGGGCAATATTTAAAAGAATAACAGTGGATGCAGCCTCGCGTGTGTAGTGCCTCGGTTGTGCGATACGAGCTGTTTCGGGCTCTCGAAAATTTTCCACGAAAGATTCGGGTCTTCCATTTAATAGCTTGTATATGTCGAAAAGTCGGCGAACCACAGAAGTTATAGAAACGTACTGGTAAAACTGGTTTATATTATTTTTAGAAGCACGGGAATATTTGACTCGGCGGTCAGATGACATTCTTGAATTAACTATAACGTGTCTAGCAACTCTGACGTTTTCTCTTCTGCATACATACATTAATTTTTTAATGCATTGATTAATTCGTCGAAGAACTTTGTTCCAATTCAATATGACATTGATATACGTCTGAAATTGATCTTATCAATATGTCTAGTTGAATAAATACTCTCGAGATATAAAAAATCCAAAGAAATATTATCGCTTATTGAAATATTATTACTACATTTTTAATCGAGAATTACACGTTTGTAATACCGAATTAACGAGTCCATATTCGTTATCTCGCCCAGGCGATCTCAGAGGTTGTCGACCTACGAAGGTCTGACGACGAAAGTAATGTAGCTACTGTTTAAATTTGGAATGCGACGTTCCACTGCAGCTTCGAAATACCACTACATTTTCGCTTTCATGTCATCGGTTTAAATGTGAAAGTCAAAGGGATATACACGATGGTTACATACGAGTATACGTTGACTTTACGTTTAATAGCATTGGAATGATCCTGTTGCCATTACAATTACAAGAAACATTGGAAACAGAGGATCCGTTTTATATTTAGCGAGATATGCAAATGGAATTCGAATCCTTTGTCAGTTTTTAAACGGTTATATTTAATACGCTTTTGCGCGATAAACAACGCGTGCATTATTTGCATTGCTCATTACACAGCTGCGCTACACATAATAGAATTGCATACGTAACCGAAGGATGAGCCGACCGATTGAATTGCAGGAAGGGTGGTCGTCTGTATTATAAATCATAGCTATTGTGTAATTTAATTACGTTTTCGGTAATCGGCAGCTGCAATCGATTGCGCTCGACCGAGTGTAATTTGCAAACCTAATCGCCTGTTGCGGTCTGCGCGTAAGATATAATACCAGTTTGTCAACTATATTACTATGTTTGATAAAGTTCATGTTAACGTGTCCATTAATGCAAATCACGCTTCAAACAGAAGGAGACAAGTGATGTCGTCGGTAAACTTAAATTACAGTGCGTTGTTAAAAACTAAAATTAGAAAGATTAAAAGGAGCAATTAACGGGTGTCAGTATATAATCAGATTTAAAAATTTTTCAATCTGATTATATATTATAGATATCTGTTAGTTGATCCTTTTTTTTGCCCTTTTTAATTGTTGTTTATTATCTTTAAAGCCTTTCTATTATATTTGGCTTTAATTTCACTTTCTTTTCGCGGTTAAAAAAAAAATGAATGTTTGCGACTTCAGTAGAAAATGCACGGAGCTTTTCTCAATTATCTGCAATCAATGGATCTATCGAAGAATACCTAAATCTATCAAATTACCTCTGCCTTGCGCGAATCGGCTGGACCAATCGAGCGTTCATAATAGGCGGACGATGTAATCGCCTTAACTTTGATTTTCCGATTGGCTCTCATATCATAGACAATAGCGAATAAAGTTTCTAAATTAAACGATAGCAGAAAATTATTACACGGTTTAGTTTAGCAACTAGGTACAAGCGGATTAAATTTCAGTTATCGCAATTTTTAATATGCGATTTAATTTTATTTCAGAAATATTTAACAATCGAAGATGAAGAAAAAATTATATATAATTTATATAATATAAATTTATATAAATTATATAATTTTATATAAATGAATAGAAAAGTAAAAATTCTCGGTAAATATATCCATTTTGATGGTTGGAAGTAGAGAAATAAAGCAACACCTGCATCACAATACAGCGTGTCTATACTATATGGCATTTTGTAGCGCGTTTCTGACGAGAGAGCATTCAGCTCGCCCGTAATGCGCCAATAAACCTTTATGCATTCAACATGCGGAAACGTTTCTAACGTTTACCCGCTTGTTGATCAATCTACGCTTGGTTGCACAATATTCGCAGTTCGTGCGACGTGCGCGTTTGCGGCGATTGGCGCGACGACACGATGATACTTGGGATTGACCTGACTGCTACATGTGCGATCTGATCACGGACGTATCCTACCGTATCCGAAGTATTCGTACTGTGGATTGTTATTGGTAGTGCAATGACGATACGAATGGACGAATACGAAGATAGAGAAAGACGAGACTTGCTTTGGTTTACGAGCGAATCGGCCGCCTGACTGAAAATTGCTCTTGATACGTATCGGGATGCCTATTGTTGGCAATATAACGCTTGCGGAATGTCAATCTAGTTTGACGTATTATACGCGTTGTTTGTTGTTGAATATACAGCGGCTATAATCGAATGAAAGACTACATCGAGATCGATCATAGCTCTGAGCGAGTAAATTCTATCTAAGGGATTGACAAGCGCTCACAGAGCAAATTCCAAGAGGTAAACCGCTGACCAGAAATATGTTGGAGGAGTAAGCTCGAATTATCGCAAGCCGTACACAGACAAATCGGAAAAGGAAGGGAAATGACAAAGAGCCCGCGACCAACGAGCAACCGCGATAAATATACCGCAAAATTTGATATCTGCGCTTGTCAGAGTAAAATATCGACTCATTTCCTCCGATAACTCGTTTTCGATCGTCCATTCACGATCGACGTGAATCTCGTCCGTGCGATGGCTATAAAGCGTCCGCGTGCAACGGAAGGACCGTTTACGAGGAAGGATCGTTCGCGATCGCGAGCCGAATTTAGCGAACGCGGGTTGAATAATCTCCGCAATCTGCGTTAGCTCGCTTGAACGATGCTCGGTCAGTTATTCCATGACTGAAATAGATAGCACATGTAAACGGTGTATATGCATTTTGTACACGTCATTGTCAGAAAAGCTGCTTAAAGGATCATAGATGAAAAGCCGAACCGATAGAGAAACCTGATAATCGCAATATTTCTTTATGAAGGGAAACCCGGAAATTAATCTCTGACTGATCTACGAAAATTAAATATACAATGTCACAGTCGCGATTTATTTCAATTAATATTTTTGACATATTAATTATGTCACTTCAAAGGCTTTATCAAAGGCTCTTAAAAACCGGGAGAAAGGAAAAAGAGGGGCTGCTCGTGTAGTTGATCGTGATGCTTTATTTGAAAGTATCACGAGATCGATGGTTAGGAGGGTAACCGTTGTTGGCTATCTACGCGGTTAAATAAAATCAGTGACGAAACACACACACAGGGCAATTCGGAATCTTTCTTCGTCCCCTTTATTTCCGTGTTGAAAATGAAATTGAAAAAACGAATGAAGGCGAGAAGTACAGATATACAGCAGCAGTTCATTGGACGAAACTGCCAGAGAATCGTCGCGAAAAGTGTCGTCGGGTAACGCAGCTGTGACAACAATGATGTAGTCTACTCTCGACGAGGTAAAACGCGCCAAGACATTCCTCGGTTGTGTCCGACGTTCGCCAATTGGATTTGCGGCCTTCCTCTTCCGACCCGCGACGTACCAGTAACACTTTGACAAAGTCGTAGTCCCGAGGAGATAACTCCCTTGTTCCCCCTCGCATCCAACCCATTCACCATCCTTGACCATCGCCGTTGGATGCAGCGATTACGCATTTCTGATCGAACTCCTTCCCGAAGTTTAAACGCCATAATGACTCGCTCGCGCTAATCTCAATAATCTTATTTCACTTACTTACTTCGCCCGAGACGAGAGTAAATTCTCCGGCTAATGCATCGGGACCGTCTTGATCGCCGCTTAATTGCGTTTTGGCGGTTTAACGTATGTACGTGAGCGTGAGAGAGGAAATCGGAACGTCTTTTTTATCCTTTTTTCTCTTTTATTTTCTCTTTTTTTTTAAAAAAAAAAAAGAAAGAAGCGCGATATAATCGGCTTGTTTTTACGGTTCAAAATTTGATTGTCGGTTATACATTTTAACGCTCTCGGAATTAGGACAAATGTATTCGAGATTGGATTGGTTTCAATTACCAGTCTCTACGTTAAACATGGCCGTGGGAAATTTGTACATTTGTTGAAATAACCCAACGAACTCTTTTCCCGAATACCGCTTTCGCATTCGATGCGGTTTATTAACTTTTCGACGATCGCGTATGGTACATGTAAAATGAACGGCCTCGGATTTCGGGGATAGGTAAATCGCACTCGAATCAACGCAGCAGAGTATTATTTTTAATTATAACTGGGTAAAATATTCAGTTATATTGCTGACCATCTACGATTATTGACGCGCTTTATAATCATCGAGAGAAGATTGCTCGAAAATTCTCTCGCTGTTTCCATATTTTCTCACATATCATTTATACTACTATTTTAAAACGATATCCGTGAGATTGTTTTGCATCGTTCGTTATTACCGTGGTCAATCGTGGTTTAAAAATACATTTACTCTATATAGTTGATAAAAACTCTCTATCGGCGACGTGTCGTTCGATTTATGTTATATGATATAATATGTTTCGGTCTCTCAAATAATACATTTGCAAAAAATTTTATTCCACTATCAGATTCAAAATAATAGGGACGACGTTTAAAAAGTTGATAACGCAAGGAAAAATCTCGATCGATAGGAAATATATTTTGCCGATACGAAACGGACACCGCAAACGGACATCGGCTATGTTACTGCGACGGCCGAAACCGTGATGAACGTTCATAAAATCGGATCGTTTTCAATTACCAACTGGCGCCGACATGGCGATCCACAGGAAATTTGCAGTTTCATTGATAGCGTCGATGCATTTTTTTCGTCGCCGATGCCTGCGATCCGCTATCACGAAGTTCGCGGACGGCATCGCGTTACCGTATGTTGCCGTGCGCGCACGGCAACTTGATCCATTGACTTCAATCAACGCGGAAGTGTCGCGAAAGCCGATCTGTGCTCCAATTACCGTCTGTTCGTACGTCCATCGCGCTCGCGATCTAATCCGATTTACGCGCGTACGTATACAACCGGTTCCAACGGTTAAGCGAGCCACATGGTAAATACAGTCATTAAAGTGCGATGCCTACGCGTCTACCCACGCATTCGACATATTTGAATGTCACGCGCGTTGTGCCCACGCGCGTGTCACGACACACGGGAGAAAGGAACGACGGATAAACGATCGATCTCTCTCTCTCTCTCTCTCTCTTTCTCTCTCCCTCTGTCAGCTAGCATCGCGCGGTTTCAAGAGCCTCAAACATGTGCGCGTAATGCGAGACATCCATCAAAATGTTTCGTTTCAGGGGTTACGTATAATAGTATTGATGGGCAGCCGGATACTAGGTACGCTCCTATCCACGATAAGCGATGGTATTACGCGCATTTTATCGAATATTTCTGAAAGAACTCTTTCAAGTCTGTGATATGATACTTGCTTGTGGCAATGATTGAAAGTACGACTTATACGCAGTTGTTTCTCTAAAATTATACAGAATTATCATAATTATTATAAAACTTTACAAGAGAGATTAATATTAATCTATTCTTCTCTTTTAATTCACATACATATCAGTGATGAGTGATTCATTATTTTGGCAGCTAGTTTACATAATAAACGACATATTGCGGAGAAACAGGGAGAAGGACAAATAAAGAAAAATATCTTTTTTTATTCAAATTTTAAAATAAGTTTTCCAATATTTTCCTTCGTACAATCTTATTTATTGTTAATCATTTATTACATAACACGATCCAGTTTGTGAAATGCGATCTGTTATCTGTAACGGTTTAGAAGTTCCGATTCTGTTTCTGCTCTTATCCTTTATGATATATGCGCATAATAAATTCTTCGTAAAGTCGATGCGTACCAATGTATTACGAACTTTGGAGATTATACTATCAAAGGAATTACTGTCAAAGGACGAAGAATGTTATAGAAGGCAGGAAACGCGGCAGATTAGCGATTGTAAATCGTTGCTTTTCGTGCATTACCGCTTGGCTGAACACATTGCGGAGGTACGAAAAATTTGCTCCAACAGTACGGGTTTTATTTATTACCGGTGACACACGCGGCAGATGATCATGCCTGTTATTCTGATGCCGTCGTAAATCTGGCCTAGTAACGCTTGACATAGTTTTCGCCTGAACGTCATCGGCACGGTATATATATATATACATATACAGTAAACGTTCGAATGATAAACTATAAGACTAATAATCTATCGTAATTCGCCAGATAAGTAAATCGCGAGCCATTTCTCACTGCGAGATAATATAGTTCACAAATTATCGAGTGAATCGGCTACATATGAAATAATTTTTCACGTTACAGCTGATTTCCCCATTTCTTGCACTTTTCTCTACTCATATTTATTAATCATGCTAGCGAGCAAGCGAGAAATATGACCGGACAATTATACTTTCTCTAAAAGACGAATATATTAGTTCAGTAATCGAGAAGAATAGCACGTGAAAAATGTGACCGATTGAATAGGAAAAGGGATGGATAAAAGCGTTGATTATCTATGATGTACTCTATTTCTCGGCGCGTCCAGAAATATGACGCAATTTTCATTTTCGACAACTCAGCTTAATGGTTGAATCCAGGTCGTGATGCATAGAATTTAGTGTAGCAAATTTTAAACATTTATAGATCAAGGTATAGTATGTATTTCGGTTTTTTCTGAAAAACATAAAATAGATTGTGTATAATTTGTAAGTTTAAAAATATACTTAATCATACGTAATATTATACTTCATAATATTGGAAATTTTGTGTTAAAGAAAAATATTTTATAAAAATGCATTATGTGCGTTTTCCTTTTTTTTTTTTTTTTTTTTAAGTGCATATGTATGTCGACATATTTATTTTTCTTGCCAACAATGTATTGTGAAAAAACATTAATCCCGGAATGAATAAAGTTATGTAATATTTAATGGATTCCGAAGAAGAGAGAGAGAGAGAGAGATTATAATTAGATCATACGGTATAATAATTTCGTTGTTTTTATCATAATGTAAAATATGAAAAATCAAGGAACCCGATACTGCAAACGTTTTTACGAACTTTGTCGGTAAAGCATTACAAAGTAGTACGGGTTTTGCACTCCGAATTTACGGACAATAGTTTTGCGACGCGAAATGCAAATACGCGACGGATTTCGTTAGAAGTATTGTCGTCCGTGTCAGCTTCATAATACGGCGGAACTTTGACTCGAGTTGTCTTTGACTCGAACGGGCGCGGATCTTGATGCTGCAGCTCCCAGAGTTGGCGGAAATTCTACCTCGGAACTCGACTAATGCCTCGTCGAATTCGGGGCGGTAATACCTTTGTTGATGTGTTCGCTCCTTAACGAATTGCTAGTTCCTTGGATCTCCGGTAATTTCGAAAGTTTCAACCGCGCATCATATACATCGGCGCGCGAAATGCTGATTTTATTAATTCAAGTAACCTGTAAAATAGGTTAAATTGAAAGTGTCAATAATATCGATTACGTATACTTTACTATATTAGATTGCACAAAATATTGCGCTAGAGAGAAAGGACGTAATAAAATTGCTTTATAAAACTATGATTTTTTTTTTTTTTTTTTTTTTTTTTTTTTAGTTAAACAATCTTATTTACATCTCAATTATATATTAGACGCACACATGACGCACGTAATTTATGAATACAAATACAATGCCTTTGGGCGAAATAGATCATATTACTTTTTGTACAATAGAAACACGCAGGTTTTTTTTTCTTTTTAATAGAAAGATTAATAAAAAATTATTTTTTAAAGATAAAATTGCGAAACAAGTTTTTCTTATCACGCAGTAAGCAACGGCGCTTAGTTAAAGATCAAATGCGTTTGAAATTACGAAAACTTTCTTTGTTTCGGAGAGAAGCATAAGCTTCTTCCCCAGCGGCACAAAAGGACGAACTTCGTCGCGTGACGCGCGTTCTTCTCTTCCACGAGCAAGCGTCTATTCCGTATTCTTTCGAAAAGAAAACTCTTGCAAAGTGAACGAAGAGACGGGAGAAAAACGAGATAAAAAGTCGTACATATTTTGATTGTATCGCGTTTCGTTTTTCCTTTGTAGTATCCACGGATCATCCGTTGTCATTGTATGTTTCTCTTACAATTAATCGAAAACGAGAAGCCCCCCATACATACCTCGGCCGATGAATGTACATACAAGTCACGAACGAGCGAGAGACGAAAATGTGAAATGCGATTCGCTCCGATGATCGAATATATACTTAATGGCCTGATTCATTAACCTCGACAATATCTGCGCACTATGCGCTTACTAACTTGATAAAGTATACCAACATACTAACGATGACATGAACAAATTTACTTTTGAAGTGAAGTGGCATACTTTTCACGAAGGCTACTATTATAATATCGGCGAGTTGCTTTGAGAGAACTTTATGTAATATTATGCCGTTCTGTGAGCAATTTTCGAGAATAACATATTTAAAGAGGGTATGAAGCTGGCGTATCATTTCATGGAAACAGTATAATTAAGAATGTAATTAAGAATTCTGGCTTTATTTTTAAGTTTTATGTTTTATAATTCTTGATTTAAATAAATAGTTCTGATCGTTAAATCAAGGAAAATATTTTGGAACATATGTATGAGTATTTATATATAATAATATTCGATTTTCCAGAGTTCTATAAAACAGTTCTAATTATGTTGAATATTGAGCATATTCGTGTATTTTCTAAAGAAGTCTAGTCATTAGTATATTAAATAATTTTTTTTAAATAATTTATTTCACCCGAAATAGACATGTGACGTATTTATACGAAATGCTGATCAATTTTCGAGAGAGTTCTGGTTATTCTAACACAATTCTTGTATAATATTGAGCATATTTTTTCATTTAATCATTATTAAATAATTTTTCCATGAATTACTCACAATTCTTGTATAATATTGAGCATATTTTTGCATTTAATCATTATTAAATAATTTTTCCATGAATTACTCTCACCTGAGAAAAACATACTTGCATCTATCGAAATAAGAACTCTTTAGAAAATGAATGAATATGCTCACAGAATTATTCGAGGACTGTTATGAAATAAACAGAACTCTCGAAAATAGACCAACCTTTCATTTGGATGATTGTATATGCGTTCGCTTGTGATTATTTTAATTACTGTTTTTTTACTTTTAAAGGGTGTAACTTTTTCTATATAATTATTTAACTCGCGTAAAATTATAAATCTTTAAAAATCTGACGAAAAATGATAAGAAAAATTTATTTTATGTGAACTTAATGTCTCAGTTTGTCTTGTGGCATCTTTTAAGGTTTAACGGTTATAATTATTTATTTAAACTATCTAAAACTATTCAAAATATGTGACAGAATTTTCACACACACACACATTTAAATATTTTTGTTTTAAAAATTGAATTCTTATATGCGAGGATTGTTAAGTTTTTAAAAAGTTTCAATTTAATCTTAAATTAACTATAATTAATCTTATTTTTTAAGACAAGAAGATTAAAAGTTCACGTGCTAATAAATGTACTCATGAATTCTGCTACGCATTCGGAAATAAAAATAAAAATTTTAACAGTATAAAAGAACTTATATATATTTTTATAAAGCTTATATCTTAAGTTTGTAAACTTCGGTATATTTACCGGACTGTAGCCGTTAACTCTCGGAAAGTTCCCGGATCTCGTATCGAGCAAAGGTTTACCTCTCGTATAAGAATGCTAGGCTTGTAACAACGACGTAAGTCAGGCAACCGTAGAACGTTGATTCATGGCGTATAACGTAACTCTACCCGGACGATCGGATTAAACTTGACGCTTGGCGCACCGACCCTGCCAATACCCTGTCGTTATACAATATCGACGTGCCACCGATAATAGGTCCAAATTTACACTCCGCTACGATGAGATATGACCCTTCAAACTGACGCATTCAAGACTTTATATAGGCTTCGCTAATCTGACAGATTACTGATTTTGACCGGATAACAATCTACACGCTATTCGGAAAAAAATGCGCTGCGTATAATGAGCAAATAAATCATACGTTCGTAAATATTGTATTTAAACCAAATTTTACTTTAATACAGATTTAATTTAAAGCTTGATTGACTCAGTTCGATTTCCGATGCGTGTCAAGTAAAACTAGTGGTAATCGAATAAAATTCTAATTAAATTAAAAATAAATTCAAATTTATTTAAAGAAATAGATATGTATGGTATTATTAGTTGGCATAATGTTACTTATATATTCTACGCAATAGTTTTATAAAACAAAATATTATTTTGTATATAGATATCTTTCCGCATCTTTCAAATAATCTTTTATCTCGGATCGGAAGATCATTCGCGTCCCTTCCAATTTCGTAATTGCGCGCACGACGCATACCTTCCTCGATCCGATATTACGTAATTGGTACCGTTTATGTCATGATTAGCACGCACGAGCAGTAAATACCCGTTACGGTTGGCTAAATTCCATTGATTCCTCGCGCATGGCAGAATTACACGATTAATTTTTAATGCCAGTATCCGTTGTAACGAACCGCGCCATAAGCCGGGACGCCTATTTCACAAAGATATTTAAGTTTTATAATAGAGAACCCGCGCGAAAATCGATCGCTATATATGTGTGTATATATATGTATATATTGTATATGTATATTCGTATACATACATCGCATTCGTTGCGCGCTATTAATGACATCGAGCCAAAGTGGCGGTAAGTGGTGAATGTGTGGCAGTCGTGTTAACGAGTCCCCGATAGCGAGCGGCTCGACAGCTGTTAACGTGCAATTAAAATGACGGGACAGAGAGAACCGCCGCGGCGCCCAGAATCGACGGCGTAAAATTGGCGGCGGGCAACGCGTTCGCCTGCAATCGCGACTTGTTCGGCGCGTAATACCTGCATCATTAACGGCGAGCGCGTAGTACATCGGACATGCCTGCCTAATTACAGCTGACTAAAGCGTTTGATTATCGGCACGTGCACTGAGATAATAGCAGCACCCGGCTACGTGATCGAAACCGGTACATCGGTAAACGCAATTTCCGGTTAAAACGTATCTCGCGCGCGCAACAATGGTCACAAAATATAAACGTAGTTCAATCCAATCGTCCTTTTTTTTTTTTTTTTTTTTTGTATCTGCAACGTCGGTTTGTAATCTTTGTCCGTGATCTCGTAACGTTTACAATAGACAGAGGGAGCGAGGAAGCATAAAGCGCAAATCTTGTCTCTTGTATCATTAAACTCGTTCCGGTCGAGATACTTTTCTCGTAAGTGGACGAATCTTCTCGCTTCTCTCTGCTCTTCGGATATTTTTTATTGACCTTTCTTTGATGCTGCGCTTCGAGTTCTTTGATATCGTAAACCTTTGACCGGACAGCAACCGTGATCATTAAAGATGACTGATATCTTCTTAGAATTGAATCGTTTTATTGAAATGTCGAATTATAAAAGGGGTTTTTTTTATTTACTTTATAATTCGTGAATAGATCCATAGAAAGTAACTGTATTATCAGATATTTTACATTTCGCGAACGTCATCCAATCTATTTCATCTCATATCACGGCGATTTATCGATAACACTTGCGAAATTAAGGTGTCAAAAATTGTTTTAGAGAATTATAGGTGATTTTCTACGTAAGTATGAATATAAATCTGGCTGCATACAAAAATTGCCTATCACATCAGGTTTTTGAGATAAATTGAGGGTAACGTGATTAAAAAATGACGATTTTAGCTATATATTCATGAATTTACAAAGAAAGCAAATTATTTTTTATATTTATTAAGTTCATAATTTCTAACTCATATATCTCGGCGAGAAAAATCGCGTGTTTGCAAATTAAAAATTGATTTAATATAAGAAATAATTTGCTTTCTCTGTAACACTTTCATGAATATAACCAAAATCGTCATTTTTGATCAATTTTACTCGATTTATCTCAAAAATCTGACGTAATAAGCAATTTTTGCCAGATTCGTATTCAGCACACAAAATTATGCAGGAAACCATTAATAATTCTCAAACAACAGAACCTCGAAGATCTGTATAATGTATTGCTACTCCACCCCGTCAATTTCTTAAGCAAATACTTATCATGATCGCCATAACGCCTCGATAGTCATCTAACGATCTTACGGTATTTTAAACTTATCCATGCTCTCCAGAGATCGCGATAGACTTCCTCTCTCGTAATATCCTCGCTCTCTTCGGCTTTTCCTTTCCCTTTCACATATGTTTGGCGCCACGTATCATATGCTCCTCGACGGCGTCATCCTTTTGCTCTCCTTCTCTTTTTTTTTTATCTTCCTCTTATCCCGTATGCGCCTCATCCCCAGCATTCTTTCGCACGCCTCCCCTTCGTCGCCATCGATCAGCCGGTACTTTATCACGGCGCAACGTGTGTGCACATACTTTATCGCGGGTGCCGCATTATGGCAATACATCAGGCGGTTTTGCCAGCCAAATTGCTATTCAAATCAGAGCTGATCGTGCCACGGACAGGATGCTTGCTTACGATAAGGGGAAAAAAGCGATGACATGCAGTATCGCAATTAAAAAAAAGATTGTTTTCTGTTTCTTGCGAGTTAACGATCGCGAAAGTATCAGCGGATTAAAATAACGATCTCGTCTGATATTTATATCATTTTCACTTTAGTAAATCGTGTATGAAATGTTAGCGCAATCTATAGACTGATAATTAATATTTTTACGCGATTTTATCAAAGAATAAAGAGTTCGTATAAAATGTATGTAATATGTATTTCATATAAAAGTATGTTCATATAAAAATGAACTTGACCAAGCCTCAAAATTTGTTTGCAATACCATAATTGAATTGCTCACAATGAGACCAGAAACATGAGATAATGTGTCGCGATTATAATAGGCATAAAAGCGAATTTGATTTGATATTGCGAATAACACGCATATAAAATATATCAAGATTTATTTTTTGTTTAAGAGTAATGATTGAAATGAAAACTAACAGCTGTGTACAAAAATGCGTATGTATCTACTTCCAGATTATATTTTTCCGACTCAAAAATATGTACTCTCGGTGTATATTCCTGATTGATAAAATAGAGTGTATTAAAAGTGTAAAGCAAATTTTTTTTTCAATTAATAGGAAAATTGATATAATAGCGCATATCGGATAAATATTGGTAGTACATTGGTTTTAAAGCATCAGTGTGCAAATACAGAAGAACTGAATTTTTATTTAATACTATATTAAGATTTTATTTAATTGAAATTCAGGGATATAAACATGAGTTGAAATAAAATTATTAGAATTTTCTACATAGCGAATCCCACTAATTGCATTATTTCCTCTTCTTCCTTCATCGTATTTATAAAAGTTACTGTCAGAGCACGAACTGAAAATAATAGTCACATTATTCAATTTTTAAAAAATTTATTTTCTATATTATATGTACACTTCTTCTTTTTTTGCGGCATAACTTTTCTTTAATTTTTATTTAATACGTATTACTTAATAATTATTTTCAAAATTGTATAAGTTTATTTAAATGTTGAATGCACTTATTACATACAACGTTTCGTTTAAATTTGAGTTTATCAAAGAATGAATTGAAAAGTTAGTGAACAAAAAAAAAAAAAAAAAAATACACGTTGTTCACAAGGCCATATAATGTCGTAGAATATTGCAAGTTTCGAGAATGGAAAGAGTCCGAACAACCGATACAATGCGTTTCAACAAAACAGTAAATAATAGGGGATGCAGTTTTTGTCGCAGTTTCATGATTTCAACTTCTCGAGCATATATTCGCATTTTCAATAAAACGACAAAAGTTTCATTTCGGATCAAAAATTTCTTTGCGCATCAAACAAAGAAAGGAAAGTATTGCGATCGATCTAGAAATAATAAACCGTTTATAGAAATTATTGTGAATCAATATTGCGAGAGGATCTTTAACAACAGTATGAGAGATTCTAACATACATATGATTCTCTTGCTAATGGTTTACGGAAAGCGTGAATATCGGATCGGAAAGATGAAAAAACTTGTACGTATAAATCTCTTGATATAAACCGATAATATCTCGTATTCGCGATATTTCCTATCAATCATTCCATTCGCGTATGAAATCTCATAAAAAGTCTCGTTCATTAAAGATAACAGTCGGATAGTTATTGGATATTTCTGGTTGAAAATCTGACTCGGGGATAACAACGTTTTAAATGGAATTCATGGGATGAGCATCATTAATGCGATTTATACTCGGAAATTAACGTGGTTAATGAAAAATTTATAGCTATATTTCACGTAAATACTTGCAGAGATATTCACGATATTGTCTCACGTTGTATTAAATGTAATTACAACCTAGTAAATGAATTTTTATACGGATTCATCGTTTAATTGGATTTTATTTGAATCGCTACTTCCGTTTTCGTTTATATTTTTCGAAGATTGGTACGGAAAATACTGAAAACAATATTTACCCATTCGGTAGAAATTAAATGAATCTCGAATCGGGATGCCAGTTATTTAATAGCGTTATTCAAAATGACCTGTACACTGGCTAGCATCGATACTAACGAGATACGTACACGATGCCATAATTATCGCTTTTAAATCAGATCAAAAGTAATCATGTACTCTTGTTATCCAAGCAGTACGAGCTTTTATTTTGAATTACGATTGTTTTGTTTCGTGTGTCAGTTTCAATCATTTTATCATTTTATAATCATTCCGTTTGCAATGTGAAAAGACGAAATTTATTTCAGCATTATTATTTGTATTCGTGTAGCATTAAACCGGTTTCATCTGATCGTCGTTACCATCATCGTTTATTTCTCAAGATACCGAATTAATTGTCAATTGACGCATATTTTTCTCGTATAATTACTTTAAGGTTAAGGGATATAAAATAATGTTGTTCAACGGATAAATTAAAATCAAAATAAAATTAGTTCATAAATTAGTATTAAATATGCATCGTGTTGATAGCGTGGCTCGGGATAATCCTGGTATGCAGTCAAATAAACGGGTTATTGCGGAAAATAAGTGCGACGTATTCAAATAATATTAACTTCTCACAACGCCGGTTTTATTAGAGCAATTTCTCGTTGCGTTTGTAACTCGATAACGCAGAGAATTATAATTTTACGAATATTTCCTTCAGCTCTCTCTTTTGAAAATTTATCACTAATTATGCAGTTATCTCACGACATTTTTTTTTTTTTCTTTCTTTACCATGGACTAAAATTACATTTGTATATCATTTATTTCTAGATTTAGAATGTTAATGTTATATAAAATTATCATGATATCCAGCAGGATGCTAAACAGTTATACGTATACAAGTAAGGCAATATAATTATTCTCAATTTTCATAATTATATCCCGATTGATTGATTGAAATACACGTCTAAAAGTGTAATGTGGGCGGGACAAATGTACATTATCTTATTCCGAGTGATGTAAACATAGATCATTTTAGAAATCCCCGATGAGAGACGTAGAGAGAGTGCATAACAATAAAAAAATGCGATATACATTTATGAAATATTACGATATATCGCGAGAGAAATGTAGAAAATGTCACTGAAATATTGCAGTCATACAGTTTTCGATTTTTTTTTTTTTTTTTTTTTTTTTTTTGCCAACTGAATTAATCTTCAAGATTATTTTCTACTATTATTAAGGCAACCAAAATTTTTTTGATTATTCTTACTCAATATAATTTGTGATTAATATGTTTTTACTATGACGTTTTATTTCAAACTTTTCGAGTAAAAAGTTCAATAAAATTTTTGCATTTCAAGCATGTATGTATTATATTTGCTGCGATCGTGAACGTCATGTTGTAAAATCAATGGTTCGAGCGATTTAACCGAAGAAACGCGATTATTCCCGGAGATAACATACATAAATCGTCACATGCCTCGTCGCGTTATCAGCCAGTAATGCGAACAAATGATCCAGTAAAAGACAATCCACTTAATAGAATGTTTTAAGTTTTAAACTTGTGATAGCGCGGAATAACTTTGGAAAATTGTCAAAATCTTTTCTCGGGTTGCGTGAATGATTCGATCTATAATATGACGCGGTGTCTTCGGCATGGATCGATCATGTTCCTGTACGATAATAGTACATGAATATACACACATCGGGGAAGAATTAAAATTATAACAATTTTTTGATACCTTATGTAGAATCAATTTAATGACTTCCTAATACAATATGGCAAAGGCCATAAGGAATGTATGACCGAACGACGTGCGTCGTCATTTTCGACATTTTTGTGACGATTAAAGGATTTTTCGTGACGATGTCGTGTCGAGATTGTTTTAAGATTATATCATATTTCTGGTAGATGTTGCGATACGATATCGTGACTACCGGTTAATATAACTTAACAACCGTTGTTGTTGTATACTAAGTAGATATTGTGGTTACAAGAAGCTATAAAATCTCAATGCTATGTATATGTAAATTTAAACGGAAAGTACGAAGTCATGATGCTTATTATTATACAACACAAGATATGTAATGAAATTGAAACAATAATTATAACTTTTACATAAAAATTAATAAAATTAATAATTTTTATACAAGCTATTAAATTGGCTTTAAAAGATGATCCTATATTAAAATAACAGCATATTGTGTATTAGCATATAATAATATCACAGTCATTGTATTCAAATAAAGTTTGATGAAATCTTTAAATTTTTCAATGTATCTATCAAAATTAATCTCATTGTTAATACATTTATGTTACAACATGATAATGATGATGATACATTGCCACAATATACACGATACTTAATTATGATATGGTACGATTATTACGTGTTATTATTGCTATTACGTATGATAATAACGTACGCGTTATTCCATCGTAATCGCACAGTGCGTTGTGTTACTTCGCTCTAGTATAATGCTAATACATTATCAGTATGCAACATGTTTGCCGACGATAGTCGCATTGATAACAATAGTATCGTCAGGGATTGAAATAAACCTGGGAGGTACGTGTAAAAATTGTAATACATTATTGATTCTAAAAGAGATACTTTCTGATAAAAAAGAGAAAGAAAGTGTAGTCACGTTATTTATGTTAAGCCGTTAATACCTTATGCATGTACTTCCACTCATATGCATATATCTGAGATTTAAACCACTTTTTTAGTTATAAATTTAAATACTCGTTCTTTGTAATTGGGTTATTACGCCTCGATTGAATCTTTAAAAAAAAACTCATCAAATATGACCCATATTAAATTAGCCCCCCCACCAACGCCAAATTAAATCAAATACATCAAATAATTTAGTGCTAATTACGTGCTAATTAGTTGCCGTAGTCCGAATTTTGTTGCTCAAACCGTTTAGCAGGAATTTACATTCAAAGTGGGGGGTGCTAGCTTGACATTAAGCCAGCCCCCCCCCATAGTGAAAAAAATATATAGAATGCTCGAATCAAAAAATAAAATACACTAGAATTTGTTGCTATTTTGTTGCTCTAAAATAACATAAAAATATTTTTAAAAAAGTATATAATTTAATTAATACCACTATATACTCAGTCTCGCCGCGCCGTACCATTCACTTGCGCGAAGTAAAAGTAAATAAAAAAATGTATCGCTCGCATGTATTTGGTACTAAAATAATCTGTGGACAATATACTGTCGAAATATATGAGAAACATGCGAGCAACAAATTCTTTTAGTTAATTTATATAATATAAGAGCGCGTCGTATAGGGTCCGCGACGACAAAGTATCGATTTTTAATACTTTAAGACGAGCAACAAATTCAGTTTCTTATATATTTCGATAGTACATCGTCCACAGATTATTTTAATACCAAAAACATGCGAGCAACAAATTCTTTTAGTTAATTTATATAATATAAGAGCGCGTCGTATAGGGTTCGCGGCGACAAAGTATCGATTTTTAATACTTTAAGACGAGCAACAAATTCAGTTTCTTATATATTTCGATAGTACATCGTCCACAGATTATTTTAGTACCAAATACATGCGAGCGATACATTTTTTTATTTACTTTTACTTCGCGCAAGTGAATGGTACGGCGCGGCGAGACTGAGTATATAGTGGTATTAATTAAATAATATACTTTTTTAAAAATATTTTTATGTTATTTTAGAGCAACAAAATAGCAACAAATAATACGTCTCGATAATCGCGCTTGTGTGAAGAGCGTTACGGAAAATTTAGGCTGGACGGATAGGTGGGGGGAGGGGAGGGGAATGTCGTCGAATATCTCTTCCAAGAACAGGAGCGAGCGAGTTTTTTGCGAGAAAAAAATCGTGCGCCAAAAAACCTTCGCGATACGAACAAGGATAAGATAACGAAGCTCGAGCGATACTTTTGCAATCTCGCGATTATTTTCTGGCGAAATTATACATATAATTGAAGAAGAATCATATATTTTAAAAGAATATTAAAGTATATTGAAATACGAAACGTGTGAAAAACGCGACGCGAAGCTTCACCAATTGTAAAATTTCTCATTTAGCTGTTGGTACTCGTGGTTTCTCGCGGCATTTCAGAGACATCGATTAACGTTGACACGTCACCCTTAATTGGATTTCAGTAACATCCATAGTTTTAAAACTAACCAATCACCAATCAAGAATCGAATGACCGTGATTGGTCAATTTTACAACCATGAATATTATTAAACCTGACGTGTAAAATTAGTCGACTAACTGTCGACTAACCGAACACATTTTTTTTTTCTGTTAAATAAGAATATTTTATTAGGAATGTTCATATGTGGTGTGTGAGCTGCTTTTCAGATATATATTCCTCCTCGAATCTTACACATTCTATTCAACGATTATTCTCGTTGTATTATCGTTTCGCCATGAAAATTGATCGAGATTTTGTAATATAAGCTCTCTCTCTCTCTCTCTTTCTCTCGAGCCGCGCTTCTTTGTTTATATCTGAATGTTTACGACCAACTTTTTTGAACGCTTCTGTACCGAGACGTTCGGCGACGCGGTCCTCCCCTCTCCTCACCTATCCGTCCAGCCTAAATTTTCCGTAATCGTGTCAGTCTCTTCGCACAAGCGCGAGTCTCAAGACGAATTACGGTCGCGCTCCGTGTTTCTCGCGTCTTTTTATCCGTCGAAAGTGAGATCCGCGTACGAACGAGTGTCGGGGGGGGTCTTGTATCGAATAACAGGCGATTATCCGAGTGTAATATATTAACCCGTGTAATCGTGATTAAGGCATCTTTCGATATATATATACTCGCAAACGACAAGATTTTTCCCACGCATCTTTTATCTATCGAAAATGAATTTCGCATCCGAACGAATATTCGAAATATCCGAATCGAGAGTAATTTGTAGTTTTGATATATCGACTTTATAATACGATACAACGATCGATGAATACATTATTTAACATATTTTTAGGCGCTGAAATAATTTACTCGCTGTCGTATATAATAATATTGCGTTGAAAATATAAGCGCGTCGCGTTCCACACGTTTCTGCTTTAATATTCTTTAATATTGTTTTCAAATGTAATCCTTTTTTCAGAGTTATATTCACAATTTCATAAATCGAGATCGCAAAAGAGCGCTCGAGCTAGTTTGATTTATCTCGCGCAGGATTCTTCGCGTACGGTTTATTTCTTGGAAGAGACGCGCTCGCTCCTTTTCCTGGAACGGATATTCGACGACGCGTTCCCCCCTCCCCATCTACTACTACTCAACCTGCCTAAATTTTCCGTAACCGTTACAGTAACCGTCGTATTGCATTAGCGTGCGAGATTGAAATATTCTTTCCGTATTTATCGCCTTTTTTTATCCATCACAAGTTTATCCCGTGTATAAAGTGGATGTCGTGAGTATCGGGAATGTCGATTAGAATCACGGAAAATCGTCTCCGTCCATTTATTAATACGCGATTATATGTTCTTTCATGTTTATAATCGGCATGGAAATAATTTTACCGCGTCATTGCATATGGCGGATTTTGGACTACGAGTGAAATAGTGATTATGAGAATAGTGATTATGCATGAGTGGGCAAATTGATAGACTGTCTCGTCTCAATTTGAAGCGAAGGGAGCAACCGGAAACGGAAAGGATCTCGCGATGACCAGATGCAGAAAGAAATGAGACATGCAAGGGCGGTGCATCGGTCGGTCAGTAGAATTTATTATTAAACATTTAAAATTGTCAATATAATTTTTAGTTTATGGAAACAATAGTATTGAAAAATCGGGGGGTTTTTTTTTTTTATTAATGATTTATAGCTCATGTATAAATATTTAGAATTATAACTGACCATATTATCTTTGCCTTGATTATTTCTATTATTCGTCATTGATGATTACTGATGATTTCATAATTATAATCGTTGAGCGCATTAATTTTACTATTTTATTAGCATTCGAAATCATCATTAATACGATTACATTTTATTTAACTCTGATCACTCTGTGTAATCTTAACATCTCTAACGCGTCATTTTTAGAGAATGAAAATTATCAAACATGTGCATTAACGAAATTAACAATATGCATGTCAATTTATTTTTTAATTTATGGGAACGATGATATTGAAAAATCGAGTTGTTTTTTGATTAATTATTTATAATCTGATAATCATATAAATATTTAGAATTAAAACTGACCATATTATCTTTGCCTTGATTATTTCTATTATTCATCATTGATGATTATTAATGATTTCATAATTATAATCGTTGAGCGCATTAATTTTACTATTTTATTAGCATTCGAAATCATCATTAATACGATTACATTTTATTTAACTCTGATCACTCTGTAATCTTAACATCCTTAACGCGTCATTTTTAGAGAATGAAAATTATCAAACATGTGCATTAACAAAATTAATCATATAAATATTTAGAATTAAAACTGACCATATTATTTTTGCCTTGATTATTTCTGTTATTCGTCATTAATGATTACTGATGATTTCATAATTATAATCGTTGAGCGCATTAATTTTACTATTTTATTAGCATTCGAAATCATCATTAATACGATTACATTTTATTTAACTCTGATCACTCTGTAATCTTAACATCCTTAACGCGTCATTTTTAGAGAATGAAAATTATCAAACATGTGCATTAACGAAATTAACAATATGCATGTCAATTTATTTTTTAATTTATGGAAACGATGATATTGAAAAATCGAGTTGTTTTTTGATTAATTATTTATAATCTGATAATCATATAAATATTTAGAATTAAAACTGACCATATTATCTTTGCCTTGATTATTTTTATTATTCATCATTGATGATTATTAATGATTTCATAATTATAATCGTTGAGCGCATTAATTTTACTATTTTATTAGCATTCGAAATCATCATTAATACGATTACATTTTATTTAACTCTGATCACTCTGTAATCTTAACATATATCTTTAACGCGTCATTCTTAAAAAAACAAGAGGAGCAACAAATTCAGTTTCTTATATATTTCGATAGTATATTGTCCACAGATTATTTTAATACCAAAAACATGCGAGCAACAAATTCTTTTAGTTAATTTATATAATATAAGAGCGCGTCGTATAGGGTCCTCGGCGACAAAGTATCGATTTTTAATACTTTAAGACGAGCAACAAATTCAGTTTCTTATATATTTCGATAGTACATCGTCCACAGATTATTTTAATACCAAAAACATGCGAGCAACAAATTCTTTTAGTTAGTTTATATAATATAATAGCGCGTCGTATAGGGTCCGCGGCGACAAAGTATCGATTTTTAATACTTTAAGACGAGCAACAAATTCAGTTTCTCATATATTTCGACAGTATATTGTCCACAGATTATTTCAGTACCAAATACATGCGAGCGATACATTTTTTTATTTACTTTTACTTCGCGCAAGTGAATGGTACGGCGCGGCGAGACTGAGTATATAGTGGTATTAATTAAATAATATACTTTTTTAAAAATATTTTTATGTTATTTTAGAGCAACAAAATAGCAACAAATTCTAGTGTATTTTATTTTTTGATTCGAGCTTTATATATATTTTTTTCACTATGGGGGGGGGGGCTGGCTTAATGTCAAGCTAGCACCCCCCACTTTGAATGTAAATTCCTGCTAAACGGTTTGAGCAACAAAATTCGGATTACGGCAACTAATTAGCACATAATTAGCACTAAATTATTTGATGTATTTGATTTAATTTGGCGTTGGTGGGGGGGCTAACTTAATATGGGTTCAAATATGCCTATCACACATGATGGTATTGTTCGTTCCTCATAAAACGAGCAACAATATTTAAATTTACAAAGTTGTAAAAATTTAGAGCATTGATAAGGCCACAAGACAAAATCAGATTTATTATAGTTGCTTGTGCAAATTTTATGTCATCTTGTTTTTTTTTCTTTTTTCTTTTTGCGCATATACAGCGGTTTAATGCGCGAAAGTAAAATACCCTGCGGGTAAAGACGACGACGACAACGATGACAACGACAACCGCGATGCTTTAAGCGACGACGTCGCGGACGAGGGATCGTAAATTCGCGTCGCGGAAGTTCGAGAACGAACCGGAGGTGTACGAGGTGAACTCTGAAATGCCTTGCGGCAAAATGAAAAAGAGAACGTCGTGTTGTAGCGGGAACGGGAGTCGAAGATGCGCTGGGGATGGTTGTAGACGACGGCGTTGACGGTAATCCTGAAGGTGTGTAGGCAACTGCATAGTGCACACCATAATGCAGATGATGCGCGGGACAAGTGGGATGGCGAACTTGGAATGGTAAACAGTGCATCATCTGAGAATTGAAGTTCGCTCTACAATCTCCGGGGTGAGGAGGAGGAGAGAGAGAGCGAAACTCAATAGGCCATTCCCTTTTAAGAAATGCATTTCGATGCTAACGCGCGGCTTTGACGTTGGAGAGGTGTGAATTTCGCAGTCCCTTTCTATGTCACATACGTAACGAAATCGCCAACGGGACAAAATTTACCGCTGTCGACCCCCCCCCGAAATTGAATTCTCTCTCTCCTTTCTCAAGATCCATTATATTTTCACAAAGAGAAAATCTATTGGCAATTCCTCAAGAAATTTAATAATAATATTCGACAATGGATATTGAGTGCCGTTATATACGATATGTGTATATCGCTATTCGGCTGAAACTATTTTATTTTTTTTTGGCTCGCGAGTATTTTACAAAGAGAAAATCAATTTCCCCAATTTCTCAAAAAATTTTATAACAATATTTAATTACAATAGAAACACACATTTACATCGAATATATTAGTATCGATACACTCTTTGGTTTCGAATAAACATTATTTGCGAAACCACAAACGATTACATAGCGTGTATTAATGTGCAAAATTCATCGCTTTATACCAATCAGCGCGATTGTCTATTAAATTGCTACATATATTAAATAAGCATGAAATGCATTTATCCCTGACAGTAGGCGTTTATACAGCTTCGAACATTTCAATGGACTCGGGCGAATTGAGTTGATTAAGGTGGAAACGCTCGTTATTGTTGGCAATCTGACAATTTGGCAATTCTGTCACACGCGCATAAATTACTACCGCTTATAAATATACGCGCCCTTTTGTTTTTCCGTTATGCGATAAGAGATAATGCCTCGATGTGTGATATAACTTGTAATATCACGATAATGTTATTTATAGAACAGCTGTATGGCACAACTTCATCTTGTCTCTGAGCACGCATGCAAACATACGTGAATTTAATTACCATAAATCGTTAGCGCAGCCAGCGCAATGTGCAATACCGTTTTACGGTCCCATCATTAGTGCAAATATCGTAGTCTAGCGTTCTAGCCTCTACAAGTCGGTACATACGACAGATGTTAACACCGAATTAACACGTACAACGTACGACTACACAGCACTATGGGAAGTTAACAGCGTTACCGGCACGTCGATATGATCGCAATTTCAGCTTACAACCATAATTAACGCGTATTGTACGAGCCGTATGCTTGAGTGGACTCTATTAAAATGTACTTTACCGACCATTAATTGCAAGAGATGCAAGCAAGTCGTCTCGGAACTCACCGGATGACCATCGCAAATGTTAGAAATCTTTTACAATATATATATATATATATTGCAAAAGTGTGCGTGTGTGTGTTTAAAAGGTAAAGTAGTCTCATTAATTGTTTTGTGACAGTCATTAAAATTATGAAAGTACTTGGTTGGGATTTTTGAAGCTGTTTTCTGTTAGATCAGCATGTAATTGAGTTGCACGACATGCTGTTTGCGTTATATTGGCTTTTGTTATTTGCCGTTTATTTTATATTTACATATACGAGAATATATAAAAATTTATAAAAAAAATATATATATATATATATATATATATATATATAAAAATTATATAAAATATTAAATAAAAAATCAACATCAATGTAAAATTATTATGCATTTACGGAAACTCCACGCTTGTGGTATTTATGATGTTAATTAAGTACAGATAATGGATAAAATTAAATTTAGGAATTCTTGAAACGGAAATTCTAGAGAATATAGATTGATTAGGATTGATATGGAAATTGCTAATTAATATCCAGCAAATAGCAAATATTACAATGTTCTCTATTCACAGCCGGGATATAATTACTATGAGCTAATAGGATCGTTCATCATCGAAACGCATAGCAAAGAATTGCTTTATTACTCTAATCCGCGTATAATATTAATCAGTAATATTAATCATGATGTAAATATTGTAGTTCTGCTAAATTTAATAACGACGTCGATAACCCGTTTCTGTGTACACGAACGTCTCTTCCGCGTTTGCACAAGTACTTTCATAAGCGGATACAGAGTCGTAATTAGACGCACGGTACTCGCCGAGAGAAGCACTCGAAAAGTAAACGAGGAACGAGTGAGCAATAATCCAACAAAGACATACGCGCACAAACCTACACAAAGGTATACCCGCACGATAAGGAACAACACGTGCTTGTTTTACATGCTCTTGCGCGAAATATTTTTCATTCATATTTTGTTATAACTTTTGAATCTTATCGTGCGCGAAAATTTAATTATCAATTTTATTAACAATTCAACACACATATATATAAAATTATAATAATGTTTAGATCCATTCTGCTGCTGTCTTTCTCGTCTTATTTGGCTCTTCTTGATCGTGTAAAATTTGATGTGAATAACCTATATCTCGTGTATGTCGCTCCTTGTTGTTATTTCCTAGAAAATTTTAATTATAATTTCAAACGACTCGTAAATGAAACGCATTCATTATCCGCACGCTCGTTGGTGAATATCTTGCTACGGACATACAACGCCGAAGAGCAGCATCGTTAATTAATGATCACCGTTGCAGTTTAAAACAGATTATATCATATTTACTATCTTTTAAAATTTTGACGTAAAAGTAAGTTTATTTTTACTGTAATTGGAAAATCATGAAACTGATATTAGCATAAATAATGCTTTGAAACTTTAAATTGACAATATATATAATTCCATATTTTATCTCTATTTTTGTACTTTTCAATTTATATGTTTAAAATAATCGTATGTGTACGATAACAAAAATATCACTCTACAGTGATCGAAATATATTAAATAATTACTGGTTATTATTATTACACAGGATAGCGGGGAAAAATAATATATTTGAAAAAAGTGATTTCTCGTGTAAAAATAAATTCAAAATGTAGAGAAAAATTTTTGAATCTTGTACGAGATTTTATTTTCGACGAAATTGACTTTAAAAATTGAAAACAACATAAAATGATACAACATTCTTTCTACTAGAAAAATAAAGTTTATCTTGATACTTTATATGCATAATTCTTTTCTTCTTCGATAACTTAAATTATTTTAAATTCTTTTATTAAATTAAATATTGTATAATACTAAAACAATTATGTATTAATAGTCATTGAAAGAACAAATTCCATCATATATATATATATATATATAAGATTATTTAGATCATATATAAGATTATCGATCAAATTTAGAAAGACATATGTTATTAATTATCTAAATTTCAAAGTTAATTTTCTCAGAAACAAAAAAAAAATTATTTTACGTTGTTTTACATATTTTTGAATGAGAAATCTCCTTTTCGGTTTTACATCTATCCTGAATATGTGAATAAAGAGAGAGAGAGAAGGAGAGAATATTTGCTTTGATATGTGATATTATTGCATTTATTGACGTTATTATTATTGTTATTATTATTATTATTATTATTATTATTATTATTATTATTATTACTTCCGGACTGAAAGCGCTAACGGCGAAGCGAGTTTGATCTCGAAACGAGCACGTGCAAGACGAGAGCTGCATGGAAGGGCAGGGCACCCATAACTTCTGCATTCTTTCACGCGCCACGTCGCAATTTGCACAAACTTTGACGCTCTCGCGAAATTCCGAGACCGGTGAGGAAAAACGAGCGACTGGACGAATTATGACAATACGTTAAATATCGGGTGATACGAACGGCAGTCGTAAAAAGGCGTTACCGCGTCGCCGATATGCATGTGCATCTATCTATCTCCGATCGTATGCATCTGCCTGCCTGTCTGTCTATCGCTGTGCGTGCAACGGCGTCGAAATGACAGCAACGCCGCTGACAGATCGGCTCTCCGGTTGTGGTCACGACGGATAAAAATACACCGACGACATTTTGCTGCTACCGCAAATGTGCCGAAATTGCTATGGCAAAACCCGCAAATTATCTCCGCGGTGCGCTGCAGAACGATAATAATAGAATAATCGCTCGTTTAGTTCGAAGAATTGCGTAACTTGTTACACGGAGTGATAAAATGTATCCATTTTAAGTACCAGTTTTGCAGTTAGATCTTGATTTTACTTTTTTCGTTAAAATTTTTTAACTTTTATTTTTCTTTATTTTATTGAATGCTACATGTTTCTTTATTAGATAAATATATTTTTATATATGATTTTAATTTTAATTTTATAAAAAATGTACCTACCCATCAACCTTTGCTCGGTATAATCTAGGTTTAGAAAATGAATGGCAATAAAAGACAGAATGCAAATGAGATATTTGCACATAACTATAATATAATGAATAATAAATATGTAAGCGAGCAATTAGCATGCTAGGATAGGATATTGCATTAAAGATAGAAAAAACAAATGTTTTCTTATCAGTACCAATGCACAGTTATCGCTTTCCCTCTCTCCAAGACTATCTTTTATCGCTGCTTTATTCCACATTGTCCGTTGTTATGTTCAACATCATTTTTTAATCAACATCATGAAAACATACGAAAAACAACGGATATTAATCTTTTTATATCACCACGTTTTTGGAAAAGAGAAATATTATTATAGCCATAACATGTATTTTTTTGTAATCCCAAAAATATGGAAGAAGAAAGAGAGGGAGAGGAGAGGAAGGGAAAGAAAGAGAGAAAGCAATAGATATGAATAGCGGAGAGCATTGATTTACACAGAATGATCCTAAAAAGCGCATTGTAATGCGCGTACGAAAAAAACCCCGCGCCTCGTCAGCTAGTTAATTGCTTTTTAAGTCGGATAATATGCTGAGGCCGTACTTCATCCGCGGCTTTTAAACCACTGCCAAGCCGCGATGGTATATCCCCCCTCTCCCCATTGAAGCATGCTGGAATTTCATCTTAACCGTTAATGCGCCACTTCGATGCTTTTCGACATCATAATAATCTTACGAGCCCAACCGTTAAGTTAGCATCTTTGTTTCTGAAAGAGTCTCTTAATTATTGCAGAATTTACTTACTTTTTACGCTCTGATTTGTGACACTATTTTCGATACTTGGAAATGATTTAGAGAACATTAAATACATAGCAGCGCTTGAAAATTAAATTATATATACACATATATACAACATAAATTGTATATGACATTTTTTTTCTCTAATATCTTTCTCTTTATGACGTTTATTTTTTAAATAAATTGTTTATACTTCTTTAAATTTTATTTACATAGAAAATATATTTTCCTCAGTTTATTGTGTATGGTTTTCCTTGCGCAACTCGATGAATTACAGATATTTTCTTGACACTGGGAAACCTTTCCGTATAATCACGCTGCATTCGCGAACGAGCGGTATGCAAATTCTCAGCTAATTTCCTCGCCCGTCTATGCGACGAGCTTATTTCTTACGGCACGTGGCTTATAATTATCGGGCAGGATATTTGATTTCCTTTACGCGAGCAAAGACACGCTCTCGTGTCATTTCCAGTGTCTCTCTGTCTGCCTACTGTACGTGTTCGCGCACACCAATGCACTTTACAATTAGATCTAAAAGGCAATTTTGAAAAATATCGCGTCATTTTAATTGTTCGCGTATCTCGTGCGTGTATCTAATTTCATTGCAATACGCGCGTAACATGCATACGTTATAATGTTATAACACGCGAGCGTATGTATATGTTTCGCTTTATCGATGCGTTGTTGATATCACTTTGGCGCAAAATTTACGATTTTAATTCGCGTATTGAATATGATTGTCGATCGAGCAGCATAAATGATAAATCCGCGCGCGATTTCTGCGTATTATATTTCTCAAAAGTTTCGTTTTCGCGCACGCATAAACGCGAACCGTCTGCTTCTAGCGAAAACCACAGAGAGTTGTCGAGCTGGCTGCATTTTTATTATATCGCGATATCATAGTGCATAGCCGGAACAGCAGAGGCATATGAATATATATGTATGGAAGGAGGGATGACCGTGTATGTGTGTGTATTTGCCAGGTTCCTCGGATTTAATTTCACGCTTCTATTCTGGCCAAAAACGCACATGTACGCACTGGCATTTGCGTGTGTTCGCGAAAGAGTACGTCGTGCATATACGTGCAACGAATTGCGCCGGAAAGCGAGAGACCACCGTGGCCGGCCGACCGGTTAGCCGGATGGGGGAGGGGAGGGAGGCAATAGGAATTATTTCCGACCGTTGTTTTTCATGTTCACCACTGTCGAAATATGGCCGATGAAAATGGAAAAGAAAAAAAAAGTTATATCCTTTTATGTGTGTACGATAGATTATAATCCAAGGATCACATATACAAATCAACAGAAATTTTCAATTGTCAGTCTCTCTCTCTTTCTCGTTCGAAAATGAAACTCTCGCGTGATTTCGCAATGTTCTAAGGCGATAGGTATTTGACATATATATTGCTGATTCCTTTATTAATACTTGAAGCCAAGCTTGAAGCGTTCAATGAAACAGCAAAGAGACATTCAAACTTAATGTGCATGCGTATGAGTGATCATCGAATACTGCTCTTTTGCTCGAAATTTCTGTGGAGATTGAATAATGAAAACTGGTCTGCACACACATTAATACCTGATGTTTTGTAAAGTTTCCCATCGATTAGGAAACACCTCATAAACTCAGAATATCTTTTGGATGGACAAAATTGTGTGTACGATATAGAAAATTGCTCTTGACAGAAAAAATTTATTCATTATTACGTTCTTTTAACTTTTGATAGAACACACATTGCTAACTTTAATAAAATTTAAACAAGTTTATTATATTGTATTTATTATATAATATATGTATATTTGGAAAAATTTTGTAATAAAATAAAGACATTTATTTTCTTATTTCATTTTTTGCGAAGAAGGTGATAAATTCTCGGGTTTGCCCTATCTCCCCAAAAAAATATGTCTCGCTTGGGAGATTCGTATATGTACGAAACACTCTCTTGGGAGGAACTCCGATTTCGCAGCCTTTGTTTCACGACGAAATAAAAAGAAACGCACCAATCATGCTACGAGAAACAGATGTGACGTTTCAAGATCAATGTTCCTGAATTTCTTCATCCAACATGTGACAAAACATGTATAAACATAGGATTGGTTATATCTTTTATTGTTTCCCCGTTCTAGTTTATTCGTTTCCCATTCACCATTTATTACACTTTTATTCTAACTTAAAACTTGTGCATACTTAAAATATATACCACAGATCGATATTCCATTTCACATTGATGCTCAGAAACCTTTCTCTGCCTTGATCGTCAACTATTGATGGCAACCTCGTCAAGACTTTTCGCTCTAGAAACATAGAATTGAAGAAAGAAACTGAAATTGAATGGAAACCATTTTTTAGATTAAAAATCACATTGCGTGCTTATAAATATGCTTACGTTTAAATCATATATATATATATCCTAGATAGTCGAAATAAAATTGGATTCAACCGGGCGAACTCGGAAAACGAAGGGAAGCTAAGATTCTTTTAGCGGGACGGAGGAAGAAAGATGGTTTTGTTCAAACGAATAATCAGAAGGAAGTTGCCATAATCATTTTGCGCCAATCGAGTAGTTTCCTCGCGCAATCTCGCGATCCCCATGCATTTACGTGGCTTCTCCCTTTAAATGCGCGCACGTGATACATTCGACTAACGGACTCTCTCGGGGAGCTAAAACGTGTCTCTTGAATTAAGTACCCGACACCGGTTAGATCTGGAAGGAATCTCGAAGGAATTATTTCTGTGCAATAAACGAATCGACTCCAGCTCTTGGAGCGAAATTTGTGAGAAAAGTTGTTTGAGTGCGTTACGGCGGAAAATATTACAGAGTTGAATGTGTGCTGGAGGGAATTAGGGAGACATTAGTGCGGATGTTTTCACATATATCTGAATAAGAGCGGGGTTACCATAGCGATAAATTTTATTTACTGCTTTTGTTTAGCGAGATAAATAACTTGGGGTTGCTTAAAGAACATAGGAGAAAGCAGCTATACGTATTTTGTAATATTACCCCTATGAAAGATTTAGAAAAAGATATCATCTCCTATGATATTTTACACATCTAAAATATATGTATATTCATAATGAAGCGATAAAAGCGAGAAAAGTACATGTCTTTCAGTTAGCAAATTCTTGTATCTCACTGTATTTGCATTAGCTGCTTTTTAATATATTTTATATATATATATAGATGCGTTAAAAACATTATCCTTTCAGTAAATCACATGTGACATTGAAGGAACAATATGTATTCTCTTCTATTTTCGTCTCTCTAGCAGTAAATGCATAGCAGTTGTCGTTGTTCAATTTGCATGCATTGTGTTCGCGTCAAGCATTTGTTTCGCGCCGAGTTTCATTCCGAGCGAACTATCTCATCATTACACGTCAGCGAGTCAAAGAACGGAGCATTTCGATTGAGAGGACGATGGAATAGAAAAGCGGGGAAGGTATTACCAAAGTTCGACGAGTTCCCCCGTCCACCCATTAACGTGTCAGTCATTCCGGCCGTGTAATTAAATTCTATGCGCCAATGTCGCCGCGCGGATCTCCGTCCTTCGGGAGCAGGTCTTTTCCGAAGTTACCCCGGTATCCGCTCTCTCTGCGCTGATTCCTTGAAATCAACCAGGTGTGCTTTGTATGTAGACGATATCAATATTTTTTCCTATTTTCCTGGGAAAAATGTCGGGTCAGCTTTTGAAAAAAAAAAACGAAAAAGAAAGAGAGACGTGGGACCGGGGTGCGCGGAGAGTGATATTCTTCCGGAGGGCCTCCTCGACATCGATTCTTTTATACATTTCCATCGTTTCTTCGCATTTCTTGCCGCTCCACAGTCTCATTTTCAATTTATCCCCGGCATCTTTTTATCACATTTTTCGTCTCTCCCATCTTTAGTCCGACGACGAATAGACTTGCGCGAATACAACAGATAAAATGAAAGTTTGTATCGCCGCGGGGATGCTCGCTTAGGGGAGGCTCAAAGAACTGATTAATGAACTTTTTTCTGAGGGTTGAGAAAAAAATTACTCGAGAGAAGGTTAGTGGCAACGGAGGAAGCTGTACTCTGCTATGGCTGTAATACGGTCGATTAATTGGAGTTGTTGGATGCGTTAATCGTCTGACCGTTGTTATTTAATCGTTTCGAAATGACTTGCGCGTGCGTATCATCCCTTTTTACATTGTTTTCCCGAGCGATTGATCGTTGCCAATATTGATTTGTAACTGAATAATTGCAATTGAAAAAGGTAATCTTTAAAAAAGAGATATTTTCCGATCCATAAACTCTTTCATATAAAATATTATTTCAAACTTAAATTGATAATTGAAAAATCTCGTATGTATTTCTGTATGCGTATACACAGTATTAACGGTAATAATATCTCATCGCGTTATATTTATTTTTCTTTATATTTTCTAATTCTCTCTCCATTCTGATTGTTGCAGAACGATACCATGGGATTCGTGGTATTCTCCGACGTTGCGCGAGAAGGGTCGCCGACGCAAAGAGATAAACTCTGAAAATTATTTCGCGTAGGAAGAGAGAGCATTGCGCCTGTACATCGTTTCTAATTGACAGATAGAGGAAGGAGTCAGCGGAAGATAACTAGAAGCGGGAATGAGAAGAGGGTCGGATGAAAAATACGAAATGTTCGAAATTTACGAGTGAGTCGGTTTGCTTGCACGTCGCAGGATCTAAAGTGGTGTCTTAAGGGCGGTCGTGCATCATAACAAATGGTTGAACCGTGATCCGGCTCGTCGTGCAACGAAGGCAAGTGGCATCTATCCAGCAAACAGAGGAAGGTCCGCGAAAATTCGTAAGAACAGAACGTAGAATTTCAATCTCGTGTCTGCGTGTCCTTCGCGTAGTGAGATTGTGCACGAAGAGATCGTCGATGATGAGACGGCGCGCGTTTTGCGACAATCGTCCCGTGGGAGAATACGTCATAATTTTTTAATACGCGCGATTTGGATCCTAAGGATGATGAGACGTCGCGCGGCTCGATATTGAAATTTCGAAAAGGATAAGAACCACGGTCAAAATCCGGCCAGATGGGTTAAAGACAGCCCGCGATCGACGGCGCGATTCTCGTGCTGTTTGCGAAATGGCGATCGTAGCGCGTTCTCGAAAGTGCAACAAGTGGCGTAGAGATCCTTGATGCTGAGACGTCATCGATGTTACCCGATAGACGGACGAGGGGATTTGACCCGGGACCGATCACGACCGGTTGGATCGAGACTCTCGGGCAGAAGGATCGTCGTTGTTTCCTAGGGACGTGCGCGATGGACCGGCGAGATTAAGCGCGTCTAATGAACTCTGGATCCGTTTCTCTCTCGTCTCGAGTACGTTCGTCTCGAAATTTCTTCATCAGGATTCTCTTTGCCGGACTAAGTAGATTTACCTTGACCAATGAATCGAGAATCGAGAGACTTCGATCCGATGCTGTTGCTTAACATCGTCAAACTTCATTGACCGAGAGATCGAAAGATAGACGAAGAGCAGCTTCGAGCTGGAATTTTAACTTGGATTTTGCTGGTTTCTCTCGAATTCGAACACGTACATCTACCGACACCGTCAATGCGTGCGTGCGAGATACTTATAAATTAAAAGAAACTTGAATTTATACGACGCTTCTTCAAGGCGAGATAGATTAGTATTAATATAAATTAATATACATATTAATATACACGTTGGAATATCGTGAACTCCAATATCATTGATGCTCGAAGAAAGACTGCAAACGCGAGTCCATGGCACGAAGGCTCTCGATGTTGAACAGACGAAAGGAATATTCGTTGGGAATTATCAACGATTCTCGAAACTACTACAGAGTCTCTTGTCGGCGGATCCACTGAATAAGGTCGTAACGGCGTTCACGCGCCACAGGCAAACACGTCCACTGACTCGCTCAAGGACGAACACTTTGCGATAATCCACGTCAGGGCGTTGTAGCATTCGCAGAGACGTCGTCGAGTGAGACGATGGTGATGAGGATAACCGCGAACGAAGCTGGCGTTCCTCTATTAGGCGCCGTTGGTCCGCGCTATGTCGTCAAGCAGGCAACGGTGAAGCGCTGCGTCCTAGCGCTACTTCTTATCTCTGTCGCCAGCATATTCTACTACACTCACTACATCATCAGCAGTGGACCACTGTCCAGGTAAGTGCAAACAACGAGTGAGCAATTCGGATATTAAAAAAAAAAAAAAAAAAAAAAAAAAAAAAAAAAAAAAAAAGTAATCGTTTAACGTAACATTTCGTGTCTCATAAATAGGAGATCTTCTTTCCAAATTATTTTAAATTAATACTTTAGAATTTTAAAATTACATATGTTAATAAAGCTATTTTTCATATATTTTTGTGTAATACATTTTTTTTTATTTTTTATTTTTTTTTTATTAGATTTATTAGTTAATTAATTTTTTTTGTATTTAAAATGATTTGAAAGTACTATTGTTTAATATTAAGTTTAAAAAGTTTATTGAAAAATGTCCACGCGAGAGCAACAGTGTTCGCGAGGATCGTAATCAGGGCAATACTTGACATAGGGTTTTTATACGCGACAACTGCTGCAGAGTTCTACAAGCTTTTTTCCTCAAATTCGATATGTTCGTAGAAAAACACTTGTACAGCTTTTTCGGATTATGGATTTTTAAAACTTGACATCTTGGTAGAAAATAAAATCGTAACGATATGAAATAAAATAAAACGCAACGGCGCATTATTGTGTAATATTGGTAAACTTACACTGTTATTTTACCGAATTTATCATAAATTGTTTGGGTTACGTGTTGTTTAGTAATAGTACCTGCGGTAATAGTGTGCAAATGCAACGATTATTCAAAATACATCGCGTTTACAAGCGGGTTTAATATGGAGCGGTTAGTTATATTGAGCGGTGTGAGATGAGGTGAGTCGTTTGGCGCGAAATAAAGTAGAATGGTGACACTTTTAATTACTTTGTATGTAATCAAGCGAAGCAAAGCAGACCAATTAGAGCCGCGAGTTGGCTGACCGTCGCCAGTTCGTAACTCCGAAATTACATGGTCGCGTGTTACGTCGTTGCTAATGGTGTAGGGCATCTTCTGCAAGAAATCTCGTGCACTTGCGCGTCGCAGACAATTTCCTTTGACGTCTTTTTCCGCGCGGCAACGTGGATGCAGAAAAGTGGAAACGTGAAATCAATATAAACGAATGCAATACAATTATTTCGCGGGAATTTCCTTTATAATAGAGTCGCGTTATGGAAGAAATGTCGCGAAATAAATAATTTTCATTGATCTTTAGAAAGCACTCTTGTTTAGTGCGAGAAAATTGATTGTTGATAAGCATCTCGTTATAAAAGCGAAGCAAGGATCTAATGTCAGATAATATCGGAATAATTATGGAAAAATACAGATAGCGAAATTGGATGATACCCTTTATGCTCTCGATAATAATTAGTCGAGATAATTGCAAGCCAATTTTTATCCAATCTACTGTCACGACTTTTCTAGCGCAAAATAATAAACAAAAAGAAAAAGATACATACGTACAGTTTATCATCGCGTGAAGATAATAAATGGAGAACATAACATCAAAGCAATAATTCTGTGAAAAATAATTTCTATATTGATATTGAAATATTGGTAGTATGAAAAGGCATTAGTGTAACTTATTGTTAATCCAGCAACGTTTTTTCATGCCCCGGAGTAATAAAATATTTTTGTCACGTAGCTAACACACCATCCATTATATATAAATATATATAGGTATATGGCTTTGTTATCAAGAAAATTACATACAGGAAAATTACACTAATTTCTTTTCACGATCGAAAAATAAAGGATACAAGAAGTTTCTTAGCTTTTTAATTTAATCAGAAGACAATGTTAAAATTTTCCAATGCTTTTTGTAAAAGCGAATTTTGAAATGTAATGGCTTTTGGTTGCACACGAGTAAATTTTAGCAGATGAGTACCTTTTGTTGTTGTAAACTAACCGGATATTTGAGAACTCGTATGCAGAAAGCTCAAGTAACTCGCGCAACGAAGTAGTTTGTGGACTCAGCAAATTGGCAGATGCCTTTGGTCTTAGAGACGATCCAATTTAAATCAAATACGAGCGCAAATATATGTATGTGCATACGAGTGTATACATATGCATGAGGAGGATACGTATATATTTCTGCAATATAACTGGCCCAATTCCAGTTTTCTTCGATATCCTGTAATTCTGTGGCACGATATCCGGCGGGCAGGGAAGTAAATTTGCGGTTAATTAGAGAAGACGGATAACCTCACGAATGAACCAAGACCTCTATTTTTTATTTCTACGGCACATTTAATCTGTCGCCACGATAGCGAGACGACATGCAAGTATTGCTTCTGCAGGTATTTGTCGAAATACTGTAATGATGATTATAATATGTATGCGCGTGTGTATAAGCGCATGCCCGCTCCCGAAATATAACAACTCAAATTAAACGTATTGCGTGACCAACAGGCGCTGATATTTCCAAAGGTGCGGAAATTATATCGTGTGACCGATGTTTTAGCCATTACGTACACGCCAAGTTTTTTTCCGCACGGGAATCGAAGTAATTAAAGTATAATTTCCCGCGCTCTACGCGATCTCCTTGTCGAGTGAGAGCTTAACAAGTTTTCTTCAGCAAGTAGCTGACAAGGTTCTGTTTTTTGAGACCCGAACATCGCTTACGTCAGCGGGAAAAGTTTGGGATATATTTTTCACGACGTGACAGTATGTTGCCAAGTTGCAAACAACTTCAAGAATGTAAACCGCACGTTTACACGAACGCGAGGCACTCCCTTGACGCAAGATGATAATTTATTTTGCTGCGATACTAACAGACATATTTGTTGTTGTAAAATATTCGTTACAATCCTGCAACGTGCTTCATATCGCAGACCGGAAACGAGGAAGAGAGATAGAGATATGATATGTTATTACGATACGCTACTATATTTCAGAGACCAAGACATCATCGCATAAATCCTCGCGCACATACGCTATCGAGGTAAATGATAATGCCGTGATCTTATGCGAATCAATCTTAACAGATAATTCGTGGCATGGTAGAATTCTGTAACTGATCGTAGTACGCGAGTATCCGCCTCTGTCGTCAATCATAAAGGTTAATACGAACTGACATGGACATTGACATGTCATTTCACATATATGCTGGCAGCTTGCTAACTATCTATATAATCCAGGGTTGGTCAATCTTATTGGCGACGGTATCTCCGAAATTATATTCCCAGGCATCGCATCTCGATATTTATAATTGCACTGCCAATCTAGACAAGACAAGACGGACTGCACACGAACGATTTGATTGAAACCCGATACGACCGATAGGGGATTAATCGGATTGACCGTTTAGTTAAATTCAACTGTACTCTATCAGTTCGCGTTAAATTATTTAAATTGTTTTATCATTCCAAATCTTTTTATTAACGCGCTGTAGAACTTTGATAAAATTTCTAAAGCGGAATTTGAAGAAAATGACAATTAAGGTCTTTATGTCGAATGAAAATTATTATTGTATAATATAATATAATATCTGTATGTTTATATACACATTACAAAAGTATGGATCATTATTCATATAAAATTATGCGGATATTATCATAATGACAAATGATATTTCTCGATCGATATTTTGCATAAGAATATGTTACGACGAATATTTTAGCGACATTCTCTCAAAGAATGTCATCGTTCCTTCCGCAGTAAAATGCATTATCACGATGGCAGTAACAAATTAACGGAATCCACGGCGACGCGCAACCTGGCAATTTTAGATCGCTCGTAGCGATTCTGCCTCGTTGCACCGCGATAGTGTCAGCTGTCGCGTCGTCTGCAGCTACGCATCGCTGTTTTTGGGCGCGTTATCACGCGATAAATCGTTGTTTTACATTTTGGACAGTGACGCGTAAACGCTATTTAAAGTAGGAGATGCTGAGACACAAAAAGGCAGCAGCAGGAAATTTATCGTTGACGATGTCTCGACTCCTTGCCTTTTTTTTTCCAGCATTGCAATGCGCGAGTCCTTCTCCCGCGAACCATAAAATAATATCTCACGGACTTCCGTCGACTGCACACCGCTGACAAAAAAAAAGTACGTTCATCTCTGCTGAATAATTCTTTCACCATTAAGCCAAGAACTCGCGATTACGCCGTCATCGCGATATTCTCCATATATATATATATATATATATATATATATATATATATATATATATATATATATGCATCAACGGTGGCTGTAACAAATATTGCCAGTAGCGATACCGTCGAGAAAAATCTGCTTCTCGTTTAAATGCATATTGTGCACGCGCGAAGTAAAAGGCGGAAGTGCATTCACGTGCAGATACAAAGTGCGACTTTATATCTCTTTCCCTTTCTCTACCCCCCCCCCCCCTCTCTCTCTCTCTCTCTGTTTTTCTTTCTTTAGTAAGACGAGAATCAACCGTCCGATCTATTCCGCGTTGCAAACGTGCCATGCTGCAGTGCACCGAATAAAGAGAAGGCGCACTCCCTGTCGTGGGATATGAAATGCGGCCGGATGTTTGTCGCATGCCCAATCAACGTCAATTCAAGCTTCTCCTCTCTCGACTGGCCTTACGTCGGCGCTAAGCTTCCCTCCCTTTCCTTCTTCCTATGCACGTATACAGTTTCTTCCTCTACTATTAGTTATGCGTCTCTTATATAATGCCTCTTCACGCGTAATCGCATCCGTAAACATTATCGAGCGCGATAACGCGAGTTTTTTTTATTCGCTAATTATATTCTTTATATATGCAAATAGAATGTGCGCAAAAATACGAAAAAATAATATATGCAGATTTAATCTTTACAATATCCGTGCGCATTAATGTTCTCATTAATAAGTAATCCTGTGTAATTACATACCTGATTACATCTTGATTATCTTGTGTGCTATTAACATAATGTTGACGTCTTTTACATGCATTTTGCGAAATATTTATGCGTGCGCCAATTCTACCGTTGTTAATGAATTCTCCGCGATGTCATCTAGGTAAACATTAATTTAATTTCCAAACTTGCGATATCGCAGATTAAAAGTAGACTTATAGTCCGACTTACAATCTGAAATTAACTAATTAAATTGCGAACCCCGCGAAAGCTCTGTCGGCGGCCGGTATCGCGAATATCAAGGATAGAGTTTATTCAACGTAGCAATGCATTATTCATCGCGTTTATTCGCTCGCGGAATTTCGATTATTTTTAACAATTATATTCTTGAAATAGTGTACGGGAATTGAATTATGAAAACTTGGATCGCAAATTTCTTTGGAATTTTCTTACGAAATTTATTCAAATATTTCAGATGGCTCAGGCTTCAACGTTGACTTACGCTTCAATTTACAGATTTTTTTAATAATAAATTTTTACATGTAAAAATATTGACGGTGAAAGAATACAATTTTTTTAGTGTCAACAAGCATATATAAGAGAATGATTCTATTTAATTTTAATTAAAGACAATAACATTCTCTTCGATGAATCTCATATTGAAATTATTGAGCGTTCACGTTTTTGTTTACGTAATTAAATCAACGATGCAATTAGATATCTCTCAATATTTCTGTTGGTCGATTCGTGTGTATACAGTAAAAACAATTTTCGAAGGAAAATGCGAAACAGCGGTATCTGCAAGGATTACGGGATAACTGAAAGTTTGAAGAGACAGAAATAATATGGTGGTAGAACAAACATAATTTTCGACGTATCCCGATTTCGATGCTTGTTCTCCCAATAGAGCAATATATCGCGAAAGAAAGTAATATATTGTACGCGACTTTACCCGCGTAAGAATAATCACAAAGGACGACGAGGAGAACGGAGGACAACGGAGGAGAATCTTTCGCTTCATCGACTTCGAGATCATCAGAGAGTGGTGGACAAAAGTCACATTTGATGTTTATTCTTATATAACTTCATTCTTATATAACACAATCCAGCCATAGCTTATATAGAGATTTTCTAAAAATTAATTTTAATTTATATACATATATGAGGATGTTTTCTCTCTCTTTTCTTTATTTATATTATTTTAATATAGCATGCGCTGCTATATTATATACAACTTTAATTAATTACATTATATACAGTAATTAATAGCATTGTATTAAATTGATAAACGCGCGATGGTAATAACAGCGATATTTTTCTCGTAGAAATGCGTTCGATCTATCAATCGTAAAATCTTTCGAAAATGCACTAAATACATTAAAGAAAACAGATTTAAATTAATTCGCGTCGATTCGTATATTATTTTTGTCGCTTTTTTCTTGATATCGCTCTCTTATTTTATTCATTCGACAGATATTTTCCACTTTCATACGCACAATTGCGTCTACGATAAAATTGCGTCTGCTAACTCGGTCTACGATCTCGTTTGTCATACGAAATTTCGACACGGCGATATTTCGCAGAGGGCATCGAGCGATAATTGCCGGCGCGACGGCAAAAAAAAATAAAGGGAGAAAAAGAGAGAAGCGCGTGTCCGCGTGGCGTAATTTCAGGCTTTTCACCACGATGCCTCTTGCTTTTCATCCCTCTTCCTCGCCCGCTACCATGACGATTTACGTCGAAGTCGCGCATGTAGGTAGAGTACGTGCATCTCTCGTTCTCTAGCGAAGAGGAAAAGCAGAAAAGGCCGCGGGTGGTGCGGTCTCATTAGCGATGGCTGAACAAAAACTCGGGAAGCACTCGACCGAGAGTCACCGGTCCGTTCATTCGAAAGACGAAGGTGAACCATCCACAGGATTTAATCGGCTGATCGTATGTGCGTGCGCCATGGATTGAAGGACGGTGAATAAAAAGCTGCGCAATTACAAGTTAAAGCAGTGAGCACCCGTATATCGGTTCCGCTGGAGATCGCGCGCTAATCACGGTCTCGCCTAACTCGCCATCATAGAGGAAACGCGAGTACATTAACGTCAAGATTTGCGCTTATTAAAGATGCTCGTTCGAGATAATTTCGTTAAAAGAGCGTGGTGTACGATATAATAGCGTATTGATTGCACGATGTTATAATTTTCACTTTGTTATTTTTAATCGCTTTTATTTTAAGTTTCGATCGCTTTGGTAGAATGTTTTGCTTTGATCAGGCATTGAAAATGATATAAATACGCTGATTATGTAAGCAAGCGTATTATTATTTATCGAATAAAATTGCGTCTTTACATTCGCGCTTTTCAATGAACAAAATATTGACGTTTGATCAATGTTACACTCGAGATCAAAGGGATCTCAATTTACTAGATATTTTCCGCAGTGGTTTACATATTCTGTCACATACAAAAAAAAAAAGGACACCTAAATCTCGATCGGTCCTCCAGCGGCGGTATCGATTTTCATCGCGACAAGAGGGAAATGATCCCTCACAGATTTTAATGCAACGTAACAATACGACGCCACGACTGCTCGTATGTAAACCTAATTAAATGCGTTAATTCATCGCAACAACGAGTCACTGATCCATCAACTAAATAATACACGTCACGTGACCGTGTCACAAATCGTCGCACATTCCGGTCTGGAGCGTCGCGGCACAATGTGGTATGTACATCCAAGCCATTAACATTGTCCTGTTGCTTTCGTGGGTGCGTGAGAAGCGACCCTAATTCTGTCAATCCTGAGGGTGGCCTCCGGTACGGATGGCCGTGGTGTACCGGCGATGTTAACTCGTAATTCTCATCGATTCCGGTGTAAATATACCCGGGGGCATGTATACCTGGGTCAGGCAGGATTTCCGTTACGCTAGATATACCGCGCGCGCAATACACATACACGTACATATACAGACACAAATCGCCGAGAAACAGTCGGGGATACAAAGGGAGATGAAACGTGCGTACACGCGAATCGAAACACAAAATGCGGTTTGGGGGTGAGCCGATAACCTCTCGCCTCTTCTCCCTTCCCTTCCCTTCCCTTCCCTTCCTCGAAGAATTAATAGCTACGAGTATCGGGGGTACTGTCGTCGATATCGTTCGATTCTCCGGTTTGCGACCGAAAAGTACGTATTGGATACACGGCGCGCATTGCAATGTCAGTGAGTCGTTTTTTCGTAAAGCGCGGAATTAGCGAACACGGTTGCACACGAACCTTAATACTGCTCGTCTCGAAACAGCCCAAAAGGGAGAAACCAGTTTTCGCTCGACTACAGGCGCGATATTCTCCTATGCACTCGTAGATGCATTAAAGATGATTGTAGATGCACTCGTCTATTGATTTCGAAACAAAATACTATAAAATGATTGATTGAAACTTTAGGCACTGTCTGAATTTTTAGACAGAAAGCTGTCTGAATTTTCAGACACGCTTCAATTTTCAAATTCTTCTGAACATTAAAAAAAAAAACAACTCTGATTAAAATATATTGTCTGAAATTTCTTTCAGATACCCAGATCTGAAAATTTACACAAAAATGTACCTGAATTTTTACAGTGTATATCGCGAAATAAAATACAGGTGAAGTTTCATGAAAAATAATGGTAGTCATTTTTCAATTTTAATCGTATCGCATTTCTCGAGCTTGTATATATGTATATGTGATTAACGATCGCAATCGTTGACTGTCGGCAAAACTTTTCACGCACTCGTAACATATAATCAGGTCGCACCTACCGAGCGACAATCAGCGTGATAGCCTGCCAAGCTCACGGCTAGTCCTCGATCCGTGATCCGCAATCGAGGATGCGCGCGTATACCACGCGAGGTACAACGCCCGTTATTGGACGTGGGTGGTTTCGGTGGATTTCGATGAATTAGCTGTAGGATATGACGCAAACGCGTTGCCGTTGTACAATGTCCACTTGCGGATATCTGTGTATCGGCTGTATGGCCCCTTGCAAAGCTCCATTCAAAACGTTTGCGATACCCTTGTAGCTTCAACCAACGTGCACGTACAATATCCGATACCTCGCATCTAATACCACGCGCAGGAAGCTACGTGCTCAAAGAGACGGTTTCACCAGGGAACGACGACGAATTAGTCATCGAACGTAACGCAAACAAGATCGCCTTCAAGGCTTTGCGCTAGTCACTGCATGTTGAATTATGATTCAGAAGCGAGGAATTATGTGGAATTTCCTTCCATGCGCATACAGTACGTGCAAACACAGATAATATCTTTTGTTGGCTAGTATATCGTTTAAATATATATAAAGTACAATTACAAAATTTTTAATTATAAAAAGTCAATGAATCGTATAACTTTTCTCTACGCCAGAATGATATTGTGGAAATTTTATATATACGTAATGACGTAAGTGTGTAACAATTATTATTATTTAGTAATAATTATTCAATAACGTAACAATATTCTCAATAATATCGGATATGGCGTAAAATGTGAATAATCAAAATTAAGCGTTACAATATTATAAACTACAAGGCCACTACGGACAATCCAGAGCGATAGAACTCTCTAACAGATTCAATAGTAACTCCTGATACGGGACCGAGTCTTCGCGCATCAACAAATCCTATCCGAACGGGCGGTTTTGCCGAACTTGGTGGACTTGCAACGTGACGCGCGAAACGCGGCACGATCAATACGAAAAACACCACAGGATTCACAGCCATACGCGAACGCAAGTTGCTCGCAACTGCGCTCGTTCCCACGCGAGCGGAAAAAAAAAATCCGGGAAGAAATTCGTGAAACGCGCTCGCGCGCTCGCAACGATCGTTAATAAAGCGCGCGATGTAAGAGGTAACGCGAGCCGCATAGTTGGCCACGTTATCTCGTGACGTGCAATTCATTCCGAAGGGCGTGGCTCAGGTAGATTTCCATGAATTAACCCTTGGACGCCGCACAAATCTCCTGCAGTGTCGCTGTTATTCGCCATATACTTGCGTGTCGGTGGGCTCTCATACACTCCTGTGTTCAGCTCGTCGCGATATTATACCGTGTCCTATTTAACGGCATCTGATACTCGCATAGGTAATATACATATACATATGTATACACACACACACACACACACACACACACATGCAAATACATATAGATCGCTGTACATCTCATTTACACACAAGTATTGTATACAAGTGCGAGCTTAATTTATCTGGTCTAAAAGGTTTGCGTGCGGAGAATATGTGGGTGTGTTTGGGCGTTAAAGTAGACGCTAATCATGTGTTCAATCATACCGCGTCTCGAAATTAACGCGAGACTGTATCGAGATACCTCCGTAAAGGGAGTAAAGAGCTCCGCGAAACTGACGCGGTGATATGAAGTCCTTTACCGTACGAGTTTGCCCTTCGAAACTACCTGCGGCGGATTCACGACAGGACGGGACATTAGAGACCTACTTGGAGAGAATTTTCGTTTATCGGTATTAAAGCAAGAAAAATGTCAGACCATACCATGTGATCGATTTAAATCCGTGGAGGGAAAATATAAAATAGATTTATCTATTGTATAACACGTCGTAAGATTGACATTTGCATTGACACAATTTTTTGCAGATCGATCGTTCTCCATAATTAAAAGATTTAAGAAATATATCAGTAAGTAATTAAATTAAAGTAAATTAAATAATTAAATTAGTAAACGATACCAAATATTTAATAATATGTAAAATTAATGTAATTAAAATACGATATGGAGAACGCGATAAATGTCAGTTTAAAATGTCAAATAAAAATTCGTATCATCATATTTTTTTGTCTTAATCTAACGATTATAACATTTCCAATAATTGACTAGTTAGAGAAAATCGACAAATGATCAATTGATTCATAGCGTCCAATAATAGCGCGGAATAACGCGATGAAAGGATGTTATATCGATACTGTTGAGTACGTTCTCAGATAGCAAATTCGTTCCAACAACAATGTGTACGGTGTGTGATATAAGTCATGTCGCACATCGGGGGAGCCAGTAAATATATCGTATCGCCGTAAAAGCATGGCACAGCCGGATTTCTTCGCTCTCCTGACTTTCTGAAAGCTAAACCCAGGTGATTTTTCGTCGTACGTCTCTGTACCTCCTTCCCTTCTTTTCCCTTCCACTCCATCCCCGCAACAAGGTGAAAAAAGCGCAAAGATAGCGATAAAAGCGAGTTTTACGCGAGAAGAATCGACGAAGACACAAAGGAGAAGACGATATATTTCAGCGATATGTTTCGAATTGTGCCAAGTTGATATATGACATGGTCGGATATAGAAGGACGCAAACGTAGGTGGAAGGAAGCTCGATGGACAGACAGATGCCGTCGGTAACTCCGGAACAGAATGGGAGCCAATAATTCTTTGTGTCCAAGTTGAGAGCACTCCGTATGGATAGAGATACATACGACGTAGTATGCATCTATAAGTGCACGTATATACCTGTGTGTGTGTGTGTGTGTGTGTGTGTGTGTCTGCCTAGACGTACGTGCTATATATGCGCGTATATAAATTGCGCTTCTCCCTTGAACGATACATCATGGTTGACTGATTGCGCTCTATTGATTAGGATTCCAATTATTGCAGACGACTCGGACTGTTTCCATTTTCCCATACCTTTTTTCAGAATCTTTCGTGCGACTATATAACCCTTTTATTTGCCCGTACAAAAGAAAATCTACGCAATACCATATTACTTTATCGAGCGAGGTCTTTTTCGATATTTTCTCATTGCTCATCCAAGTCCGCTCGAGTCTCATTATCGCGAGAAAGTCATGAAAATTACACAGTAATCTGCCGCATGCGCGTGCTGTGTAAATAAACGGTTCGCTTGTTAAGCGAATTGTTTTATATATTCTTTGTGTGTTTGCGCATTTATAAATGGCGTTGTGGAATAAATGTCAAATTGGTATCGCATGGATGAAACAGAAATCGATAAAAATGATATCGTGAAAAACTCGTGTTGGTTTCATTTATTTCACGTATCATCTACAATTTGAATAGTAAACAACGGACGAATATTAACATGCTCGTTGAAGTATTTATTGATGTAAACGTACTTACTTTATACAGAGTTGCAACGAGATTTTTGCCGATATTCATATTCTTTTATATTTCTCGGACATAACTGTGCATTATCAGTGACAGATTTCCGTTTATCAAATGACTGCTCGTGTCTTATTACAATAATTCCGCGTCAATCTAAATTTTAAAAAGTATGTAGATTGAGAGACATTTGGCATTTCTACGCTAACGATGGCAATCCTCAATTACGCGAAACGTTTCATTCCTTCATTATAGAAATGAAATCCAATTTACGTGAAATATTAAGAGAGGAATAATTCTTCTTACAATTTATTTGCGCATATATAAATTTTTCACAGTAATTTCAAGTAGCCCTGAATACACTTAAATATCTCTAATAATTCTTAATGTACTCTAGATATTTAAATTGCTTTTTTGATATGATGTTCTCAATTTGTAAACAGAACGTGATGTTTAAAAGACTAATAAATTTATCAAATTAATCAATTAGACATGAAAATTAAATTATCTTCTCTCGATAAAAAGTTTAGTTTATATTATTATATAAAAATCTTTTAAGTTTGCACTCGAAACTTATATATATTTTGCTTGTATTAACGATAAAAATAAATGGTAAAGAGTTTATTGAAGAATTATTTTTCCGCCAGGTTTTGTACTATGAAGACACGAAAGTGAACTTTTTTTTTTTTTTTTTACGTTAGTGATAGCTTTTTGTAAAAATTTATTTATGAGATTATTTCAGATAAAAAAATCGTTCCTAAATATGATAACTTAAATCAATCTTTTATACATTTTACCATACTTTTTTATATATTATCTATTTATTTTTATTTTTTTTTTTTTTTTACATATTTTTGGTGCCATTTGTAACGTAACACAATAATGTGTTATTAAATATATCAAATTTTAATGATCATTCGTATGATCAAAAATAGGACAATTTCCAAGCAAAATTTGCAATTTCATTTGTGTCCGCGTGATATTCGATGCGAATTATTATTACGATCATAATTGAGATAATAAAGCCAAAATTAATTACGTTACCGATTATAAATATTCTTAATCTGTCGGTTTAACAAATAAGCTTTTAGATCCGTGAGATATCGCGTTTAGTTTCTTTTCTGCGATATTGCGAATAAATAAACGTCGGAAAGAGTTACGCGACTGATCTTTTTAAAGCTTTGTTATCTTATGCGTATCTTATACGATGACGTGAGCACCGATTATAATAAAAGCCTGAATAAAATGCAAGCAATCTGTGAGGAAACGAGTCTAAATTAAATAAGGCCTTAACTTAAGGGCTTATTCTGAGAATGCTCAGTTAAGCTTGGGCTATTTTCGCCAACGGTCGTTAAGTGGAATTTTTAAATCTTCTACCGTAATATCTTTTTCATATTATTAAAATGTGTGACTTTGTGATTGATAATTTTGGCAAGATCGTTTATTGGATAATCGAATATCCATTCGGTTATCTGTTCAAATTCTCATCACGAATAATGCCATCAAAGTAGCTGTCACGTAGTTACGCGTCATATATTAGACACGGATGGAGATTGAAGAGAAACGCCGTTCAGGAATTTTGCCAGTCAAATTCGAGCAGCTACTGCGTCATTAGAGGCATTTCCGCCTAATTGTTTCATCGCTCGAGCACTCGAGTGTCTGCTGCCAGCTCGCATTTTCCACAGGCCTCAGAAATTGCGGGCGTATCAAAGTAGCGCTCCTTTGACGACATATTAATCATTACCCTCTCTCCTCTTCCGAATTGATACGAGCATAGCTTATTAACGTTTCCCTCACTCGTAATCTCGATTCTAGATGTATAACGCTTTGTAATAATTAGCGTTTGACTCATCGTAATTATACTATACTGTTATTTTACACGGTATTCAATTGTTACAAGTGATTTTATGCGTTTATGATACAACATTAATAAGGCTTTGTATGCGCGTGCAAGCGAGAATATTCGCTGCTGGTTGGTACATATCGTAAAATAATATCATTATTGGACTAAAATTATTACAGAATAATTGCGATCTCTCTCCCGACTTCTTCCCAAGAAACATTGCATTGTTCAACGCCAACCGATAGCGCTCGTGCACGTAATGCAACGCGCTTACAACATTTCCTGCTGCGAACGAGTAAAAACCTCGCGAGAGCTTGTATTGGCGTCCCCTCTCGTATAGCCCTTCGAAAACCCCTTTCGCACATCCCGCTTTCGTCTCTCTCAATTTATCGCCTGTATATCGGGATTGCGAGTGTATTTCGCGGATCGATCGGTCGATAGCGACAGAGGACGAGCCTTTAATTAGCGCAAATTAAAAACTTTCGTACGGCTGGATATGGAACGTAAAAATTTTGCATAACGGAAACGACAGTTGCAGAGGATTTGATCCGTGAAACGCTCAATTATACCTACGAGAGATTCAAACTTACTACATTGTGTTAAAAAACGGGCTTTGTCGCGGAAGTTTTTTTTCTTTTTTCTATCACTTTTTTATCCGCGTTTTATTTTGAAGAGATTGATCGTGTATATCGCCACTACAGTTAAAGGTAGTTATTTTTATCGAAATTCAAACTGTTTTGCACTTCGCGAATCTCACAGATTTATTTTAACAAATTTTAATCCAAAATAAGAGTGAACATACAAAAAATTGGCAGAATTGATTTTTATTTAGATATTATGTAGGTATCTTTTTTGACATCTCTAAAAGAAAAAACTCTCCGTGCGAGGATGAACAATTTTAAATTGTATTGCCAAAAATAGGAAGATTGCGAATGAAATTTCGTTTCTATTGGCGTTAGCGACACAATGAAGTGAAAGTATTTTACTGCAACGTTTATTTTGTTCAATTACATTTGGCAACCATAGTAAAACACTACACTATAAACCAGAGAGTGGATTCCCCAAACTTATTTACGGCCTCCCGTACATCAGCCTTACGAGCAGTTAACAGAAAGAAATGGTCGCAATCCTTTGTCTCTAATTCAGTCACTTAACTGTTAGTTACGTTTCATGGCATGCCGTCTCGAACATTTTACATATCGATTTTACTTACATCCGTGTAATTCTATAATTATTAACACATTTGTTTAATTAAAAAATATACCAATATATTAATGTCTTTTAATTAATTTCTGCATCTTTATATCACGTTTTAACATATTCCGTTTTGCATATTCCATTTGCAATATTACTTGTGAGTTTTTAGAGCTGCGTTTATTATAATTATGTATATTCTGAGTCCTTCTTTTTACGTTAGAAATTTTAATCTGAAAAATTATGTAATCGTACTTTATAATATAATCGTATTTTAAGATTAAAATGTAGAAAACTGTAGAGGAACATTTTTTTTCGGGACGCTAACTCATATATCTGCGCGCGAATCGAGAAACTTAATTAAGAATCGACGGCATACGGTGTGAGTCGAATATCTATCCTCGAGAAGTATATTACAAAATTTACCACGGCTACCGCTCATTTCAAATCGATACGACCACAATTCCGATGCGCTGGCCACGAGACACCAATATGAAGAAACCGCGCGTTCGCTGTGGATGAATTCAATCGAAGACCGCAATGCTTACTCTGCCCATTTTTCCAAAATCGGAAAACTTCTACGCGCTATCTAATTTAGATAAATTGCTTGAATTTATTTTACTTTTGAAAATTGAATTAAAAATAAATATATTAATTTTTATATACGCTTTCGGTTGATAATAACGTATAATCAAATGTAATTCTCATTCAATATCGAGAGTAATTGAAGAGTGTAAGTTCTGCTTCTACATCACCCAAAATTTCCAGCGCTGTATCGCAACTGAACGAAATAAGTTAGTCGAATACAGCATCCAGAGGTGAGTCGTAAGCCGTCGCGAGATCCAAAAGAGCTCAAAGTGCGAAAGAAAGGACAGATGGATAGATGGATGGATGGATAGATAGACAGATAGATAGATAGATAGATAGATAGATAGATAGATAGATAGATAGATAAATAGATAGATAGATAGAGATGGAGAGAATACCGCGACTTCCTGAAGAAGTAATTTCTGTCGTCTCGAAATCAGTTTCGCCGGACGTCCGTAAATTGCCGGATGCCCCTTCGCGTCCTCCCGAACCGATCGGGATTCTACCTTCTGGTCACCTTCGCTACTCAATCAGAGGATAGAAGTTCACTCGCGCGCGCTGCTTCGAGGAAAGAATCTTTTCTCAAAGTTTTTTTCTCATTCTACCGTGACGAAAAAAGAGAGCATCCCCTGATGATTCCGTTCTCTTCGGACCTCCCTTCGATTTTCACCTCGTTCCGGTCGTTCCGTTACTGGTCGATTGACGGAACAGTTTTCGAACCCTCGATTTTCGAACCCCCGTCGCCGACCCCCTTTGCGTCGTCACGAAGAGTAAAACCGCAGAAGCAATTTACTATCGTGTGGCTTCGGTCACGTACCTGATGGAGAGAAGCGCGTACTCGCCCGCGAAATGTAAGCGTTGCAAGAAGGAACGATCGAGCACGAAGGGTTGTTCGGATTTTGAGAGCTATACGAAGCAGGCAGGCTCGGTACGATGACAAATATGCTTCGTGACGCGGAGCGTAATTCTGGCTGGTAAAATCAATGTGCCGATAAAATGTATGATAATATATATATATATATATATATATATATATATATATATATATATATGTGCCGATAATATATATAGAATTTATCCGAGACCGTATATCAATACATGACAGTATGACAAACGATGAATGTTATTTTTTTAAACTTGCCGTATTATTTCGGATTGTATAATATATATATATATAAATAATTTATAAATTATTAACAAAAATCATGTTAACAAATATATATTAAAATCTACAAATATATGTTAAAATATACAAATATATATAAATATAGATGTTTACATTAAAAATATTTATTAATTTAATATTTCAAAAATATTGTACTTTAATACACGAATATTATTTTATCATATCATCTTAGTGTTTAAAAATCAGATCGTTTTAATTAATTAATTTAATTTCGCTGACTTAGAGTAATAATAAAAGATCGAATAAATCAGTATTAAAATCGTTTTGGTCTCTCAAATTTTTAACGTACGCGCACGAAATGTATCATTTATTATTATGATTATCCACTATTAATATCGATGCAGCCGTTTCATCAATCTCATCGATACCTCTGCAAATAGCTCGCTGCTCCATTAAGCAAATGCGGCCATTAATATAGCGCGTAATAACATAGTCGAAATATCTTAGATACGAATTGCATCATTGAATTGCATCACATGCTGCGAGTAATGTGATTGCATACATGATTAAATTTCTTGCAAAAAATTAAATTAACTAATATTGAAAATAAAAATTTGTTTATATCGTATCTTATTTTTAGATTTATAACATATTATCAATAATATATAAATGATTTTATAGCTATTTTTAATAATTATATTTATTTTCGAGATCATAACGCGCTTTATTTCCATTTTCTTTTATAAGCAAATGTAAATCCATATATTTGATTTTTCGTCGTAAAATCCACGTAAAATAAAAGAACAGAATCAAAGTAGGTAGACATAAAAATTTATTAATAAGTTCAAGCGAGGAGGAAAAGAGGCACGTAGGTAATGTATAATCTTGAGATCGTAACCCTGCTTCATTTATCTCGAACTTTATACAACTTTATTACGCGAGATGAGGAATACTTTGGAAGTTGCTTCTGTTTTTACCGTTCTATACGTTCATGCTTCTATTTAACACACTTTCTTCTTTTCACGAGCAAAATTTCCAATAAATATAATAAGACAAAGAAGGAAAGAGAAATTCGAAATACTTTAGCGTATGCATTATATTTGCCAATCACAAAAATTAGATCGGGGTCATAGGTATACTAAAAACCATATATTGTAAGTATCCGCAGAGATGAAAGAAACAGTTAATAATATATAAATATTTTTGGAAACTCGGTTCTCTCTCTCTCTTCATCGCGATATAATTCTATTATAAGTTAAGCAGCTATTATTGTGCTCACACAGAGGTTTTATCTTTCTCGTGTCAGAACGACATCATGCTCGTGCCCACTCGTGTGCACCTGTGCTCGTAAGATAGATCCGTGGTAACTTAAACGACGGCGTATGCGCGAGGCTTAAAAGTTACGCGCAGACCGCCGTATAGAGTCACGCAATAAAGAAAAGGGAACTCTTGGGAGACCTTTTGTTACCACTGCCGTGGACTCGCGCGTGTCACGGACACATTTCTGGCTGCAGAGCAATTTTACTATTGAACTGGAAGAAATGAGATGCAGAGTTCGAAGATCGATGCTGATGTATATTTTTTCTTGATTTCGAAAAAGTTTCGTTTGCTAGGTATATATATTCATATTTTGATACCTAAAAATGTTAATATTTGTTTATTTTTCTGCCTTAAAAAAATTTTCAAGTTTCTTAAGTGTATATGTGTCCGTAGCCCCAGCGCACTTTATAAAATGTATAGACGTTTTATAAAATGACGGATTATGTAATAATATAATAAATCCTGGCTACGATATATATATATATATATATATATATATATATGCAAAAGAAAACAATCTGGTTATTGCATCGTACGAAAATACGCTTTTGATTCATCGAGTTGCCTCGCGGTGTTTCATGTAGTTTAAAGCGAAATCGTTTTGCAAACATGCATATGAATACAAGCCGCAAGCGATGAACTTTTATTTTAAGTGACGGTTGTTCATATAGGAATACATGTAGCAGAAAACTCTCAATGATTTTATATATTCAATGCCAAATAAATATATTTCAGATCATTAAACATTCTCTGCATTGATTTTCTGCAAACATTCTAACTTTCACATATTATGTTTCCAATTAGCTCTCAAAAATTTAGTTAACATGATTTCAATAATAGAAACATTCTTCTCTTTTCCTTCCGTAGTAACAAGAATTTTATTTATATATTGCGATAATTCTATTATTTAATTTAGGTATTAATACACATATTCTTGTTTTCAAACCGATAAAATATTATATTCAAATATTTACACGAATTATATATCTTCCATATTTACCTTATACCACAATGAAAATAGCAATTTACATTAACAAGCAAAATATCGTAAACGAGAAAGCATCGAATAACAAACTTGGTTCTGCGATCACGTTGAATAAGCATTAAAAAGAGTACGCGAGTGAGAGAGAGAGAGAGAGAGAGAGAGAGAGAGAGAGAGAAAAAGATCGTATGCGGATCACTAATCGACATGCGATTACGATCAATTTTATGCTAAACGAATCGTGTAACGTTGATCCGTATTATTCTTCTACAAAGGGAACTTGCGGATATTTGTCCCTAATTAACATGAGAAAGAAGATTACGAAAGATTCTACTAGAGGTAATGACAGGGGAAAGGACAAAAGAAAAGAGAAAAAGAGAGAAAAAGGAAGGAGCATCAAGATTAACGAACGGGAGGATGATTTCGTTTGTCATTTAACCAATTGATGCTGGCCGTTCGTGGACATCACAGACGTGCAGCAGCTGCGACAGAGCTCGTGCAAGCGCGTTGCATATAGGCACGTCTACTAAGGTTAACCAGACTAAAGCGTTCCGCGCGGAAAGTACCGATTATGATTCATTAGCGTGGCCATTCTGACCGAGGGATTCTCGCCGCTCTAACGAGAAAGTATGCGCGCGGAAAGAGCTGCTACGCGCTCGGCTTTGCCGGCGCATTTGAATACTAACAATGAGGCGCGCTTGCTAACGCGAGCCACGCATTGTTTCTTCTATCCATAGAAGAAAAGCATGGAACGGACAATAGCTCTTTTCCCGACGGTCGTGTACTTGATAAATCTAATAACGTATCGTGCTGCACGCGCGCGGACAGCTGCGTTAATTCGACGATTTAAGCTCGGAAAATGTGCGTTAATGGCTGCAAATATAGAACGTTACATAATACGCGGAGTAAGTGTTCTCTCGAAAAACTCATGACTTTGAAACAAAGAAATTATCTACAGTTAACAAAACATTGTTTTATTACTTATGTTAGAAAGATATAAGAAATGAAATACTCAGTAATATTTTATTATATATTTTTGGTCAAGTTACAAAAACAATATCGATTATTCTCGTTTCAAGCTATAGCTATAGATATGTATATGTATTCGCTAATATATACGAATGAATTCTTTGAATATTATTTCAGTAATTTTAGAGAAAGAAATTTTGATGCATTTGACTTCAGATTTTCGTGTCGTTTCCTTCGCAACTTTTCCCGAGCTAGCGAAGATACCCTATAAAAGCGTCACATAAAAGACAGACAGACGACTCCCGCCCGGTAAGACACGAGAAGTGCCAGCGACTATGCCTGTCACAGCCAGGCAATATAAGGGGACGAAAAACGAAAGGATATCATAAAGACGTATCGGACGTGTAACTTGATTATCCGCGCGAAAAGTACAAGATGACGAGCCGTTATACGACGTAGTAATTCGAGAGCTCCTCCGCTCTTTTGCCGCTCCCTTATGTCAAGAGCAATCCTCGCTCCGCCGTAATTTAATCGGCTGTCGATAGGCGACAATGGTGGCCGTAATCTAAAATTACTTTTTAAGAAGGGCGCGTCTTCTCTTTCTCTCTTTCTTTCGAGAGAGGCCTTTATTAACGTCAGACGACGTTGAAACTGCCGTTACGAGCTCCAATTTTTTTTTTTTTTTCGTCGTACCTTGCGAAAGTCCTACGAAGATGGGAAGAAGCTGGCGCGGCTTGATTTGTGAAAAACAATTCTTCTGCGATGGCTTCTCTTTATACGTCTCGTAATATCACACTAATACGACCTACGGAAGGGTGACGGAAGATAAAAAAATTTGACGATACACGGGATCGTAAGCTTCGATAACTCGTGGATAAGAAACTTTAAATACTCATTTAATGATCCTAACGTGAGATTGTAACTTGTGATAAAAACGTTATATAACAAAATAAATGATCTTTTCCAATTATGTTATGTCACGTTACTTTGTTTGAGTCAGAATCAATTTTCGACGTTTGTCGCAATGTATCGGAAATTTGCCAATCGTTCTCAAGTCAATCATCCATGATAGGATAATGGCTGAATAATGAAAGTGTTCCGATTGGATATATTTCTGAACGGTTGCATTACAAATTCCCTGACTCCTCTCTCCGCTCCCAGGAGTCGAGATAGTTTAGTTAGGCGCGTGTACTCGAGAGCTTAGAGCGTTATCGTAAATTCGTATTAAGGGTGCCTATGCACGTCGGTATGCCTGTAGCCGATAAGGACCCGATAGGAAACTCGAATTTGGGTCAGATGGTATCCTCTAATAATTCTGTGCATTAATACGCTTACTCGTGGTCATGGCTGACGTGTGATAGAACGAGATGCATCATATCTCTTGCGTCCCAGATTAATGACGTACTTGAAGCTTCTGTGCGGACACGCACGTGCGGATCTGCATGTCGTATTGTCGTAAATGTCAGATATACGACGTCGCTGCTCGTCGTTAACATTGAGACACATTTACTCGTGATACTCGTGATCACATTAATTGTCGGAGCCGTCCAATGCAAAAACGATTTTCAAATCTCTTTGAATCGTGAAACTCTGCAGAATTTACAAGATGCGTCAATCGTATTTCCTCGAATCAATTTTCACCGTGTAATTATATATTACTAATCGCATGAATATATTTATTTGTTTTGTTTTTAATAATACGATCCTTTTTTTTTTTTTTTTTTTATAGAAATTGTATGAAAATTCTAACAGAGAAAATATGATTTATTCTATTATATTCCTAAGATACTTGAACATATTATTGAGTTACCCGAAGCGAAATACTAAGCTAAAACGCGATTATCGCAAAGAAAATAAAACGTATATGAAATCGCATTTAAATGTCATGTCTAATGGAATGGAGAAGAAGCTAGTTTCGTGACCTTTTTACTTTACCAATAGACAGCGCCTTTCGCACACTCATAACTATGGATAGGATCGCAGATTCTCAATACTTACGAATGATCCCATGTGTGCGAATAAACGACTCCGGTGCCCGCGAATATCAAGAATATTGCATCGATAACCCGCGCATGAAATGCAGAGGAGCCAGGTGATACACCGTCAAGTATGCATACGCGTACGTATGCATATCGCGATCGATATCTCTGTGTTCTCTCTCTCTCTCTCTCTCTCTCTCTCTCTGCTATTTCTATATTTTTACGGAAGCTATTGCAAAATATGTTGCTTATCGTCTGAGAATGGTAACGCGAAATTTTGATAAGCGGATATTGATCACTGATGAAATTTTAGCGAATTATTTGAGAAACGCAAACGGATAATATGACACTAAAGAAATATTACATATATTTTTTTTTTCATTTCTTGCATTTCCTAAACTGCGTTTTACGCTACGAATTTTATTATGTCACAATTCTTTACAGTGCAGCGCGATTTACACGTCGGCCAAAAGTTTGGATACACTTACTTATACACCTATAATTTGTATTTCATTTGTATTTAACAGAACCCCCTTATTCCCCAGGAAGGGTAGTCGGGTTTTATTATTAATCAATTAGTTTAGTTATAACTTATATTAAATATTTAAATCTTACCGATCTCTAATAAAGGAATTCACAGAAATATCACAAGAGCGGGTATGATGTCAATATTTACTTGTGCGAGGATAATTTAATAGAAAGAATGCCATGACTTGTAAAAATAATCATCAAAATCAAAAGTAAATTTTTTGATGAAGAGAAAATTTAACAGTTTCTTGTTAAAAATGTGTTAGATTCGAATTATTTTTGTTCTACTTAAATTTTCTATAAATTTCATATTACAAAATAATTATTTACCTCTACTGTAAATACAAACTACATCAATAAAAGTAAATTTTTTTTATAATATCTAGCCTTTTAATGCTGTATCCAAACTTTTGGCCGACAGTGTATGTCTGGATCTGCGATTATATTACGTAGAAAATATTTACCTGGAGTTTAGTTACACCAAACACTCCGTAACAACGACTAAAGCAGTACTACGAACGTAAACATTACTACGACCGAAGCTCTGTTTCACGCATGCGACGCCTAATGTGCATAAATTGTAAACTTGAGAGGATAAGAGCTGCGAAGCATAAGTGTATCATCGATAATCTTCGCTTTCATCGAAGCCAAAAACTCCCAAGCCTTTCAATCTCATTTCTTCCATTATTTCATCAAAAACCTTTTATCTGCATTTCTTCTGAACAAGAATTTGATAGAATTAAAATCGAATATGGTGTAAAAAATATCCATTTTTTAATTTTAATTACAAATATCTTCTTTTTTTTTTGAACGTTTAAATATTTTAAACACTTGCGATGCTTTTAAAATTTCTTTACTTTTGCTAATCTGAAAATTAATGATTTATTTTATATACAATGCTGTGTGTTTATTAATATACATATAATATCTACGTTCATTTCGGATACGTATCGATGTAATTCGACAAACTGCACGATAAAGATTTTTGCACGTCAATGGCGCGAGTATGGCATTTATGAGAATGATTGATCGTGCTGGCATTATAATCAATAATTCGATGGATTCGTAAACTATAATAGTTGTTGTTCTATTATGAAAATGCCTCCGCATATTTGAATGTCGACCGGCTCTGGTTTATCCTGCTTTATCACAAAGGTCCGATTTTCGATGGTTTATGGCGAGAAACCCGGTTGTTGGACGTGTACTAATTCGATGCATATACCGATAATGCACCGTGGAATCTGCTCGTGACAAATATCAATATAAAGGAGCTTAACGTGGAAGGTATTTGTAATTGCAATCAGAAAATGAAACAGATTCACTATTCAATTCAATTCGACTTACATTCAAGAAAAGAAAATTATAAACCAAATAAAACATTAAATAAGAAATAGAATAAAAAGAAATTAATTTTGATGAACTTTTCGCATATTCATGAAATAAGTTGCTTACTTTTTCGAAGATATATTCTTGAAAATTGTTCGAACAATATCACATTTTCTTTAAAAATACTGTATGCCAAAAATTTTTATTCTCGTACCTTTCTATGAAACAAGACACCAGGAATAATGTTAAAATGTAAGGAGAGAAGAAAGATTATCTTTATCCCCACGTCGGCGTAGCTTACGCGCGGTAAACGCCACGAAACTCGCGGAATACTCGATGCTAATGTCCGGAAGGGCTCGTTCCAAGGACGCTAAAGGGTCCTTTGTGGAGCTATGCATACGTTCCGAAATTCCTACGTCGCTGTTGCATCCGCGTTCTCATGGATACACTGGACGCGCTGTATCTGTCTATATTGAAAGAGGAACCTTGAGGACAGGTTGAAAGAGCTGCCATGCATTCTTCGAGAGCCGCTCGTTACGGGAATTTCGTTACGAAGAATTCAGCGGAAGAATTCGCTCCTGTACTGAGGCCAATCGAGACGTTCCTTTTACCTTCTTTTGAATATTTAATATTATCATGAAAACTGTAACGTGAGAGAGATGAAGTAACGCGATGCGGCTCGCGTTATACATGTATATAACAAGAAAATATCTCATAAATATGTAAAGTTTTTGAGATACGAGATAGTTGCAGAAAATACGTTATATGTATGATCAATAAAGTGGAAATTCTTCAAACTTTTGAAATGCATGATATTAACAATTTAACTCAATATCACGTTGAAAAGTATTATTTGGCAAATTTATACATATTTGATTATTAAAAAGATTGCCATTTGCCAATTTTTAATAAATAAACATTTGATAATAGCTAGAAAATCACACTAGCTGAAATATAAATATAGCTCAAATAAAAAATAATAATTATATTAACGGATGATTTCTATTATTGCAGTTTGATACACCGAGATACGAGGCCGGAGCCAGCGATACGATGTTCGACTCTAAGAGGAGCAACTAGACTGCCGTCAGCACCAGACCATCGTAGTGAAGCTCGATTAAGAATAGACCCGAAGGTGTTGGTCTTTGTAGAAACTCTATATTCGAGGCTAGGCCGAGAAATAGCTGAACTGCTAGTTTATAATCGAATAAAGTAAGTACAAATTATTTTACTTTCGAATACCAGGCATTAAAAAATGGAATAAAAGACTTTATTCATCGTTGATTAAATAATAATAAATTTGACGAATAATTGCACAAACGTACATTACGATAGATAATTATAGAATAATTTATTTGCTTTGATGAATAAAGCTCGTTTATGGATGCCCGACCTACTCGCATGTACTGTATTTCGCAACGTCTTTTATGTGCATTGACCTGATTCTGGAAAAAAAGATTTTACAGAAGTAGGTTATCAACGTAAGCTTTCTTTCGAGTTCTCTCTCGGTCGCAATAGTTCATACTATTAAGCAAAAAGTACACGACTAATGGCATATAGTTGCTGAAGTCGATCAATATCGCGACACAGTCCCAAACGAGTCGTAAGCTCGCTAGTTCGCGATCTTTTTATCCATAAACTTTATACCTCTTTCGTGAGGAAGGAACGGTAAATGATGTTACTCCGTGAATTTAAACTGAGCACTTTATTCCCGTATTTTTAAAGGAAAAACCGACGATAAGTTCACATATTTATTTTAATTCTACAAAATCATGTCGAATTTCTATATGTGAGTGAAAATTTAATAAAAATTCGTAAATTATATTTTATATACGGAGAATTTCTCTCTAAATTTTTTTCATTTTCACAACAATACTTTTGCTAGCAAGTGTTTACCGGGAGAAAATATATCGACATTTTTCCAGAAAGAGAAATCGTGACCTACATCTTGTTGTAATTCCGTACCGTCGATTTTTTTAAAGATTCCTCACGTTATAATTCCGCGACAGAGATTCCGAAAATCCCAGTTTTACTACATCGTTGGACGATGTTATTTCGTGAATGTCGGTATAAAAATTAGAAATGCAAATTCCTCGATCGTCGTGAAGTCCATGTAGTTTTTACGCTATTATACGGATACCGCGAATATTTTAAAACTATTTTTCCTATATATATATATATATGTGTGTGTGTGTGTGTGTGTGTGTGTGAAATCGGCTAAATGTCGACGTGAACATCGTTATTTCAATCTATATTCGCTTTATAAGTTTTTATTATTCAATTGTGTCGATTGAATGAAATCTTAATAGAAATCTATGGATCAAATAATTTAAGATTTTAGCTTTAAAATCAAAATTACTAAGAAAGCTATATCAATTTGAACAGAATAATACGAATCCCACTAGATAAATATAGAAAAAATCCAACGGAGAATAAGTGATTATCTAAGGATATCAGCTGTCAGCACACGCATGCACGCAATTTTGCATGGTTACACATTGTTAATGTATGACGATACATTAACATACAAGCGTGTATATAAACTGAGTAGTAGTATAATGTTCTGATATTCGGATAACTTATTAAATAAAGTATTAATAACGTTGTCCGTAGAGTACAGCTTAATCGTTCGGTACAATATAACGCGATAAAATTATATAACGAATCTATATGAAGCGATGCAATTTTGTGCCCATTTACAGCTGTGCGCAAAATCTCATATTTCCATTTCGCGAAAATAGTACCGTGATGAGCGTTTCCCTGAAAAGTTTAACGAATTCGCTATCGGAGACACGGTGTATCGCGAAATTTATTCTATTCATGATATGCGCATTCGTTAAACGGTAATAGCCGGGTCAAGCCCGTTATAGGAATTGAGCACTGCGGCTCGCTCGAAACTTTGGCGCGCAATAAGAGAGAAATTAAGCCGGATGTGTTTCGAATGAGGATAAGATTGTGAGAGAGTGAGAATAAAAAAAACGAAAGCCGCCGTTTATTCTCTGCGTGCGTATATATCTCCTGATTCTTCTACGGCTCATCGAATAATAATAACGCAATAATGTGCGATCCAATGCCTGCTTCCGCAGGCTTTAGTGCCTATCGGCAATTAGCCGCGCGATACATGAGATAGGATATAATGCGCGGTTTAGAGCACAGCTCTTGCCGATAAAAACCACAACTTACTGGATCGACAATTCTCCTCCGCCGTAAAAGGGAGATGAGGAACACGCACGATGTATATAACACGGTTCGATATGCGAGTGTGAAGCGGCGAGCGGGGTGAATTTCCTTCTCGCGTGCGTATCCAGAGAACTGCGAAAAGATAGCCAACCAGCCAACGGTGTTTCATCGATACGTGCGCACGAAAAGCACGTGGGAGATCCACCGAGCAAGCTCATCGTGCCGGCCGCTCGTTTGCTTTATCTAGTGCAATTTCATAATCGATATCGGTGTCCGAGGATAGAGATAGAGAGAGAGAGAGAGAGAGAGTAGGCGGGTTGCCCGCTCTGGCCGCACATCGTCCACCTGTGCGCGCGATGGCAGGCAAATTTTGTTGTCGGAGATTGCGAGACGCAGATATGGAAAGCGCCGCACCGAATCGTGTTTGCCGCAAGCTTGCATATATTTTATAATACATGCGCAACCGCGCGTATATGTATACCGTTGTTGCATATCGATGCGCAACGTATACATCTAAAGCTAGCGCCAGACTATGCGCGTATTCGCGATTCGTGAACGGTATATAGTAATCTGATTGGTTGAATTTGACGAATCCTCCATCCACACTATTCACGAATTATAAACGAATCGCGAATACGCGCGTAGTCTGGCGCTAGCTTAATGAAATATTTATTCGCGTTGGTGTGTGTGCACGCTCCTCTTCACGATGCACTAGAAGAGCACATCGCCGTGTCTACTTACGCCGTGGTATATACATGTAATGCGATATGGAAAGTTTTGAATCTGCGAGATCCAGCTGGGCTAGATAAAACGTGATATCTTGCCCCGGGATACTCTCTCAAACCGGGGACGTAAGAAAAATAAAGGTGCGGAGGAAGTTTCTATAAGCGAGTTGAGTTTTCAATCTATTTTACCTTACATACGAGACGGCATCGTTCTTTATCTCTCCCGCGGCTTTTATTGCTTATTAACTGCTTTTATGCGTGCTCGTATTGTTTTATCGATTATGTTCATATCGCGAATGATGAATAATGTAGATATAAAACGCATAACACAAAATATTTTGGATTATTGGGAGTCTATTCTATTGGAAACATTTACATGAATAAGAATTTTATGGACTAAAATATGTAGAATATATTCGAATAAGAAACTACCCTTCTTCTCTCTTTCTCTCTGTCTTCCTCTCTCGATATAGAAAATTAATTTTCAATATTCGAGTAAGCTTTAATGAGCTCTATCAAATACGCGAACGGAACTTTTATAAAGAATACAGAAATTCTGAATTAAGAAGAGCTTACGAAATATGCAAAAACCGATCAAGCCATCAAATGTGTCAATTGTGTTCAATCGCCTCCATTGTATTCGACGCATATCAATCGAAACGGAATTTTCTAATCATTTCCGCGATATTTTTTAATCAATTTTCCATCGATGGACTTTTCGATGCGTATCTATCTGTCTAAGAATCTTCAATAAACGTTTGCATGTTATCAGCATCGAGAAAGAAATCTTCTATTTCTCAATCGAGAGCAACGATATCGATCACGCTTCTCTCCAGCACCGGCACGCCACCCTCCCACACCCTCTCTATTACACCTCGATAGTAACGCAGTCTGCGCAACATGGTCTTCGTTACCCGCGGCAGCATCGATAAGGGAAAAGGGTGACGACCGAGCAAAAGGGTAAACGTTCGATGGCGCGCGTCGTCGGGGCGGAAGCGCCGATCAACCCTTCGCGTATTTTTTCGTCGCACGCATCGACGATTCTCATTCCAAATCCGCCTTTTCATTTCGCGAATCCCTTTTCTGTCCATTGTCCCGACTCCCTTTCGGCATGCGTATCGCATTGTCGCAGTCTTTCTCGCTTCTTTTTCATCGTCGCGAGATAATCTCGCGCATCCGTTGGCACGTAAGAAAAATAGATGAACGGTGTCGTCGTGAATCCGAGGGTGATGTGTCGCGAATGTACCGGGATATCTTACGCCGTCGTGCACAAATTACGACAAATTTTTAGCTTCTTCAGTATTTACGAAAGGCGGGACGCCGTTACGCGCACGTGCCCGCCATCATATATATGTACGCACGGGGCTAAATTTTTAATAGCGGCTGCGCCCGTCTTCATGATTTCTCGCATACGCTGTAATATACGCGATGTTATAACGGTCGTTCTCAAAAATATGCGGCGTTTATTCAGCCTCTCTCGCAAGGAGGCCGTTGGTAATGTTTCGGGAGAATCGCGTAGTTTATTTTCACGCCCTAGAAGAAAATCAACGCGTCTGTCACGTAAACTTCGCTATTTATACCAAGTCAAGCTGCGTACGACGTGTACAAGTGTGTTGCGTAATTACTTGAGATATTACTACCTTGAATAGAATAAAGAGGTACTATTTGTTCGCGTGCTAAGGTTTGGTTTCATTTTTTAGTCGTTTCAAACGTAATAGGTTCTACCTAATGCAGATGTTGTGGAGTCGGAAACTTGTGATATATTACTGGTGTAAATTCTTGTAAACTCCGAGAAATAAAAGATAATTACACACGATGGTGTACACGTTAATTAAAAAAATCAAATTGCCTTACATTTTGTTCATGATACGTACAGTGAAATTGAATCTTTTTCATTCATTTTCTCAAACGTCACAATTCGCGAGTATATTTGTGATATACAGTGATAAAAATAATACAGCTGTAACCTACTATCCCCCCATATTTAAATGAACGATATCTAATAATAGTACCAGCAGGAATAGACAGTTATTGAACGTGACATAAGTAATTCAAATCCAATGTAAGAAAAATAGATATCGATTCAGTTATTATATGAGATATTTTAAAACGTTGTACATACAGCTGGTGATGTTGTTTATTTTTACCGTTTCAATCACGATATTATTATACGTAAGATTATAAGCACGGTGTTAAAGTTGTTTATCTGCATAATGTCGGACATATTTTTTGTTGAATGAATAATAATTTTTTATTTTATTTATCTAAATGCTTGTATCGATTAGAGATGCATTAATAAAAGATTTTAGAAAACTAGAAATATATTATAAAATAAATATTCAAAGTTTTTAAGAAGAAAATGTAAGTTATAGATGCTGAAAGTTATGTATTTTAAAAGTTGAAATAGTATGATTAATAACCATGATAATCTGTCGGAATGGTTCTCTCTCACAAGTAGGCTCCTCAAGTTTCTACGTAAAGTATCTTTGTGCCTTTACGTAAACGTGACAGTCTCCGCTCATTTTTATTCGGATCTTACAGCTTTTAGAGATTTCTGCCTGTCGTCTCGCTAGTCCCGTTCTCTTCTCAAAGAATTATACGTCGCTGAACGTGTATCGAAGCGTTATGCGCCTATGTTAACGACATATACGTATACTCCATGCGTGCCATAACATGACATACGACCGACAACAGCCGGACTTCGCGGATTTCCGTTCGAAATAAATATGTATCTGTCCGACACCATCATGACGTACAACATGACGAAGGTCTTATACTAGAAATATATTTTTCTCCCCCAATACACACACACACACACACACACACACACACACACACACACACACTCACATAAGAGGAGAATAGACAGACAGAAAAAATATTGCAGCTACCTTGCATTGACCTATCATGCAAACTGCATTAATAATTTTTAAAAAATGCGCATCATAATATTATGTTTTATTTATTTAACATATAATATACATAGATATATTTTTAATTAATAATTAATAAAAGTGGTATTTTGTTAAAGAGAAGAGTTTTAATATTTACAAATATATTAATTTCTTCATAATTAGATATAAAAATAGATAAATATTTTATGTTCTTTTCTAAATATAAATTTGAAGAGGGAGAGAATTTTCCGAAATTATACATTTAAATTATGTGTCTCTCTTAATATAACAAAAAAAAAACAAACTAAATATTGAAATTATATCGAAGGTAGAGAGAGCGTCAAAGGGTTAAATAATTCATGCTGGAGTGCCCAGCGATATTTTACGTTTTTTCTCGCGCGTTGTAATCGCACAGGTCTGTTACCTCTAGAGGTAGTGCTTTATGTTGAATAATTTTTTATTCCGAGTAACCGAAGCGGGCAGAATTGTTGCAGGAAAAATAACTTCATTTTCTCGTTGGATTCGCGCCAATGAACGAATGATTTATCCGCATAGTCTTGCTCTTAGCGTTCGTGAATCGCATTAGATGAAATTCGTAATCTTTATCGAAATAACACACATATGGCAATATGATTCAGAAGCCGTTGGCTTAGCGTTATCTCCGATCGTGAATCACATATGCAGATAGATTCGTTCTATCTCTTTTATCATATTTTCCGAAATAATGTATTAAACATCTGACTGATATGAATAAGCAATACACTAGTTAATATATATGTAGAGTAATCATGATTAGTTTTGTACGCGGAGATGTAAAAAATGATATGCGTACGGAGTTTAAATGATGCGGGCCTTGAAATGTTCGCAAATCAGCCAATATGTATTAATGCATCTTTTAATTAGTAATGAGCAATCGAGCAATCAATCAATCACATAACACTATCGCGTTTACATGTTTACATAGGGAAGGAAGGGAATTGAATCGCATTTATTCTGCTTTCATTTTTAATAACTATATTGAATCTTTCGCCAGGCATGGTGAAAATTTTCATTTGTGGATTAAATCGGCCAGTAAACAGAATGAGCTAGATTGCTAGAAGAGTAGCTGATGTAAAACAACTTATCCGAGTATTCAAGCAGCGCGAGGAACAGGAACGAGGGGATGCGCGAGGGTTCGGTAAATTAAAACCCTCATCAAGGATTCAAACAAATTCCAGCGCTATGTCGAACAGATTAGGGCCCCGGCCGTGCCAATTCGGGACTCCCGTTTTAAGCTGGCGGAAATCAAGCGGGTGAATTACCGGCTTGATTAATACCCTCGGTGGTTTTCGCCTAATTATCCCGGGAGCCCTGTAATTAATAGTAGTTGGGGGGGGGGGGAAGCGTTAGCCGAGAGCTAATCGTATTTTTATCTCCACATACGGAAAACCGTGGTTTTCCGAATTGATAAATTCTCGCGGGACGAGGGAAATTCGGCGGATGGTAGAAATAAGACAAGCAATTAATACAAAGCAGGGAAGTAATGAAAGTCGAATGCCGGCCGATTGGAAAACAATTACGGCGGTGATCGATAAAAAAGTGTTGCGAGAAAAAGCGGAAAATTCATCTACCTTCAGCAGAAGATCGATCGAGGCCCACTTGGTGGTTTAAGAACTGTAATAATTATCGCCATACTCTACGACACTCCACGTCGTTGCGAACTAGTCCGCTCGTAAAATCCTTTGTTCGGTCTCGCAATAAATGTTACTGTTACTAGTCGATTGTCGAGCCTTCCCGTATCATTGCGCGTCAATAATTTCTTCCTCTTTGATTTACGTCCAACGAGATAAAAGATCCCGAATTTATCAATGCTAAACTTTTCACTTAAAATTTTAATTTAATTAGCGTAAAAGGAGAAGAAATTTTTTAAAAGATTTTACATGGTAATCTATTTTATTATAATTATTGTTATTATTATAATAATATAATATTATTATTATTATAATTCTTATTATCTTTAATATGAAATTTTATCTCTCCAAAAACATGTTAAGAGACGAAGAGAGATATAATGTGAAATACATTAATATTTACCTAACGGAATACGATAATGTTTGAAAAATATATTGCAAAGATGCAGGTTGCGAAAAATGGAATAATAGTTTGTAATACAATATGTCATAGCAAAAATTCTACAACGAATGATTAAAAATTTAGCAAAACGTCGCAATCATTACCGCAATGGTCAATTATGTTCTTGGCACGCTATTTTGCAGCTGTGAACGAACTGTTCGTGAAATGTTCCTGCATTTTCCACGATATTGGCTCCATTGTCGGACCGAACACAGTACGACCGTATTTTTTCTCGCTTATATAAAATGCGGCTCGATTTCGCGGTTTTCGTGCGCGGAGAATTTCACATTTCCGTTTTGGTGTAATAGAGAAGCTCTCTTCGCGGCTGACCCGCTTAATTGTCTTGACAGGTCTCACAGAATCTGCTGGCGGTTACGCGTTTCTCCCGTCCTCTCCTCCCCTTTGCAACCACCACCGCTGTATAGAATGTCGGATGTGTGATAAATACGTCTCTGAAACGCCATACTGTCTTTGGGTGTCATTTCCGACTGGGAAAGCGCGGAAATTCAACGAGCGAGCGCGAGACCTAGCGTAATTTCGCAATACGCGTCCGCGTGTGTCGAGCTGTGAACGTTCCTCGGTTGAATCGTTTTATGTGTTTACCCCCACGGTCGCGATATTCGCGGATAACTTTCCATATGAATAATTTTCGACGGATTTATTAATTACACGTTTCAATCACTTTGTATATTTTCCGCGCGTTTCGTGGTTCAGCGAGCGGTTGGCATCGCGAATTTATTACTTTTGTACGGCGACGATGGGAGAGGGATGGAGAATGGGATACGAATGATTTATTTAGCGAATTAATGAAAAGACAACAAAAACGATAATCATCCCTGAAAAGATATACAATTTCGATATCGCGTACCATGGTAACGAAGCAAATTTGTCGGACTTGTAATAATCAGTCTGCGAAAAATAATCTTCAATCTTGGAAGGAATAGAGAAGAAATCGATTCATTATTATCGAGTCTTATCCAAATATACGATAACGATAAAGTGTGATGAAAAATGCCGATATAATAAATGAGACGAGAGTAGGAGCGTGTAAGCTGCTGCTCGCGAAAACAGAGAGCACTATTACTCTTTGATCTTCACTTTTGCCTTGAAAATGGAGCTTCATAAGGATGCAATGCATGAATGGCGAAGTCGTACCTTCTTTGTGATCCTTCGCTCTGCTCCTTCGATCACGTCCCAAAACACGTTTGCAGCGGCGTCGGGGGATCGACGCGGTATCTCGCGCGAAAAGCGAACGTGTAAAAAAGATCAAGGCGCAGGGAAGCCCGAGAAATTCATAAAGCGCTTCTTAAGCCGGCATAGAAGAACATCAGTCAGTGATCTTCTCGCGCCGGCGAACGATCCGGCTTGCCCCCAAGGGGATTCGCCGGGGAGTTCGTTTGGCCGAAGGCAGTCGATGGCTCTGTACGCCGGAGTTCAAAGCTCCCTCGGAACACCGACGTCGGATATCACCCACCTCTATTAAGCTAGCAGGACCAAATCAGCAGAATCAAACTGGACCTATCAGATTATTTAGTACCCATTTTGTACTAATTTGTACCAATAATAATAATTTTGTACCTTGTGCCATTTTCAAAAAAACCGTGGCGCTGCTACCATCAAATTAAGCTAGCAGGACCAAACTAAAACAAAACAAAAAAATAAAAATAAGACCAGAAATAGAAAGGGCTGAATTTGTACTAATTTGTACCACCCAAATAAACTCAATATATTTAGCCCTTATGCTTAAAACAACCCCCAATTGAATTTAGCCCAATTAAGCTCAAGAGTAAAGTACTCTTTCCAATCAGCAGAATCAATCGCTACTTACACACTGGACGCGGCATAATTTGTACCGCCAAAATGTGAAGTTTCAAATTTTGTACTCCCGCCGTTCCTTCGAAAACTACCCCCGACCCATCTCAATCTCAAGAGTAAAGTACCTTTCGCCACGAGCAGAATCAATCGCTACTTGTACACACAATGCGACATAATTTGTACCATCAAAATCTAAAGTTACAGATTTTGTACCCCCGCCGTTCATTCGAAAACTACCCCCGACCCATCTCAGTCTCAAGAGTAAAGTACCTTTCGCCACGAGCAGAATCAATCGCTACTTGTACACACAATGCGACATAATTTGTACCATCAAAATCTAAAGTTACAGATTTTGTACCCCCGCCGTTCATTCGAAAACTACCCCCGACCCATCTCAGTCTCAAGAGTAAAGTACCTTTCGCCACGAGCAGAATCAATCGCAACTTGTACACTCGGCGCGGCATAATTTGTACCGCCAAAATGTGAAGTCTCAAATTTTGTACCCCCGCCGTTCCTTCGAAAACTACCCCCGACTTCTATCTGTCTCAAAAGTAAAGTACCCTTCGCGACGAGCAGAATCAATCACTACTTGTACACACAACGCGACATAATTCGTACCATCAAAATCTAAAGTTTCAGATTTTGTACCCCGTTTTTTTTTTTATTATGTTTTTCATGTAGTTTTTCGTTCACAAACACATACATACACATCCTCATGCATACCCGTATACATGCAAGTACGTATGTTTATTTCAATACCTTTATACGTAGAATCATTAAAAAAATTTAGAATAAATTCATTACTGAAAAACATAATAAAAAAAAAACAGGGTACAAAATCTGAAACTTTAGATTTTGATGGTACGAATTATGTCGCGTTGTGTGTACAAGTAGCGATTGATTCTGCTCGTGGCGATAGGTATTTTACTCTTGAGACTGAGATGGGTCGGGGGTAGTTTTCGAAGGAACGGCGGGGGTACAAAATTTGAAACTTCACATTTTGGCGGTACAAATTATGCCGCGTCCAGTGTGTAAGTAGCGATTGATTCTGCTGATTGGAAAGAGTACTTTACTCTTGAGCTTAATAGGGCTAAATTCAATTGGGGGTTGTTTTAAGCATAAGGGCTAAATATATTGAGTTTATTTGGGTGGTACAAATTAGTACAAATTCAGCCCTTTCTATTTCTGGTCTTATTTTTATTTTTTTGTTTTGTTTTAGTTTGGTCCTGCTAGCTTAATTTGATGGTAGCATCGCCACGGTTTTTTTGAAAATGGCACGAGGTACAAAATTATTATTATTGGTACAAATTAGTACAAAATGGGTACTAAATAATCTGATAGGTCCAGTTTGATTCTGCTGATTTGGTCCTGCTAGCTTAATAGAGGTATATCACCCTCTTTTCGCTAGATATCCCTCGGAACTTCCAAGCCCGCCGCTTCCGAGTGCCCCACTTATCGACCTCCATTCAATCGACGGATGGAACCCACCCACGTCTTCCTTCTCGCGAATTCTCTTTTTGCTCTTTGTCTTTAGCTAAAGACTAAAAGGGATTGAGATAATACGACTTGTTCGTAAACGCGGTCGAAGCGATAGAAATCTGAGAAGCTGAAAAACGTAGTTAAATGGTGCATTTTTACGCCATGCGTAAAAAAGAAAAATATAATAAGTTTCTCGAAATAATTTTTGATCTGATTGGTTAATAATCTGATGCATACTATATAACAATATTGATACATATAAAAGTTTAAAATTTAATATGTTTTTAAAATCTGATTGTTTATAGATATATCTTTTGTAAAACTTCTTGTAATATCTATGATTGTGAGATACATATATATTATCTATATAAAATTGTGCAATTATGACGCATTTTTATACAGGTTCAGATTTATTATAAATGATTAATGATCAAATAATTAATCGATATTAAATATATTATTAAAATTATACAGAAATATATATATATATATATATATATATATATATATATTGGGATGAAAATATATATCAAATATTATTGATTTTCACGATCAACATTTGACCAGTTACACCTTATTAATGCTTTGAAGAGAGAGATGGATTTAGTGCTATAATTTAATAATACACGATTTCAGCGAATTGATACATGGAAAATAAATGCAGCTTCCACCGTCAATTTTTTCATATTAATATCTGTTTTGATGAAATAATATTGTATTTCCATTATTTATATATATTTTAATATTTTTATTATAATTGGGCAGAATATTAACATTCATCCGAAAAACTGTATGCCACGAGTTTTGCATATGTATTGATGTGTAATTATTAATGTTCTGTATAATACGGAACTTTTACACACTCATAAATATGTTATATATTTATCTTTCTTTTATCTACGGATTTTCTCACGCAGATTCGGATAAATATTTAAAAAAAAATTTAATAATTGTGGAGTAGTTAACAATAAAGAATTTTTTACACATTTTTTGTAAATTTTTTTTTCAGCAGAGATTCAATTTGAAATGCATCGCATATTGGATATTAAAAAGTTGGGGGAGGAAGGCAATTAAATGTACGATTTTTTAAACGAATGTACGATATTTTTAAACATTAAATTGGAACGATTAAAAGATTAAATTTTGATGCAAATCAGGAAAAGTTGCTAAAGAGATCCGGTTTTTTATCATTACAAAAGGATGGCGAACCGGGCGTATCGCAGCACGCGAACAAGTGACGCGGTAAAGAACGTGAGAAGGAACCGTCATTACTTGGATGAGAGGTGATAGGTTTACGACTGTCGATCAAGATCTGAAATTGCTTGCAAAGCGCGCGCGAGCATTTTCCTCAACTTTCCATAGAAACCAACTTTTGTAGGAATACGTAATTTCGTCCTCCGGGAACGATTGTTGGCAAGTGACTCCCGGCAAGCTGCCGGGAGACTTTTTGCTTCTCTTCTACATTATACATGTACATATACATTGTACTCAATGAAACGAATAGCGCTAAGTCAGCAACAGTCGCGAGAATTCAACGACAATATTGCTGTCTTCTCACTGAAAGTTGTAGGGCGGGTTATGAAACTAACTTTTGCCACTCGTTCACGCCTCGCGGATAAATCGCCCGAGACTAAAACTCGCGAAGATGAAAAATGTACCACGCAAATGATCAGAAAATCGCTGATTCATTCGGCGATCTTCTCTCTTCGCTTTTCTCTTTGGTGGGCTGCATTCGATTCAGAATCGAATCTCAACTACGCATGAGAATAAATCAAATATCGTTTGCTGGTATATAAATGTCTTTAGAACAGATTTGAATTATACATGAAAAGAGAGATGAAATATCGATTACTCATTTCCAATGTAATCTGAAATATATTATCTTTTCCCGTGGTAAATCGCGTCTCCGATTTTTAATCATTGCTATAATATCAATGGAGATTATCTTTTCATCGCAAAACTCCACAATTCTTAGATAATGTCAAAGAGTTATATAAACATTGAAACATTTTTACTCGATGTCTCCTTTTTCTTAGAGACAAAAGTTAGGTACGGAGATGTTTATTTGGTTTGCAGTTGCTTCGAAAATCTCATAAGGCACGACCGAGTTAAGGGATTAAATTGCGCAACTGGCGAATTGTCGCCTAGAAAGAACTTTCCGAAATCCAATAAGTAGAATGCGGACAAAAGATTGAAACATCTTGAACGTTGTAAATAAAGCGAGGAAAGCCAATTGCGCACAATTGTACAAATTCGTTTTATACACTTGGGAATCGCAATTATACTCGTAATTGCAATCAAAATTGCAATTTGATTTTCTCGATTAATATAAATTAAATCTATATGTGTTGTGGTTTATTCATATATATTTAATTTCAACAGGAAAAATATATATATATAGGAAAGGAGCAATTTTCGAATTGCTTTCTCGCGAAATCGGACAATTTATCGTTCCCACCGTTTCATCTATTATTTAGAGAAATTCGCATCCCATCGTTGGATCGAGAAGGATCTTTCTCCCGGCTAAATCTTCCCGGAGATCCCTCTTGAACCTCCGAGCACCCTTCTTTCTATCGTGGGCTTCTATTCAATTCCGAATGAATTCTGGCCCTCACACACCGTCTTCTATTTAGCGCTCTACCTCTCCCCTCTAAAAAGGGTCGAACACAGACAAAACGGCATAATAAGGTCTATATACGATCGCATTCCACGAAGGGGGCAATTTCTATTCTACTCGTTTCGTGGTACAAAGCCATCTACGTAATTATCCACACACACACACACACTATGCATACTTGTATTACCGCTATTCATACATATCTTTTTCTTCTTTGGAACATAAGCAGCTAAACTGCTACGAAGAAAGTATATAAAATGTTTTAGAAAACTGTTCGATCAATCAATGTGCGTATATATGCCGGAATATTTTCAAAGAGAACGACATGCGGTTTAAATTTAGCGCACATCGTCAAAAGTATTTCGATGAAAAATTGTTTATCTTGATACTAAAGTCGGTATAACAACTTCCTATACATTTTATGCTAATTCCATTCTTATAGCATAGAATTGCCAAAAGAATTTAATGACTAACGTTATTAAAGCTGAAATAATGACTGAATAATTACTTGCATATTAAAATATATCTAGATATAGTTAAATATATTTTATATTAAAAAGTTTTTACATAAGAATTTACTCCGTATTACGAAAAAATTTGGATGCTTGTAATATAAATATAATAATTAAAGAAAAAAAAAATAGATCAAGTCACGCAATACAACTTTCAAGAAAATTGAATAAAAATTATTACAGAAGTGACATGAGAAAGTACATATAATGAAATTGACTAAACAATTTATGATCGCTCTCTTTCATAAAATTCGAACGAACAACGACATCGAAATCAGAAGCGATTCTCTTCCTTGTGCGCGATTGTTTCCGGTTATCACGCCCCAATGATTTTCCAGAGACGGATAAGCCGGAATGATTTTGCTAACCAAAAGCGGATAGGAGACCCTTTTCGGCCCCTTTTTGTAAGTTCGAAGGGAGAACGAATTATCCCGTGAAGACGAGAAATCGTCACGACTTTGATACCCTTGAAATATTCCTTCTGGAGCGGTCTTACTTGAGGCTATTCGACCCTATCACCGATATCCGAATATCCCCAAACTCCGTATGGTTTTCCGTCGCGATTGGCACTCTTGCCTGTAACTTTGTTTCCCAATTTCGTTGCCGCATCGTCGACCAACTGCGCATACGAACTTACCGAACCGTGAACAAATTTCACGAAACTTGTCTCAACCAGCGGGTCATCCGAACCTAAACACAAACAACCAAGGAAGAAGCGCGTATCGACGCGACCGATGGCAGCGCTTTTCTCTCGTAACGGTCTGATTTATTTAGAAGGCAAGGACTAACGTACACTCGTGGTAGCTCTCGAAGTTGCAAACTGCAACCAAATAGATAGATGCTCGTCGGTATTCGTTCTACTACCGTCGACGCATCCTAATCAAAGACGTATTCTGGCATGCTTTAATTTAATCTAATCGCAACCTAGACCGGGACGGAAGGAGAACGATAAATCTCTCTCGTCGGAACTCGGCGCGACTCATGAATTAATGAGTAAGCGATGTCTCGGACTAAATGGCGATTCTCTCTCTCGTTACGCCGTAATTGAATCGACTTATTCAGAAAGACGCGTTATTCAGTATAGATCTTGCTGTTTTGAATTTAAGTCCAAGTACAATAATACCACCAGAATTAATGTCGCAAAAAGCAATTACGGACAATTGGAATTTTCTTGGTTTTAACTATTACTCAATAAATGCAAGAGATCACACGTGACATTTATATAGGATATACCTACGTGAATCACTTCTAAATTATTTTGGGTTTTTCCGGAAAACGAACGGCCATTTACCTGTACAGTAAATATCTACACAACTGTCGGAGAGATATAGCTAAGACATCGCATACGAAATAGCGATGGTAGGCGAGGTGAACATCTCACGGGGCCCGAAATTTTCCTTCATGAATAATTCTCGATGTTCCCCCGTGTATACCTTTTCTCGAGCTGAATGCGTTTCAGAAATCTAGAAACGGTGGTCAAGTCATGGCTGTTGGCCACAGATATACGAAAAGTCGAGTCGTGTCGATTACCCGTTTCAATTTCTTTTGTTAGTTTATTTCTCTCTCTCTCTTTTCCTCTCATAAAAATTCGCTATACATACGCATGCTCTTCGAAGGACACGGGCGAAAATGTAAATGGTCTTTAAAAAAATCTATATACATTGATATCTGCAGGCATTATTTAGGCAGGAAATAATGCCTACGTTATGATTCTGAAATGGAAGGAAAATAGTAAAGATCTCTCGAAATGATTAATAATTCGAATTAATTGAATATACATGTAATATAACAAGATTCTTTATTGCTGTAGAATTTAGCTATATACAATACAATTCTGCATTTATTTGATACATACATGATACATACATAATCTTCAATTAATGAAGAGATTTTATTATATCTCTATTATATTTTTTATCTCTATTTTTCATTTCTATTATATTTTTATTTCTATTGTATTTTTTATTTTACTAATTATTGAAAATAAATACCTTGTACATTCTACTTGCGTAAAAATAACTTTGTAATAATATAGAATATAAAATACAGAATTGTAATTCCTCCATTATGACGTCTCTTCCATTCGTTGTTCTTTCCTGCAGTTTGCAAAACAAAGTATTCTGTAATATTGATATTTTGCTAATGACATTTACACAATTATCGAATTTTCGGAGACGATTCTTCTAGCGATGAAGAAACTATTTTGTCATTAATTTTAAGAGCATTCTCGATCGATATCATCTTGTTTCCCGATATTTACTTTTGAAGCACAATCGAACTATTCGATCTATAAAATTGTGAGCACGATATAGAGATATTCGTCTACGATCCTCTTGGTTGAACGAGCATAACTTCTTCAACGGAAAGGGCTTAAAAAATTTCATACTCATGGCAGAAACGAAAATTAAATATTCGCTAAAAAGCAGATAGGATTTCACAGGAGCGCGGTAGCGATTAATTTGTCAGGAGGAAACATGGGTAGGTGGGAAGGAGATGAAGAAACGGTATAGAGAAAGAGAGAGAAAAAGATATGTCACACAGGGATGGTATTCGCATCCAGCCATTCGCCGGAGTCTGCTTTTTTCCACGCGCTCGCAACAGAATGCAAATCGAATAGGAGAGGGAATTTAAAATCCGCACGGTCCTGTTGACGAACCTGCAAATTAGTGCGCGAGCGTCGCCGACATCGACGCCGGCGACAGCGACGCTAATGAGATTCTACGTAGATGAAAGGGCTCTGGACGAACGTGGAATTAATGGAATAGTCGAGTCTACAGTACGAGGCTTCATCGATCCCTTTTCCGCGACGCCGGAAACGACCAACCAACCGATGTCCTACCGGATACGTATCGGGAGACAACTATAGCATCGACGTCGCTTTCCTTCATTATATTCCGCTGGACAACCCATCGATTAACGACCATCGTTTGCAGTGTGCGCGATCGTTTCCCGAAACGAGCGGCCGCGAACGTGATTTGCATAGTCGACGATAAGAGAGCCGATATCTCCGCGCGACGATAATACAGCCCGAGCTAGGAAGTTCGAGAACTTTGATCGATTAATAATATCGGCGACTTGATTAATAGATCGATTAATAGCATTCCGGCAGGACAAATAAAAGCCGAACGATTTTCTGATTCAATCGTGACGAGCCCATAAATTCCGCATTTACTTCTTGTAGAGAATTAATTTGATTTTCTATGAATATTCTGACAATGAGATGAGCATTTTTATTTTTAAAATATTTTCTATTTTATATATATATTTACAGTCTGGATTAATATGAGATTTATAATTGAAAATATATCTTACATAATAATATAATGAAAGTTTTGTTTTTTATAGAAAAGATTTCGTGCTAATAAATTTTGTTATATTATACTAATTTTTATTATATTAAATGTCAAAGGTTTTAATTAACGTGACCGTGTTTAATAACTTTAAATATTACTAAATATTATTTACATATTTTAAAACGCATCAGCGCATCCAATCAGTGATTCGTATTCAACAGAAAGAAAACATGGAAAATCAGTTTTGTCTTCGCTTCGCTTTGAGAAAATTAGTCTTTTATCACGTACTAAATGTGTCACTTGAAGCGCAACGTCTTAGCATTTTCAGTCGCTACTCACGATAGAGTATCGAAGCGCTTTCGAGGAACAACTGCGTCATTTGCATTATCGATAAAGGCGTACACCGTCGACGGAGTCGTGCGACGATAACGCTTCCTCGTCTCGAGGATCTTGGTCGATTTAACGTCACCGAACCCGATCGTAAATCGATAAATTTCGTTGCCCTTTCGCGGGAATCCTTCGCGCAGATAATTCGACCATGCGCGATAACCGTCCGCGAAAATATTTGCGTTGTATTACGCTGCCCGTATGTCCCGCGTGATAAAATCGACAATCACTATACCGTGCTATCACATCGTTGTAATTAGGCAAATGAAGCCGCCGCGAAGTAGATCTTGTTTTTGCACGCCGACAAAATACGACAGCTCCATCGATTAGCCATTCACGACTGTCATTATTCTATCGCACGAATGATCTAGAGCCGAATATACAATATTATATCTTTAATCATTTACATAACTTTCAGCCGCGATCGATTCAGGTAGCATAATTAGATGCGGAGATTATTATAATTTTATTATCCTTACTGTTATATATCATAGTCGCGTTAATTTAGAAATTAATAACGTTTTGCGATCTTTGATTTAATTTAAAACTAGGGTATGAGCAATTTTAAATGTTTCACAAACGGATGTGGTCACCTTAATTAGGAATTAAAAATCTATTTTCGGTATACACATATACGTTTTAAGATTATTGAAGTGTCTATCAATCCAGATAAAAAGCAACGAAACGTTAAAATAAAAATAATATATAAAACGTAATACACTTTTTGATTTTCGTACAAACCTAAAAATATATTTAAAATTAATGCATATATTACTGCCTTCGTCACGTTCTAATTGAAGCATGATATTTTACTTTCAAATTTCCATCCATTCCTAGATTAGCGATTTTGCTCACTGTGTGCAGCGGCGAAACGTTCCGTTAGTACCGAAACGACGTGATTTGCATCGCACCCGATAAACGCGCGTGCTGATAGCACCGTACAGTGCCGATAACGTTGATCGGCGGGGAACTTGGAGGACGCGAACCGCGTAATCGAATCGACAAATTCAAACGAGCGACTTGGCTGATCTGCCAACTTCTCGACGCGATGTTGAATCCCTGTCTGAATTCTCGCTGCCTGGGAAATTCGTTACCTGTTTTGCGAGACAAAAGGAAGGATGTGTAACTAACTTTGGATGGAGACATACAACTTTTTAGGATGTACTGAATTTTTCATCAAATTCTAAAATATTTTGTGTATGTAAAATATGGAGAATTTTTATTTTCCAATTCGCATCAATCTTTAACTATATTTTGTGCGATAGAAAACTGATAAAAAAAACAAAAAAAAATTAAAATAATATTTTATTTAGAAAAAGTGATTTTATTTTTAATGTTGATATGAAAAATTTTACTTAGAAAAGAAAAGACGGAAAAAAAACCAGAAAATTTTATTAGTATAAACACATTAATTTATATTTTTATATTTGCATCAGTTTTTCTCTGATTAATGCAATAATTATTTTTATATATTTTGCAGTAATATTAAACAGATTTAAAAATACAACGGTGCATAAGACATTTATATGCATTCTTGTTATCGCATAAGTAGCTTTGCTCAGAGATTAAATTATCAATTGCCTTTCATGAAGGGATTAATAAGGGAATTCTGTAATTATGATTTCAGTGTAATGCACGAATGCAAGCGGAGGAAATTATTTGTTTAACAATCGTGTTAGGAGATGCTTTGTAAATCGGTCAGCCATTTTGCGCTCAATAACTATTTGATTTCATTAGAAATCCTGGGAATTCTCGAGGACCGTGACCGATTTAACGTCCAATTGTAGGAAGAATAATATACTGTCTGTTGTATCCTATCTAAATATTCGTAGATTAACGATAGTATGTGTAATCGAGAGCGGAGATTTGTTACGATCCTAAGCCGATTATTGGATTCAACGAACTCGATAGAATTGTATGAAGCCGATTAATGATATCGGAAAACACAACGCTGTATCGCTGAATTTTGGACACGCGTTTATATAATTGAGAAAGATGAATCTGGCACATAATTATATATTCATATGGCTGAACTTTATGATTTTTGAACGAAAGATCACTTCTTGTTATTTGTTAACTTGAATATCATTCAAATGATATTTCATTATTGTATTTGGCAATAACGCAAATCAGCTGTTTATTTAATTTTATAAACAAGTTAATCTATTACAAAAACCGATGTTTATTATTTTGTCTTTTGACAGTATATACAATATATAAATGACGTGATATTTTATATCACGCGTATTTTATTTAAACAAGTTGCTTATATACAATACCTAATCTAATTTACAATATGTACTAACTATAAAATGCACAGATTAATTTTAAAATTAATTACTGATTAATACTAATTTATTTCAATATTAAAATAATAAATATAAATATTTAGTCTGCTTCTTTATCTTGGCATATATAGTCAAAAATAGAGGACAGATTAATCGATAAAATTCGTAACATCTTTTATTCCTCTTACATGAATATATGTAAGAGTTTACATCTGATTCGTGCAAGGTACAACATTTCGCTTGAATCTAATGCTGTCGAGATATCAGAACGCGAGCCTTATATACATTTCCGACAAGTTGGGCAGTTCTTCGTTATTATCGTTCACCGCAACACATCGAACAGGTATACAATTAGCAGCTTATAGCCCGTCGACGCGTCACGTTTTACAATAGAGTATCGTAGTTAAACTGAAAGATTATTATCGCGCTTGTAGATAAATTGAGTAAAATTTATCGCACGCCGACTTTTCCCGCATTGAAACGAGTGATCGGTGAATAAAACGTTTATTAATCATCGCTTGTACAGAATAATCGGTATACGCTGCGATAAACTACTGTCACCGCCTTTCAAACATGAAGATTCGCATTTAAGGATCTATTTTATGATCATACGAATCTGTCAGGAGACCGCTTTTTGTATATCACGTTTCGATATAGCTCTATAATCGATCGATTCTTTGGCAAGTATGCTAATTATGTTATCGAGCCGGGCCAGTATTACATAATTTGCATACCCGCAGAGTCTAAGAGAACATAAATAGATTTCTTATCACTCTTTTAGAGCAACCGGAATAACAGGAATGCTAGATTTTATGATTTGATTATTTATGAATCTAAGATTTATACATGACACTTAAGGATTTATGCAAGCTTACATATGTATAGGATCTAAAATCTAAAAACTTATACAAGTTTAAGGAAAGCATAGATAGCACGAAAGTGAACTAGTTAAGCAAACTTTAGACGAAACGACATTAAATTCACACCACACCGTAATAGAAGCTATATATTTAGCCTGGCAAGATACATCTGTCCAAACTTGGCTAAGAAATACAGCAAGAACAAAATTTTATTGATGAATATTTAATGTAAAAGATAATTATATTAAATTAAATGAATATAATGAACATTAAATATATTATCAGATTCGATTATTTTATATAACACACAATTCTCCCCCATTTTAAAATAAGAAAAAAGAAATAATGTTAATATATATTCATGCATTCTATGACAAATCTTGTCGGCATGATTAATAAATTTATATTACCTATAAATGCACAAGGTTTTCACTTCTTCTTTATGGCTAACGTCGGCGATATAACTTAAGCCGGAAACGTACCGGACCTTGGCTGATTAATGGTAGAGCTAACTCCGGTAGAATTAGTAAACTTGGAAGTCAATTTGAATCGCCCACGAAGACCACAAAGTCCATGATCGAAGCGGCTACACTTCGAAACTCGCGGCAGTAAGTTATTGTTGGCGATTAAGTTAAAGCATGTCGCATTGATGCTCACCCGAGATGTTGTTCTGAAGCGTAAAGAAAAATATAACTAGGGGAGTATGAGGCAGTATTGGAAAACGAAGACGGATTATCGTGGGTGTTGTGATAAGCGAAATGAGGGACAGTGCTACATATTGACATGGGTTATTCAGTAAATGTGTATTAGAGAGATATACGAGAAAAAATAGAATATAATAATGTTATATTTAATCTACGAATCATTCTCCTCTCTCTCTCTCTCTCTCTTCTCTATGAAGATTTTATAAAAGTTTCCGAAAGAAAGAACAATCTTCGAATTTGATCGTGCATTGTGTGCTATTTATTTTCAATTATTTCTGATTATTGTACTAATATTGTATTTTGATATTTTTATTTATATTTAAAAAAAAATTAAATAATATAAAAAATAAAAAAAACGACAGAAATAGGCAATAATAATTTTTACAACATGTTTTTGTTATAACATCGCGTGTAAAAGCTCAGTGTTCTCTATATAATATCGACGCGAACGAATTTTGTATCGCAGACACACAAGGACGACTTTAAACTGAAAAATGTCGTGCGTAGGATAGATCTATTCGGTGTTTTTATTTGTGATTTGTTCGCACAGAAGTTTATTCGATTGGCACAAAAGAATAAATGCATATCCGTTTCTGGGAAACTGTGGGGAGCTATCTCAACGTTGTAAAGGCGAACGAAAATTTTTCTATCATAATTTCTCTATATCCAGCATTTCCTCACAAATATGTGCTCCGCTAATTAAAGATTATTATCAGGCAAGCCACATGCTTTTTCAGCTTTTTTTAAGAGGTAAAAGCCAGCCATTACGAACGCGTGGCTTGCATAAATACGCGCGGCTTTTTTCATCGCTAATTAACGCAATAGATTAGATCCATAATGGAAAAACCGAAAAATATTAACGGACAAAAAACGATATTAATCTTGCGAATATATATTTATGGCTTTTTATTACTCCCTACATATTATTACAAAATTGTAAATTCAATTATACACAAAAAGAAAAAAATAGAATTTATTAAAATGACAGATTAACTATAGATAGATTCCCGCTTAATGTTTTTTTACGATTTATAATCGAGTCAGTGGAAAAAAAAAAGTGCTCCATTCTCAATTTGAAAAAAGTGATAGCTTCAGCGATCGGACGAAGAGTTAATCTCGCACCACGCCATAACGGCTGTGTTAATTCCGCTCGCATCGGCGCGAGCTACGTGCCCATTATGCAGGATAATTGGATTTTTATCCAGATACGGATCATCAGCGCGGCTGTCTGAACCATGATAGAAAGATTGTTGGGAAAATGGTCTGCGATGCCGAGCGCGCGCTAGAGATTTTATTCGCCCGGCATCACCTTTTTACATTCTGCGCCGCGGCACAAAAGAATAAATATACGTATACCCACTTCGCTCTCCCTCGTGCAGAATTCGCGGAGATCTCGACAATACGCGAATGCGGGGCCCGTCGCTCTTTCCGTCCTGGATGAGGCATAATAGGCCAGCTGCGGTGGATCCTTTCGCGAATTAAATCCCATCTTAATAAAATATCTTTGTATGCGTGCGCGTAATCTCCAACGCGATAAAAGGCGAGAAACACTCGAGTAGATTAGACTTTATCCAAGCACTGCTCAACGATCTGATAAAGAAATTTTGATTGTAATACACTCGTGACAAATCGCCTGATAAGCTAAAAAGAACACTCGTCACTGTTGCCCCTAATTTCTACAAATTTCCGTTTAATTTTATTCGTGAATAGTTGAAATTCCAGTTTAAATATAAATAAACTATAGAGATTTAATTCTATGAGAATTATATTTTTAGATTGCATATATGTTGTAGTGTATGGGTATTAAATATATAAGTACAACTGTGTCTATAAATTCATTCAAAATATAGATATTACAAAGCAATTTTTACATCATTTTCTAAGAATAATATACGTTCTCGTTACAAAAAATACCACAGTCTCTCTATATACAATGCGGTATAAAATTTCTAGTTATATTCTTGCACAGGTATCTCCAAGAATTTCTTCGCAGTGTATTTTCTCCTTATTATTACCATTTTTACGGAATTGGCTAAAACTCCGTTGCGCGAGTGAGAAAATGTAATCGACGAATTTTTCTAAGACTGTGAAACAATTATTTTAACAATAATACTGTGACGAGCATATCAACATATCAATATTTTTTTGTTGCTACCTGCAAGAGATATCCGTAGAATTCGGAGTGATTAATCTATCAAATAGAAATGAGAAGAGTATATTAGTATGTGTATAAATTTAAATGATTAATAGTACTTTATCGATATCATCTTAGTATTTTCATAATAGTAAATTAAAGTTATTTTAAATATTTTAAAATATTTTCAAGAAAGATTTGTTTATATGTAAAAAATAATTTTTCGTATATAAATCTCTTTTTTCTCTCTATCTCTTTCTTTCTCTCTTTTATATTTACAATAATTTTATTAATTAATCTTTAAATTGTATAAACCTGTCTAAGTAGAGAGACTTGAAATTAAATAAGAAATAAAGCTTAAATATTATTTTGCATATGTGTTTGAATCTTTATTTCTGAGAAATCTTCCTTAATCATATTAATATAAAAATTATTGACGTTTTAATTAATGAAAAATTGCTTCCAATTTGATCAAACAATCGGCAGCAACGTGTGTTCGGTAAATTTAACAATAAGACATATATGAGGAAACAATTTTTTTTCTATTTTTTTCGGAAGTTCTAGCAAGAGGGTGGCGGCCGTTTCCGTTTTGCCAGCTTGACAAGCATCTTATTTTCTTATACTCGTTCGCGTCGCCGTCCCTCTTCATTCCGCGGAATGCACTTTCGGCAAATCCGCCCGAGCAACGACTTTCCTCGTTTGCGCTTGTTCCCGTTGCCGCGACGCCGGATGCGACCGCTGCCAGCCAGGAAGATAAGTCCTTGCCGGGGGTAAATCGTGTTTGCCCACCTTGTCTACGAGGATTCTCCGCGTCGAAGGATGGCCGGTTTTCTTCTTCGCTCGAACCTCTTCCCTCGTCGTTTCGCTGCTTCCTGCTTTTTAGTCCTTTCACAACGAGAAATGACAATAGCTGCAAAGTATCGCACCGACGAGTGACGTAGCGGCGTTTGCCTTTTATTATCGTTTACCTTTCGTTGTTGCCGTGCTATCTGCAAATATCATTGAGAAAATACGCGGGTTTATATGAGAGTGTATCCAAGAGCGTTCTCGCGAGTATCGCCCTCGAAAGTATCGGATATCGATATTTGAAAAATACGTGCCGGTATGCGACTCGACGTACATTTTAAAAAGTATTGGTAATCGTTTACTTTGTAGCAAAAGAGTACTGGTTTTTACGATACGAAAAGTATCGAAAGAGAGATACTATAAGATAGTACTAATAAAGTGCCGGCAAGGATGACTAAAAACATTCATAACCGATACTTTTGAGGATTCCTATCTAGTTCATGTTAGAGTATCGAATATCTTTACGAAAATCGGTTTTACGATAAGATTAGGATTACCGGGCGATCGTTTTTCATGTTTTTTTCATATTTCATCTCTACGAAAGTGGAGTGGAATGGTAGTGGATGTGTGTAGTTGTTGTATGTTATAATGATTTCTGTCTAGTGACATTTAAGCAAGACGGATTATCTTGGCAAACAGCAATTCATAACGCGTAACGACTGAAACATAGTCCTTCAGAGACTTTTTATTTCTTCTTACATCTTTTCGTTTACTTAATGGCTTACGCGTCCGCTCGTTTATTGTAATCACGATTTCTTTTACTCTTTTCTAAAGAGCTGAGGGATGGGTAAAAGCCGACCATCGGTTAAATCCGGAGGTGCGAAAACACTGGTAGCGAAGAATGAAAGATTCAGGAAGTCCGCGAGCGCTGGATTAATTCAATATTTTGCAATGCTAACGTGTCGCTACCTTGTAAATCTTCAATGAAAACTACGACGACATGCCGGAGAGATGGAGGAACTTTAGACATTTATTTTTGCAACAGATATCCTGCACTCGAGAGAGAAAACAGCCGGCACCATGGTCGTAACATCCGGCGAAAAGCACATGTGCAGCGCGAGATTCTCCGACAATCCTGTTGCAGATCTACTGCAGATTGCGGCGCAACTACTAAGATTAAGAAAGTTGAGAACATTAAGAAATAGTTTTACCCATATATATCACGATTCTACACACGATATATATATATATATATTTTTTTTTTTTTTTACAAGAAGATATCAATATTAAATTATGTATTTATAGCGGAAACGATGAAGAAAATTAAAATGGTTTGAAGTAATATAATATAAATGATTTGTTATAAAACATCAAGGTGCTTTAATGATAGAGTACTTTCGTTCTTTTTGAAATTCTTGATATTTTTATAGTTTTAATAATATCGACATGAATTTATTTGTGTTCGTCTTTTTGTAAAGATTTGTCTCGCCATTCTTTCGAACTTGTTCGAATCTATATGTTATTAGTCTATTTAAAATGTCCCTTTGTGAAACGTTACGCAATTGTCGCGTCACCATCGTAAACGTCATCGTGCCTTTAGTCCAATTTGCGTCAACTATGCGGCGTAATTTAATTCAAGGAGCAATTTAAAAAGTTTCGCCCGGTAGCATAAAGCGAAACGAGTCGTAGAAGAAGGCGATCCACCATTACCATCAACACTACCCGACAGCGCGACTTGAAAGTAATGAGTGGTCGTTAAAATTCCCTCCCCGGCGTCGCTGACCCTACGCGTATGCCAAATCGGAAAGATTTCCTCCGAAAATTATGAAGTTGTTTTCCCGGAAACTTCTCCGCGCTTTTGCATGTTTTTCGCTCGCGAAAAAGCGACGGCTGGATGAGGGGAACGGAAATCGGGGCGAGGGTGGCACGCGTCCGCGTCGGCTAAAAATTTACGAGTCGGCTACGACTTCTTTGGAACACACGCCCCGGGGGTAAATTATTTCCCCCCTGTGAGCGCCACCATCGCTTCTAGATATTGCGTCGGTATATGTATATGTACACAAATCCCGCGAAAAATCTCTTCCTACGTCGCGCGATCTGAAGGGGTAACTTACGATAACTGCCATGCAATCCGCGATTGCCTTTCCGAATCGGATTCACCTAAACCATTACGTTTAATTTTCTGTCATTTAATTCGTTTAATTAAATTATTTTTCTTAATGTAAATGTATCTAGGCCTCTGTACACGATTATACAATTTAAATCGCTCGGTACTTCACGTTTGTAATATCCACTTCGTACGCGAGTTTCGGCGAATTACATCTGCATTTTAACGTGAAATTTGCTCGATAAATTTCTACGCTCACGGAATAATGAAAGTTGAAAATTAGATACTATCTTAATAACTCTTTATAAGAGATACCTGTTTTATATATTAAAAATTTATCAAGAGCATAGCTATAAATATCGAGATTAAAATCTGAGGATATTTTCTACTAGGTATATTAATCGCTGGAAAATTTAATGTTTTACTTAATTAAATGATTTACTAAAGAATCTGTTTATATGCTGATACACTTTGCTTCCAAGCTTGACTATAACTTATATTAATGATAAAATTACAGTAGATTAATTAAATTGGCCGTACGGCAATTTTATTTTCAGAAGATTAATTTTCTTTCATAGTAATAATGCGATTTACCGCTCTTTGAGAGTTCGAAAACAGTGTAATCTTTAATTAAGATTATAAGTCATTAATTATTTAGTTTCAACATTACATATACTTTATTGTATACCATCGCGTTATAAATATAATATAAATTGAGAAGAAGAGAATATTATATTATTTAAACATTTATGTCAAATATTCTTATTTATACAGGGTGTCTGACATGTAAGTAGCCAAACGAAAAGTGGAGATAGATCGGGTCAACCTGAAGCGAAAAGTCCTATGCCATTTTGCTAAATTCGCAATAATTATTATGTTAATAATTAAAATGTCTGAGTCAATGAGCGTGTGAGAAGCGGTAGGAAGCGTCGGACACCCTATATATATATAACAAGGAAAAAGAAGCTGAATAAATTTGTACAATTCTGAGTTCACGGCAGTTTAAACTCAAAAGGCCAACAAATTTTAATCAAGTAATATTATCGATTAACGTTAATTCTAGTCGATATAGAGCATTGGATATAATAACGAAGCCGGTAACGTGCGAAGAAAATGAAAGCGCCGATAACGATAGAGAGAAGCTCTTGCCAATCCCGTCTCGCATCAATAATGCTCTATTCACTATACCCTAATACGACGCAATATCGAAGCATCACGACAGACACGTCAATTTTATTATCGTTCCATTTCGTATTAATTAAACTTAATTCAATCTTCTTTCGCCCGTAGATGAGACAGGAAAGTTTTCTGTCGCGGAACTAGGGTGAACTTTTAAAGCACGAAGTTTGCGGGATATAATTAACGAAACTGCCGGTGCCATGTACAAAATTTCGAAGTTTCGATATCCCTGTCACGTAGGCAGCCTTTCATCGTTTCGCGATTGGGGACTGTGTGTGCTCATCTCGCGATCGATACTTCTGAATTTCGCTTTCGGATTCTTCGCGTGACGTGTGCCCGCGCGATACGCTCGATTGTTAGCCAAGAACAAAAGAGCCGCATCGGAGGTGGTTCGTTATGACAGTTCGTTAGTCTCGTAAATTGGCTAACTCGCCGTTAATGGGCGGTTACCAATTATCGAATCGATTACGTCGGTAAATTATCTGGTATTCATTAGTTAACTCGAATTTTCTGCTGCGCGTGCGTATCCGGAAAAGGCCGTCGAGGCAAGTCGACACAATCCATTAATGCGAAAATAAAGTCAGTTACGGCGCGTACAATTCAATAACGTTCATCTAATTATAAAACTATTACATTGGGCGGATTATTCTTGGCTGGCCTTTATAACCCTCTTGGATCTCCGTGTCGTTGCACCACGCATCGACAAGTCATTTATCTTCATTGCTATGCGAAATTAGCAAATTGTGCATTAACAGCGTATTAAGTACTAAACTAGTACTAACTACTAAGAATTATCTGGTAAAACATAATATAAGATTTCGTATCTGAGAATTAAAATCATTCATTAAACATCTCTATAACATTGAAATTTTTATCATTTATCGAAATGAATAAAAATTTATTTAATATAATCGACATTTGTAAGTAAAATGTCTAATATAAATCATATTATAATCTTTAATAAATACGAGAATTTCTTGTATAAAACACCTATATATTGATAGATATGTGTGTGTGTGTGTGTGTGTGTGTGTTCCGAACTTACAGAAAAAGGGAAGTAAAAAATGTCTGACAGTTACTACATTTCATAATGCATCAAATATTTACCATTTACCGTCGAACTCTATTATTGATAGTTTGATCACTTCAATAACACGGCTGTTAACAGTTAAAGTAAACGAAAGAAAACGATTTATCTGGAAATAATAAATTTTTTGCGTTAATCTCGATACGCTCTAAATAACAAATTATTTTGCGTTTGTTGACTATTTATTTCATCGCGACTTTATGGACGAAACATGTTTTCCATTCCCCAAAATCTGCTAAAAAAATTCGGACATGGACTTACCATTGACAGGTAGCATATTTCTCTTTCCCCCTCTTTTTTTTTTAATCGGAGTGCGTCTGCAATAAATTTGATATTCGCGCTACCTCTTTATGATGTGACAGGATATGAGAGAAATCTATCGATACGATCGACGAGAGAAGCCTCGGCGGTTTATTTCTGCAATAAAATCATTTTATCGCATTTAGAACGGAAGTATGGCCGATATAGTTTTTTTTTTTTTTTTTTTTTTTTTTTTTTTTTTTTTTACAATTGGAAAGATATATATTGGATATAAAAATTTAGATAAAACTAAAACGCAACGCGAGCGGGACAGCCTGATGTCGCCGGACTATAATTTCTACGGAAATTCAATAAATCTTTTGAATATTTCTATGTAGAGAAAGTGTATATCATACATGTACTTATTTTATTATTCGTGGAATATTTTTGATGCTGTATAAATGGAATTTCGATATAAAATGTCTCAGTTTTATCGTTTAACAATACCAGCAGCCTTCTCATACCAGACTACTTCTATCGATATTCCATTTTGCTTTTATTTACTATGAATCTCACTTTAAACATTCGATACATCATTGGATTGAAATTGTCAAAATACACATTTTACGAGTGGCGTTTGCGTCTAAATATTTGCTCTGGCAGGAAAAGTGAGAGAAAGACCGCATAAAGTATCAGCTACCGACGAAGCGGTAAAAGAGAGATAAAGTAAGAAGGAAAATATTTTATTCCATTTTAAAGAACGCGTTAACTCCGAAAGAGTACAGTGCTTATCTTATATATAAGCCTCCTAAGAATAATGCGTACCTAAGTAAAATTAGCAAAAATTTCCTCTATTTAATTCTTAAGTAAAGAGATTTAGAAACGATTAATAGAATATATATTTATGTCGATACAATCGATAAATGTAAAACATATTACACGTTCATAAAATTCTTGCAATATCACAAAAAAATTGTAATTATTTATATTACAATTCTTTTATCATTACTAAATTGCGAGAATCTGCTTTTTTTCTTTTATTAAGAATTCTATCTATATGGAAATATTTAAAAATCTCTGAATAAATTGTAATATATAATTTTTAATATATATTTATTATATAGTGTTATAAATTAATAAAATACGATATGTTATTAATTAAACTATTTTGATTTTTTATGAAGGAAACAAAACGATCAATCTTTATATGAGTAATGTAGATTTTTTTTTAATTTTTGTAAAATTTGTATTTCTTGAAATATTGAATACGAAAAATTATTGGTATGTTTTCAGGTACAAAGTGGAAGTGACTGGTAAATCTTTACCGGTATTGACGAATCTTGATAAAGGTCGATATGGGGTACTGATTTTCGAGAATCTAAACAAGTATCTGCAGATGGACAAATGGAATCGCGAACTACTGGACAAATATTGCAGGGAATATTCAGTTGGCATTGTGGGTTTTGCCCCTCCTGGAGAAGAGAGCCTAGTTGGTGCTCAGCTCAAGGGCTTTCCACTTTTTATACATACAAATCTTAGATTGAAGGTCAGTTTCTAACATCATTTATTCAAGCTCTATGGTTATATATTCTCATAGATATATTACAATTATCGAAAAATTGATTTTTATAAACATATATTTTTAGATTATTAAATTTTGTATAAATTATATTTTTATATATCATATATTTTTATATATGCATTCCTTTGATATAACATATAATAATATATGTTCATGTATTTATTTTTTATTACTTGGCGAGATTAGAATCAATATTGATTATAGATAAGAATAAATGTAATTTATCCTAATTTCATCATTATTAAGAGCGAAATATAACGATTGAAATATAAGGATGTCATTTACTCTTTTATTAAGTAATAGAAAATGTCTTTTTTGTCTTCCGCAATCAATATCAAAAATTACCTAAGAAAACCTATGATGATAGAAAAAGTCTGAGTGGCAATTTTCATGTCTGTAATCAAATTTATATCGTGGAAACTGATCTCGAAACGAAAAGGAAACCTTGTAAAAGAGAGTAATAAAAGCGCGGGTTTCACAGTATTAGGTCTGGTTGCAGTAATAAGGCAATCGATATTATACGTTGTTCCTGAAAAGCACTATTGCTCCGAATACTTACGGAGTTAATTTATATGCGCGCTATAAACGTATCTTTGAATCATTTTAATAGTTAAGTATTATTAGATACTTAATTTTATGACATCAACCTTTTCCGCACTTCCTTGTTACTATAATGTTCGTAACATGAAGTAAGTTACAATCTTCTTAGAACTTTGGAATATCGTGCCTTGGACGCATAGTATATCTTTTGAGTAACGATCATGCTACGCTTAAAGAGACTTTAAGAAAAAAAGAAGTCCATGATCGCGAGCGTAATAGTTTTTTTTACTTAGTATCTCTTTTTAAATAACCGTAATATGCAATTTCATCAATGTTCTCGACATGTTCTAGTGAAAATCCATAAGTAGGAAAGAAGGAAGCTGCTAATTCGATTTCTAACATAAACTATATTAAAACGAGACTCGGAGCACCTGGTGAATGAATGTAAAATCTAGAAGACCTAAAATAATTTTTTTATTTAAGTTTCTTACATTTTAATGTCATAAATACAATGTATATAATAAATACAAATAATTTTCCAGATAGTTATCACATCGTACGGAGTCTCGTATATTTTAAAGAAAACTTTATATTTAATATTTAAATAGAAAAAAAAATTTATATTTGAATATAAAATTCCGATCTATTATTGCACAGCATTAGTTTAAACGATTTTCTTTTAATAAAGCGCTGAAACGCGCGCGTGATGCATTGGAAAATTTGATTCCGTCTCCAAAAAAAAGCGAGAGAATCCGGTAACGACGAGCGGAACTTTCGTGCGGGTCGCATAGAATCAGGTTTTTCCTTCTTCAGGATGCTCAGCTGAATGCAGCATCTCCCATTCTTCGATTAACCAGAGCGGGGGAAACGGCCTGGGGACCACTTCCTGGCGGTGACTGGACTATTTTTCAGGCCAATCATAGTACCTACGAGCCGCTCGCTTGGGCGCACCGAGACAGCCTCGACTATCCGGCCAACAAAAGTCCCTTAGCCACCGTCATCCAGGTGAGTCGTGCACTTTGCTTGTAGGACATTCCGGTCACGTATCTCTTCTCGGACAAGTCGGACGACTGCGGAATTAATGCACTGTCTCGCGCGTCCATGCGTATTATCCTTCGGCGATGGAGTTGGAACGTTTAAATTATTTTCTTCCTCGCGTATTGCACTTAACACGTTGCTACATTAAAAATTTAATCAAAAATTAAAGAAATACAAAGCTGTGGATTCTTTAGTTAAATTTAAGAATAAGATATCTATAGCGGCAAACATCAGAGAGGTTGTAGCACTCATATCATATTAATTAAAAGTCATATCATCTTTGAACAACAGCTATGAGAAGGAAGGTCCCCATTGGTTTCCATGTAGGAAATTATACATAAGCTTCCAGCATATCTTTTGAGAATCCCTTATTAACTTACGCAGCGCTTCGTGCACTTGGTTCTTATCTTCCCGGGTACGTGAATTATTTCGAAAAATAAAGAAGCATAAATTTCCACGATACGAAATTCTTCATTCTAAAAGGGTGTAGAAATTCCCGTGGAAATGATGGAAAATAATGGAAGAGAAGGAAAGAAGGACACAAACAACTCGCGAAGTATATAATTGCACTCGACGTTTATCGCACGAGCATATAAGATAAAAAAGTTTCTCCAGAAATCTGCAATTTTTCACGAGAATTTGTTCCATTATTGCAAATATCTCAAACAATTAATAATTTTAAAATATTGTATTTTTGCTACGAAATACAACACGAACGATATATGCAATTTGATCATTTTTAATTGTTATATCCGTCTTTCATTACATCGCTAACAAACTGAGAATAATCAGCGTAAGCGAAACCGTTATGACGCAAGCCTAAGACGCATCGTTTATGCACTTACGCGAGGGGAAAGACCCCTCGGTATACCAGGCATCTTCAAAGGATGGTTTCTCACTCTTACCGGTTCCCGACAGCGACACTGGAAAGAAAGACAGTCAGAAATTTCTCGGGTACACCACTTTACTTTGCGGTTACATGTAACGAAGGGAAGAAAAGAAGAAAGGCAGCCGCGGTAGGAAACAAGAAGCTGAATGGCTCTATAAGATTCGCCGACTCGCAAGGGGTTGAACAAAAGGAGGGTTTAGAACAATACGAAGAGTGATTTTATCCAGCGCTTGTATCGAGGCGAATAATCCTGTCGAAGAGAAAGAAATCTTTTACAGACTCTCTCGAATGTCGCGCGATAAGAAGCACGAGCGAGTTTCATTCTTCTCTTACATTTTACATATTTTTCGACAAGTAATAATAATAATTGCCAAATTCTCTCTATTATATTCAATATTGATAAAATTCAAATCTAAGATACATCTACATTTTGATAAGAATCTTTTCAGATATCTGTCATGCACTTTTTTTCATCTGTGACTCTCTAATCAATCTGATAGAATTTTTTTTTTTTTTTTTTTTTTTTTTTTTTTTTAATTAAAGTAAATTGAGACATTAAAAGAAGATAAAAGAATTACAAACTCTTTTTCTTTTTCTTCTTTTAAATTATACCATATTTCTCTGTCTGATATTACATTTATTTCTTTTTCTTTAATTATAAAGATTTTCTCATAATCTCGTAAAAACGCGATTTTTAGCTGTGCTTATTACTAATTAATTTTGTACTAATAAAAGCTGCGCAAATATGTACGTATCTCTCTCATTTTCATTTTCCTGAATTTTTCTCTTCCGCCGTTTCTCTCATCCTGGCGATTCTTCCTGCTCTGCCAACGATGGCGCCGGAAAACGAAAACAAATGTGGAATTTCCGCGATACGGCTCGTGGCTACGTATACGGAGGTGAGGTGAAAAGAAAGAGAAAGAAAGAGAAAGGAATGAAGACACGAGAAAGAGGAGAGAGAAAAAAAATGTAGAAAGGTTTCGCCGTTGGCGGAGGTAAACTGAAACAATTCGTAAAGCCGTCCTGGCCGGCGTTTACATTCGTGCAGGAATTCGCAACTGCAAGATTCCGGATGTAACGGACATGGAAGAGAAAGAGAGAGAAAGAAAGAAAAGAGATGGAACGACGGCGATGCATGTAAAACGCGAAAACATGGACGCTCAAGGAGAGCACGGGATGACCAAATTGTAAATGATATAAAAGAAAATGGCATTCATCCAACAGACATGCGCGAGATATCGTCTGATATAACGAAATATATAACGATATATGCTGTATCGATGTTTTACTGCTTGGTGTAATGTTTCCACCAAGCATTTCTCGCATTCGATCACTTTGTCCCTGTATCAGCGCGATTGTGAAATATGCTTGGAAATTTTTATCAGTTTTTCCGTTTCTGTAGGAGATCAATTAAGAGGGCATCTATTTAATTTTATGCCAACTCTTTTCAGAATAAGAAAGCATTACCAATTTTTTCTGTCATATTTAAAAATTCGGAAGACATCTCGTATTTAGATTCATCTTATAGCTCAGAAAATATTAATGCATCGACATTTCTGTTAATTAGAAACCGATTTATTAAACAATTTATAACAATTTTGAATCGCGCCGTGAATTAAAACAGTAAAATATCTCGCAGCATATAGTAAATTGAATTTTCACATTACGTAGCAGAGCTATTATACATATATGACAGCACGAAAATATGACGATCTCATCGATTAAATTCTTCAATTAATTTAGCATTCAATTTCGCCCATCTTAAATACTGAAGAAAATTTAAAAATATATATCTCGATGCCTCCCATCGTTATGATAATCATAATTCGATATATTCGAGACGCATTTCACATTCGCGATTATCCGAGAATATCCCGATTGTGTCCTCTGCTCGTCATTCTCTGTCGCGTCGTCGGTGCTCTTAACATTCGATCTGTTCAATCCCCAAAAGGAAATAAATTGGTGGTTCCAATGGTAGCAAATGAAGCGCATCGCATAGTCGCTCATTAATCGAATGAACGTACGGCTAATTGATTCCTGATTTAATCACCTGGTTACCTGACGATCCATACATCTACCCCGATATGCATCCATCTCGTACGATAGAATTATCCGTGAAAATATTATTGTTGTTTACTACTAATAAGTTTGCCATTCACAGCTGATTCGGCGAAGTTGCCGGAGAATTTCTGTCAAACAATATGATTGGACGTTCGCGATTATTGCCGTACTCGTTGTGAGAAAAATAAAAATGATGTTCGTTATTGCATGATGATTAAATCGACTATCGTATTCACGTATGCAGGATGCCATCGCGAGAAAATCTCGCATATTTACGGTAGTTGAAACGTTAACTAAAAACAACGGCTGTTTCTTTGCGGCAATATGAATAGGGGAAATTGAATTATAATTAGATATCATTGCATTATCGGACATTCCTATTCACGTAGTCACAGGATACGTTTATACACAGCGAGGCGGATATTTATGAATCATTAAAACTATCATATATATTGTACACATATAATACGATAAAAATAGATTAGCTAATGAAATTTTTTATATTTGAAAAAAAAAAGAGAGAAATCTTATAAAATATATTTATTTAACAGGATCATGGCAGGTACGATGGAATTCAAAGGGTTCTTTTCGGCGGTGGCCTGAGATTTTGGCTGCACAAGCTATTACTGCTGGACTCGTTGTCTTATTTGTCGCATGGGCAATTAAGTCTCAGTTTAAATCGTATGATCCTGGTGGACATTGATGATATATTCGTCGGCGAGAAAGGCACCAGATTAAAAAAAGACGATGTAATGGCATTATTGGCCACTCAACAGAGAATTCAAGCTCTGGTGCCGGGGTTCAAATTTAATTTGGGGTTTTCCGGGAAATATTTTCATCACGGGACAGCGGAGGAGAATTTGGGGGACGATATGCTTTTGGAGAACGTAGACAGGTACGTCAAATCTTAGTATTAGTCATCTATAAGCGCAATAAATGCGATAAATATTACAGAGATTTTAACCAATTAAGTATTATCAATATTATATCATCAATTAAATTTGTATAGTTTTAAAGATAATTGATTAATACAGTATTACTAGATATATATAAACCAGATTTATACAGTATTAATAATTACAATTATTGATTAAATTTATTATTATGAAATATACATATATATAATTCATATATTGTATGCATATATATATATATATATATAAACTAAATTTACGATCTTATCGACATCATAGTACAGCTTTTATCGTATAATGTCACGCGAAAGTTTATTATAATGCTACCATGATCCCTACAAAACCTCGTTACAAAGCCTCGATGTAAATTACCACAAGGTAATTAATTGCGGTCGTCGACATTGAATGAAAAATACAAAGGATTTTTTAAACGCTTTAAAAAGTCATTTTTTATACAACATCGATATACCCAATAAAAATGACTATTAAAAATTTGGAAAAAAATGCCGCGGGCTTTTAGATTTACGTGGTTTTCCCACATGTGGAACCACCAACAACCGCATTTGTACGAGAATGTAACTCATCTACAATTGGATATGGCATTGAACAAGCAATTCGCAAAGGATCACGGTATACCGACCGGAAGCGGATACAGCGTAAGTCCTCATCACTCCGGCGTTTATCCGGTCCATGAAGGTCTCTACGAAGCATGGAAACGAGTATGGAACATCAAGGTCACGAGTACCGAAGAGTATCCGCACCTGAGGCCGGCACGTTTGAGACGCGGTTTTATTCATCGTAACATAAAGGTATAAAATTATATAATCGGTTCAATAGTCATTAAATCATCTCTAAATCAAACATTAATGATAAATATGATATGATATGAGATATAATTTGCACACATAAATATATTGAAAATGTTATTTGTATTAACCGCGTGTTACGATTAAATATTGTTTATCCCGTAATTTCCGAAATATGAAAATCTCCATTTTACTGCACATTATAATTTACATACATAAATATTAAATACGGTCATAAATATTAAATCGATCATAAAATTCCGCTAATAATTAATTAGATGTTTGTTTACGTATGGATATAAGAAACATGAATATATTATTTTATCAAAGGCAATATGTAAATCAAATCTATATTGATTTTTGCCAAAATTTTATTTTTAGAATAAATAATTTAAAATAATTAATTTATGTTGTATTTTACTGGATTTTCTGGCGTATATGGTATAGATGATAAATCTGATACTTATTGTCAGATATAAAATTATTCATATTATGTATTCAAGGTTCTACCAAGGCAAACTTGCGGCCTTTTTACTCACACGATTTTTATCGAGAGGTATCCAGGCGGAAGGGAAAAGCTGGACGAGTCGATACAGGGCGGTGAACTTTTCCAAACGATTGTATATAATCCGGTGAGTAAATCACCCGTAATGGCATCAATTTTGGTCGAATTTGTTTGATCTTTCATATTATAGGTGCTTATCTTTTTAATTACTATATATCGATATATCATATCGATAAATTTTGTTATTAATTTTATTCGATATAAAATATTTATTTTGTTAACTTTTTTCTCTTTTTGATTTAGAGTCTTATTTTTTTATATTGTATTTTATATATACCTTCTTTAATTTAATATTATTATATTTATAATGATATATACAAAAACAGTTAAATTATTTTTTATTGCTTTTTTAGATAAATATTTTTATGACGCATATGTCGAATTATGGAAACGATCGATTGGCATCGTACACTTTCGAATCGGTTATAAAATTCATTCAGTGTTGGACGAATTTAAGACTATCCAGTGCACCGCCTCTCCAACTTGGAGAACGTTACTTTCAGTTATATCCTGAAGAAGCCGATCCAGTATGGGGAGTGAGTAGATTAGATATTCAAAAACTTTAGTTGTACTTTTCTACAACATCAAGTTTTTGTTCTTTGTTCCATCCGCAGAATCCATGTGACGATCAAAGACACCAAAAGATCTGGTCTCGTAATAAAACTTGCGATCAATTACCGCGATTTCTAGTAATCGGACCTCAAAAAACTGGCACCACAGCATTGTATACGTTTCTATCTATTCATCCAGCAATAAACAGCAATCTACCGAGTCCCGACACTTTCGAAGAGATACAGTTTTTCAATGGAAAGAATTATTACAAAGGCCTCGATTGGTAAATGATCGATTGAAAATATTGATCCTGTATTCTTAGATATAAAGAACAAGAATATATGATTTGCATAACTTTTCCAGGTACATGAGCTTTTTTCCGGCGTCGAAAAATGAGAGCTCTCGATATCTGTTTGAGAAATCTGCTACTTATTTCGATGGAGAATTAGTGCCGCGAAGGACCCATGCGCTTCTTCCGAGGGCTAAACTAATCACTATATTATTGTCTCCAGCCAGACGTGCTTATTCATGGTACCAGCATACCAGAGTGCACGGAGATCCGGTAGCGAACAATTATTCCTTCCATGAGGTCATTACGGCAAGTGATTCCGCACCGAAACCCTTACGGGACCTTAGAAATAGGTAATAATTGAACATGAACGCAATAATCTAAGAGATATTCGCCTAATAATATATGAATATACTAGATGCTAATAATAGACGCTATTTATTAAAGCAGTCGAAAAATAACAAATAAGCATTAAGATTATAGGATTTTCGTACTGTCAATATAGGAAATAAAATATTTTCATATATTTTTAGTTAAATTTCAACATAATATTATACTCAATTGCAGGTGTCTAAACCCCGGAAAATATGCCCAACATTTGGAGAGATGGTTATCGTTTTATTTACCACAGCAATTACACATTATCGACGGTGAACAGTTACGACAAAATCCCGTGGAAACACTACATGAATTGCAACGATTTTTAAAGATAACACCTGCGTTCAATTATTCCTCGCATCTACGATACGATCCGAAAAAGGGTTTCTTTTGCCAAGTAACCAATGAAGACCGCACTAAGTGTCTGGGAAAAAGTAAAGGTCGCCAGTATCCACCAATGGAAGATAGATCGTACAAATTATTACAGGTAAAGCTCTTGTAAATATATTTTTTTTTATTAGATGTGCATATAAAATAATATATGTTTTATACGCTATATCTCGTTTGCAGAGATATTATTTATCTCATAACACGGCTCTAGTGAAATTATTAAAGCGACTTGGGTCCAGAACGATCCCGCAGTGGCTCAAGGAAGATCTCACCGATACTGTGATGACCTAGCAAACGCCAATTACATGAAACTCTAGTGTTTCCCGGCTGCTTGCTTCCGCTGTCAGCGAAATACATCGTTTGCTAATGGAAGACCTGTAAATTAATTGTACATTCGAAACTCCATTGGATTCTACATTTCCAAAAGAAGGACCATGACTGGCCTATCTCAGTGGACTGGCCTAATTTAATGGGAGGGAATTTTCAAAAGCTAGTCACTAAGCGGCTTTACGAAGCTACAGTTGTATATGTCGATCATTGTTAAGCTAAAATAATATTATTAATAGATTCTTTTTAATTGTATTACTATTATATTATTATTATCATCATTATCATCGTTACCGCATAGATAAAAGATTTTAAGAATACATAGTTTACTGGTGCCATTGCTCAGCAACCGTGATTAGGCACCTTTCGTCCTATTTATCGATATATAAGTTGGGCCAAGAAAAAACAGATCGATGCAATCGTTTTGCATTTGACTTGAAATTCATTTAAAAAAAGAAAAATATGCATATCTTATGAAAAATATTATGGACCTGTTTTTAGCAATTTTGTGATATATAGACCAAAAAAAAATCATAATAAAAGACAAAATATATCCATGATTCTAGAAATTTATAAAAAAATATCAAACTTGAGTAAAGGAATTTTTAATACAGGAGTTTTTACTACAATCACGTGATATGCTTGTTGTATACAAATGATATCAAATTGATAAGAGTACTTTTCAATTAAACGCAATATTTTGGAAAATTAAAATTCGATTTCCTCAATATAAACTTGTCTATATCATGTTGTTTTGAGAAATATATACTTTTCATATGTAAAGATTGTGATGAATTGTACTGATTGGTTTTTTTATCAGGCGGTTCATCGATGTTTTTTTTGCATTAATCACCGGATTCATGCGAGCGTAAGATTTCGGGGCTTTTTTTCTTGAGCCCATCAACTTTTGGAGATACCAGTATATGTGTTAATTCTCGTTACATATTTAAAATCGATGATGATGACGATAATGACGAGAAGTGTATATATTTTGACAATGCTATTCTTGGTACTGGCGATATGGAAAAGCCAACAAAAGATGTGTGATCGCGTCCGTTTGTATATTAATGTAACACATTTTGAGGTTAACATAAATGTATTATACAAACAAAAAGAATTCGAAATAGACAGATCAAATGTATCCCAGATGAATTTCAAAGTTTCTCGATCCCAGATGCGATGGCGAACGAATGTCCGCTTGCAATAATCAACGCTATCAGAATCAAACTTGTGCGAATATTAGATAGATAAACGATTACTTGACAAACTACGTAGATTATCTGCTAATAAGTTATATATGCAATTATGTATGTGTGAAGATTTTAAAATTTGTCGCGTATTGTACATTAATAAATCATGGATTTGAAAAGTGTTGTAAAGTAAAGTATAGTATTAGGTCTGATCTTTCAGCTTAAGCCCAAATGAAACATAATGACTTTGCAAGATTATTTATCGGCATATTTTTTTTACTTTCGATATATGAATAATAGAATGCATACTTACGCGTGCGCGTGTGTGCATTCTTGTGTGCGTGTGTGCATGTATCCAGTTGCTCGTTTTGGAGTGATGTTCATGCAAAATATCTATTTTATCGTACCTCAAAGAAACATAAATTGAAAATCAGTCCAACGAGATTTTGCTGATTGAAAAGAATGTTAATGAGATCTGATTTATATTGCATTTTTTTGTTATTTATTAGTCGCTTATACGTATATATTATCTCCAATGCGAACTACATGTACAAATATTTTTAATAATCCTGTCTGTGTATCTGTGACTATCTATAATTGTACATTGTAAGGAGTTTATAGGAAGAAGGAAATTTAAAAATCCGATGGGATAGTTACCTGTATTATAATACCTGCTTGCCGCACTTTTTAAATTGAGAAGTGTATTAATATTGTATGGCCCATTAAGAAAAAGTCTTAATCCAAGACGAGCAATCCAATAGCGAATTTGATTGGATGCACTAGTGCGCACTGGTGCACATAAAGATTATCGTACACAAATTTACAATGGTATGAGTAATTAAAAAAATAAAATTAATATTAAACTATTATTGATATTCAATACGAATAATGATAATAATAACTTATATTATTATAGTTATTTTAATGTATTAATTACTTACGGTTATATTGTAAATTTGTGTACGATAATCAGTAATGTGTATCAGTGCATCCAACTGAATTTATCATAAGATGAAATGAAAAAACATCTTTCATTACAGTTTTAGTATCACATCAGTTGCTTCTTATTATGAATGTTTCTGATGATTTTGTTCAATGATCTCTGCATCAGAATTATGTATAGATCATATTATATTCAGATAATTTTCTATATATAAATCTTTTGTTACGTTTGTATGACTTGTTTTCATTTTTATACTGCCGTTAAAATTATGCCATAATATTTAACAAATCATGTACAAAGTTATTATTAGTATTATAACAGTAGTTGTTAGTGATAATAAAATAATATCAACTTATTGACCTGTTTTATGGAATCGTGCCATTTTACCAGTGTTGTATATATGATTATGATTATAACGTATCAATCATGTTGGATTTTTAGAGTCAATCCTTACTTTTGTTCGGTATGGCGGTAGCAACGAGTGTCCGGCTTGCTACTACCTGACAATAACCTGACGGCAAACAGAGGTAGATGATAACCCCGCGAAATTTATCATAATCGCACAAAAGTGTAAGCAAGGCCAACATCTAGCATTATCTCATCATTGATTTCACATTTTTTATAATTATCTGTCCTATTTTTCTATTTTACATATAAACTTTATATATGGTCTTTTTCTATCTTTCTATTTTATATTCTCTAGTTATATGCTTTTTTATTTTTCTATTTTTTGAAAATTTTGTATTAGTATATAATATGATTGAACATAATATAATAAAACATATAACATAGTAAAATTATGTATAGCATTAATATCCGAATGCTATCAAATTATATACACATGTTAAAAACATGATAATATAAGTACTGATATATATATTTGTTATGTTTTTGTGTTATTTTGCATTGTTCAAATAAATTAAGAACATTTGGATTTTTACAATTATATATAAAATATGTATAATCAATGATGACGTATCGCTAACTGCTTTCAAATTTCGTGGGTGCAATTGTTGCGTATGAATACGCACAGAAATAACGAGCATTCTGTAAATATTCTGTTCCAATAGAGACTATCACACAGAAAGAGAAATGCCATTGTTGTATGAATAAACAAAACTGCGCGTAGGATATATGTATGATACTCTAAAAAACAAAATTTTAATTATTTAACTTATAATTATTCTATTGTAAAATATTGTAATAATTGTATGAATAGCTTATAAGTTCTAATAAAAGAAGCACTGAAAATCCTAGATTAGATAGTTTTGTAACAATGACACATATTGAAAAATGCTATACAATATATAAGTTATTTTTTCTAATACACACACACACACACACTTTGAATCATATCTTTCTTAATTTTAATATAATTTTATTTATAATTATTTTATGTGATACACACACATTATTCTCTTTTCAGATACATCTCTGATATATGTATATCTCTTGCTTGCGTATATTAACACCATCCTAAAACTAGAACTAAAACAATTTAGGTACAGCAAGCGGTTTGTTCCTTGTGTGCAAAACTATTTTCTCATCAAAGTTATGTATAATATCCTCAGAATGACAGCTCTAAGGAATATGGCTTATCCTTTGATAACTTTGCCACTTTGACATTGTACGCAGATATCTACCGCGCGCGCTTGGATCAAATCTTATTGCGGTAGTAAGGAACATAACTACTTTACGGTATAGATTAATGAATCATTGTTGCAATATCCTTCTTTCAAATCTGATGTCTTCTCAAAGATAGTATCCTCATCGCACGAATCACTGGATGAAGAATCCATGCGTTTCGGTCCCAATACGACTTTCACATCTTCTTTGACAAATTCGTGATATAAGTCCATCAGTTTTACAGTTCTCCGAAGCTGATAATTCGATTCACTCAAATCTTTCGGTTCTGCAGCTTTCGTATTAAAATTTTCCATCAAGGTTGAACTTTTATCACCAACATTGTGATCCTCAATTTTATGTTGAGCCTTACTTTCTTCGACTTCAAATTCTTTCGAAATCTCCTCATCTATTTCTTCGATAGGATCTAAAATACATTTTATTTCTTTTCCAAGAAATTGTCTTCTTCCAATTTCCGAAACATCATTGTTAATCGATTCACCAGTACCACCTTGACCCTCTATTAACACAGGTATACACCCAGGCAAAGTATGCACTTGTCTTGCTTTCTTTACTTTTGCTTCTATAAATATATCATTTTTCTTATCGAGGACATTGCAAACTAATTATTTCTTACATATCTTAAAGCTACAATTCCGAAATATAATTTTTAATTGTTTCTGCTCGGTTTTGGAATAATTATTTAAAAATATTGTTTAAATTACACAGTAGAGGGGAAGAGAGAATCGAGTAAGTTCGTGTGAAAATATTCTTAAGCAAAGAATTGTAATGGTAAAAAGGCAAAATTGATGTTAAATAATCAAAGATAATGAATAGAAACCCGAATAACTTTACACTTCGGTAAACTTTACCAACCTGGCACTTGAACTTTCATAACATTATCGTTAATTTTGGTATTCACATTCCGTTTACTCCCGGTAGGTCTCCCTTCTTCAAGTTTGTCTATCTCCGTTTGATACTTCCAAGATCTGGAACCAACACTTGGACGATGTTTCGTACCGAATATCAAACTCGGTTGCAGATAGAGGCATCCGCTATCAGGAAAGAAGAGTCTCTGCAAAAACGATCTCGCCGGACCTCTATCAATGGCAGCATTAGCCCTTGTGTGATTCAGATATTCCGATCTATTGCGAAGTATATTGCAGCATTCCAGCATACCGAAGACTAACAACATCGCTGTACCAACCAGAGCTAACAATGCGGCCAGACAAATTAATTGCCAGGAGAAACTCCACAATATCGTTATGGTATCCTCATCAGTGCGCGCGGCACAGAGAGGAGCCAATGTACTACCGAGAATCGCGCAAACTAGGTGTATAGCTATGATATTGCAGTAATCCTCCAAAGCGCTGCCAAAAACCTGTCTGGATATCAAGTAGAACGCGATACCTCCCAGACAACCCAAGACAATAGCTATTTGTGGCGAATAATCGTTCGTGGCAGCTGATACTGTAACCGCACCAACGATTGTGCCTTGAACGCATCTCATCACGGTCCAATGATTGAAGGTTTCTCGGCTCAATATGAAATGTAGGACCACGACTAACAGCGTGCACGAGGATGCGGCTAACAAATTGTTGACGTATGCGTGCGATGGATCCCGTGTATATATTCGGAATTTGTCACGATCGTACGTATTCGTGCATAAGCCCTGAAAACATATATTATTGATTAGTACAGTTAGTTTTTATGTGATTAACGGTTTCTATCTACAGAATTTAAAGAAGGACGCTTAGTCATACGAAAGACTCTTAAGTTTAAAAGTCGTGACAATATCTTGAAATCATAGAGTCTTCTTAGATTTTCAACAATATTTTCTCACGTGATAATATATTTTTTCTCATTTACATTAATTAATTTTCGTAATAATCAGAGTATATAAAAAAATGCGATTTTTTTACAATTGTCCGAGTTTCATAATAATATAATAAGCTTTGTGTTAATAGTCAAGAACGATTTTTTTTTTTAAATTATAATAACTAAGAAATTGTTATCTAATTCAGAAAGACATTTACTTGAAGTCCGGCGAATATTAACAGAAGACCCCCGAAAACGGTCCCAGCGGAACCGGCGGTAATACTCGCATCATCCAGATCTCTCAATATAAGCATTCTCCTGCCGAGGACGAGACATCCGATCAAGCCGGAGAATCCCCCGACGACGTGAACCACCCCTGCGCCAGCGTAGTCCTTGAAAGCGACTACTCTTCCACCCAATTTATTCTTCGCCATCCATCCATCAGCCGTCCAGGCCCAGTGGATCAGCAAGGGTTGTATCAGACCAGATAAGAGGGTATTTACTAGCAGATATCCCGCCGTGTGCATTCTACCCACGATAGCGGTGGTGCAAATCGCCGACGCGATCACCACCGCTTGCCAGCCGACAATCGCTTCATTTCTGTCGATCCTTGGATCACCGATCCAAGAACCTTCGCCGATCAAACCAGCCACGTCGCCGTTGTAGGCGACGAGGAAGCCCGTGAGGAAGTACATGATGGTGACGCAACACAGATCGACCACATTTTGAAGAAATATCAGATTGACGTTGTTGATCGGTACGCTGCCAACTTGTACGAGGACGAAACCAACGCGTAACAGAATCGTCAGGACGAGGCGAGTCAGCGAGTTCCAATGGAAGTGTGCCGTTAAAATGGTAGTATTATTGTTAAAGGAACGAGCATAATCGTCAAAGTCATAAAAGTAATCTATAGGGAGGGATGACATTCTTTTCTCTGGAAATTGAATCTTTTATCTAGTCGTGTCACGTTATCACATCGTTCACCGCGGAGATAAGTCTCAAAGTTGTATACATATTTTGTATACAAGGAGAATATTTCCTACTAAAAGGTTAATATAATTGATAAGAAAGTTGAGTGGAGTGTATATATATTTCGATTAGCCGATGTTTTATCGAATCGATTAATACTGGTAGATTGATACGACAAAGACACATGAGATTCGATTGAAATTGATACACCAGTTACAAGAAATTTAAATGGAGGTTAGGTCAGATAAATATTTATTCCACAGAAGAGAAAAAAAATCGCACAAATTTATATTTCTTAAAATATTGAGATAAAGAAAAAGAAATATCCATCTAATTAACATTCGATTATTCTTTAAATTATATTAATTTAAATTATAATTATTCTTCAAGTTTATATTTCTTAAAATATTAAGATAAAGAAAAAGAAATACCCATCTAATTAACGTTTAATTATTCTTTTTAAAACAGCATTATAGAAGAGCCTATAATTCTTTCACATTTTCCATTATTATTATACATATAATGTTATATTATATTAAACTAAATCGTCAATTCGTTATACATATGAAAATATTAATCTCAAAATATATCAATGACAAAACGCGAATGTTGCCCTGGGATAAAATGCTTTCTAGTCGCGCTTCAAATATTCCAAACGTGCCGCCAACAGTTACATCGGGCCAATGCGCGTCGAGAGCGGCGCGGCGCGCATGTCACGTCAGCTGGCCGCAGCAAGGTCGGGGTCTCGCTGGCACGGGGGACGGGCTCGAGCGCGCGATGCCGCCCGTTAGCCGCGGGCCGCGGGTAGCAGTTGATCGAAGCCGGTCGTAGGTCGCGTTAGTCTGCCCGATTGTCCGCGGCGGTGGGCAGGCAGGTGTTGTTTCCGTGACTCGTAAGAGAGAAACGAACGGTGGTGTGATCGAGCGAAATACGCCAAAGTGCCCCGGTTTTTCGACGACGAGACTCGCAATGGCAGCGGTATCCTGCCGGGCGATATTCGTCGTGAGATGGTGCGAGATGAGCCGCGTGCTGACCGCCACATCCTACCTGGCCGCGACGAGGAGGTGCCGAAAGGTGAGTCTGTTGACATGATGCCTACGAGAGGTCGCGACTCCGCGACGCCTTCTCTTTCCTCCACGTTGCAATGCGTATATGTGTGTGTATATGTAATAGCGCTTTCGTTAAAATTTTTTTTTTCGGAACATTACGAACATTCCGGATAGAAGCTACAAGTATTACGCTTATCTCGAAGCCGCTCTGTCTTACTTATTTTATTTGAATATATATTTATCTGCGCCGAATTAGGAGCCGGATTGATATTACAATTACGCGCGTTGAGGCTCTGGTATTCCATTCGTAGCTACGATAACTGTATAATATATATATAATTATGTATATATACATAATATGTTTCTCGGTATATCCTGTTTCCCCCACTCTCATTCAAACGAGCGTATCATTCTTCCATACGAGTCCCTCCTCTGTTTGCGCGTGTAACTATTCACGGAATCTTTATCACGCGTCTTCTAAAACATGCAATCTTTAACGACATCGTATTTCTTTTAAGTGCACGATGCACGAATTCTTACAATGCTAGTAAAACCGGTATTTGTAGAGAGATGAGATCACGATTCGAACTAAATAAAGAATGGTTCAAGTGCCTTGAAAAAAAAATCTTACTTTCTTCTCTCTATAATTTTTCGAAAACAGCTTGTTTGTAGAAGAGATTAGATAATTATTTTAAATCGAATTAAATAATTAAATTGTATAATAATATTTGAGTTTTGCCAATTGCTAATTATTTATTACTTCATATAATCATATAAATATCGTATTTAATATATATTCATTGTGATTGTGTATATGATGATTTCGAATAGTTTTATAATCGGTACTTCGAGATACGAAGCGATAACACGATACATAAGTAAACATATTCTTTCTATACAATTAACGTGAAACATTCGTAATGTATGTACACACCGGAAATCTTAACGTCATGTTTAGAATAATGAAAATATTTGAGAAACTTTTATATTATATTATTCTTTTAAAATTTTTCCACAGAAGGGGGGGGGGGTTTGTTACTCAACATCCAATTTAATGGATACTTTTGAACTCTGGCTTCGTTGCAAATACATGCATACTAATTACGGAAAGAAAAATATGAAAGTATACTTTTCCTTCCAGAAAAATTGGAATAAAAATTTAAGTGTCCGTTTTCTCATAAGAATATAGGAAAAATATTATACCTGTCAATAATATTGAACGGACAAATCAATTTTTATGCATTTGCAACATGAGGAAATGTAAATAATTCCAAATTAATTATTATTTTCAAATTAATTGTTATTTTTCGTGTTCTTAAATCACGATAAAAATATGAATCGTATGTAGAATTTTATGCTAGTATTAATGCTTATCATTCTTTTGGCCACATGGAATATATGTGGTTATAAGATAAAAAAATAAACACGCACGCATCTCTCTCTCTCTCTCTCTTTGCGCAGATTATGTCTGCAGTACATCGGCATTAATCACCATCTAGTAATTGTGAATGTGAAAAATAAAATTCTGCAACTTTTTCATTTTATTTCATATTTTTCTAACATGAATATATTCCGGTCTCGTTAGTACGCATATATAATATCTCACTATTCATGTGAGAGAAATTTCTTACGATCATAAAAATCGTAAAATATACGTTCATAAAACACGAATATGATTTAAATATAATATAATAAATGTAATTTTTTTTATAAAATATATATAAATATAATTTCTCTCTCTCTCTAATATATACATATATAATATTATTAAATGTTTATTTTTTAGCGATTTTTTTATGGTCTAATGATCTCTTTTCGACCTACTTTCAGAACTGGTGAATGACAAAATTCCAATTTTGAAAGTTTCGCAAATAATGCGTTTTGATTTAGAGCCATCCAATTAATGGAATGCATATATGGTGACAAACAATAGTGCTTTAATCCGTATACGGACATTGCAATTCCGATAATTTTGCCGGTTTTCGACGAACTTCCCGAATACGTTGCACGTTGCATATTGCCTATTGCATTTTTGATGCAAAAGCGAATTGCTACTATCTGAGCCTCGCTAAACGATTCCGGGGGTCTATTTCCCGTATTGTCATCGGATGGAATATTTTCCAGGCGAAAAATAGATACCATCTACATATACATGAATCAAATAACGTCGTATTTTAACACCGTCCATCGTAATGATATTTCGTCTAGCTATCTAGCTAATAGCGACATTTCACTGCTCGCCTCGGTACACATGCGCGTATATTAAAGTATATAACGAGAAATTTGCCACGACTAAAATGGGTAAAGAAACAGCAACGGGCAAAATATAGGTCAAGCATATTGTATTTTTAAGAATATTACGGTTTAATTCTCTCTATTATGTAATTTACAAATAATAAGCGTGTACAATTACTATTTGCGGTCAGCAAAATATCTAGTTTCTAAAATAGAATCTTTTTTAAGCGACACACATACTAATTGAATATATGGAAATAGAATTATAAGAATTTAATATAAATTAATTATATAAAATTTATATAGAATTTAAAATAAATGAAATGAAATAAGAAATTGATAAAATTGAAAATTAAATTTATATAGAAAAATGTAATGACTAGAAATTGAACGTTCACATTGTAAGAGGTATAAATTATTTGTTTCCAATTTTTTTTTTTTTTTTTAATAATACTTAAAATAAAATAGAAGAAATTAAAAATAATAATTTAAAAATTACTAAAAATATAGAGTTTCAAAAAATATTCGGTATTTTAATATAAAAATTTTGCTTTGCAAAATTTGTGTTAGTCAATTCAAGTTTCTGACAGTAATTCCGTCAGGATCGACAATCCTGCGAGTGAAGTGCTATTCATTTTCGAGAATCCCAAGATCGCGAAGCACAAAGGTACTTCGCAGGCTCTTATATGCATCGATAGCTCCATAGCTTCGTGTCACATCTCTCGATTAAATGTCAAGGGAGATAAATCCCCGTCGCTGCTATCTCGATGTCTTCGGTATTCATAAATATTCAGGGTTATACCGAAAATACATCGCATTCCTCAACGTTATTATACATTTGATCGCGAAAATATTTCTACGTCGATAGATGACCTTGTAAAAACGAGATCTCAGAATAGCTATGACATTTTCAAGAAATTAACTTCTATAACATTTGAGCGGATTGAAATTTTATATATGATTTTTATTCAAAATTCTTCAAGTTATCTTACCGTAAAAGTAATCAATTCTTACGGTAAATTTTTATTAAATTGATATGCGATTGAATTGAAAACGATTTTTCATTAGACAAATGTTTTAATTATTAATTATTAAAGATTTTAAAACGTTAATAATGATATTCAATATTCTTTTATTTATTTCTTTTTATACGAAATAATCCAGGAAAGAATTATACAATATTCATTCGATAGATATATGATCCGAGATAAAAATATCGATAAATATCCACATAAATCTTTTTTTTTTTTTTTTTATTTATGTTTTATAGAATTCAATAGAAAAAGTATATAAATTATAATTAGTGATACAAAAGGGATTTATTATATTTATATTAAAAAATTGTGTACGCTGCTCTTTTTATAGTTGTTCATCACTAGAGATGTTAAACGATGTCATAAATCCGCGTTACAAGCTCGAAGAAAGCAGTTTCATTTGATGTAAAGTTATGTAAGCATGTCATTATTAAGCTATTGCACCGTAGAACGTGCAAATTCAATTTGTGTAAAGTGTAAAATGCAAGTCTGCGAGAAATGAATACGGAATAATGTATCGTATATGTATAATTTGATGACTCATCTCGTAGTCGCGATATGCATCATCATATAATGAAAGCTTGATTAAAATTTAATCATCTGATTGGCATTTCATTGAGATGCCGCGGATTCTTTTTCCCGTAATCTCATTACACACTACGTAACATTTCATAACAATTGCTTGCGTGACTGTTCTTTAGAGAGAGTGTATATTCTCCCGGAGTGCCCTGCGCAAAGAGAAATAAATGAAACGGGAGATGAAACCCTGTTAATTGATTGTACACCACCTGATTACCTTACAATCAATCTATTTTTTGATTCGGAAAAAAATTTCATCCACCCCGAACTTTTATTGCGATACGCTTCGATCAAATTCCTATCAGATCAGATCAACTATGGCGCTTTGCACACAATACCGTGCAATATTTGATATGACAGTCGCAAAAAGAAACGTTGCCAATAGATGTTTTGTCAATCCGTTCATAACAGCTGTTTTGCATGAAATTGTTGACTCATTGAAGTGATAAACGAGTTCGAAGACGTTCGTGACATACGCACATACGCGATGTCGTTGACGCCATATGCGTAGACCAAGATTGATAGCATTATCGATTGTTCCATTTATCGAAATAGTTTAATTTTCCACAAATTGCATTTTAAATGTAGATTTATAGCCTATAATGTATAAAAATATTCTGAAACACACAAATTTTATGTGACAACTACCATGATATTTTTACATATTTTAATTTTTCGAATAAAATATGAAGAAGTTTGCAATGTGACGTTGCATATTAAGCTAAATATACTAATTGGACACTTAATGAGCTGTTATTAGGTGTAATTGAATTAGTTTATTGAATAATAAATAGAATAATAATTATAATTTTGGCTTTAACATATTAAAATGTGCATAGTATTATTAAATGGAGAAAGTGTTATTCTATTACTGCAAATTTTTTTTAGTCTGCAAATAAAAACTACAACGCATTTCAGTAATACACATATATAATTATTGGAATATATCTACATCTACATAATTATATCTATTAATAATGCGCTTTTTCATTGAATAGATTCGCAGTATAGTTATATAACATCAAAATATATTGAATATGTAGCATGGCTTTCCATGTCGCTGATCTTTTAGGACAGGGATAATCCTATTAAACTTCAAACGAACATCGCGTACAATTTTTACAGTATATAGAAAACACAATTCACGATTCGTTGAATTTTGGTCGATGATACGTGTTATCGATTTGTAATTTATAGTGAACTCGAATGTTTGTTTTCGGAAACGTTTCGAGAAACTTGAGAAACTGTCCTCGTATTTCAACAATATCAAAACTACGCGATAGTTACTGCGAAAATATTATATCGTTTTTTTTTTCTTAGATTAAAAATATAAAATATTAAAAGTAAAATATTAATCAAAAAATTCTAGATTACACGCAAAGAGAGATTAATTGCTTCTCCAAAAAACGGTATACCATAAATACGGAATGATCTACATGTATATCTTTTTGCATTTAAATGATGGATAGTTACGGCGAAGTCTCATTAACCTAAATTTTGCGAAAACTCGTATGATTAGTTTGCAACTACAGAGTCCCGGTTTTTATCATATTATCTTTGAGCTTCCGAGATCTTCAAGATCCAATCGAGTTTATAGTACATTTAAAAGTTAGATTGGGAACGTAGAAAAAAATTCAAGAAAGAATTTTACAATTTTTCTAATAATCTTTAAAATTTTCTTAAAGTACAGGGAGAAAGACAGAGGCTTTTTTTAGTCAAAAATTTACATTTTTTTTCTTATTTTTTAAATTTATTATTATTCTTTTTATTTATTACATAATGCAGTGAGAGGGTGAGATATCATCTCGAAAAAATTACGCATTTTTTACTTGGGATAATAATAATAATTTGTATAAAGACTGAATATATATTATAAAACTCAGAAAGAGAGAGAGAGAGAGAGAAAGAGAGAACTAGAAGGAATTATCAAATTCGTATATATTGAAGTGAATAATTACATATTTATCTTGAAATAAAAATGAACAATTTTAATTTAGAGTATTTATAATTAAATATATATAATATATTATAATGTTATATGTCATAATATGTTATAATATGTGTGTGAATATTAAGTGCATATAATATAATATATTAAAATATAAAGCTAAAATAAAAATATTAATAATTAATTAAATTTTCATAATAAAACGATATCTTTTATCTTTGGAAATAATTCTTAGACGGACACTTTATTATTATGACTGTCAAATATGTCAATTTCTATTTCAATGAAGATAAATTTTACAAACATTTCCATTGCAGTGAAAAGTTTATTTTCCAACGATATTGCCACATCACGCTTTTCCGTACAGTTTTTGCTAAAGTTTCACATTGAAGCGCATACACTTAATAACCTGCACCTTATTGTTTCGCAGAGTTTAAGTGTCGACAATTTATATAAGTACGTTCTGCATGTTCCATGTATCTCCCGACATATTTTATACTTTTCATAAACTCTATTTAAGTAATATCTCATAGTATATCTCTCAGCTTTTTTTTTTTTTAAACACGCTATTGCTCTAAATAACTGCTCTATTATCAGTCTAATTATATTAAATGAATATCATACATTTTTCTAAGAAATTATGTCGAAGATTGCACTATAAAAGTTTTACTTTCATTATATTTTGTTGGCAAGCAGTTTCAATAAAGGAATCGTATCTTATGATATATATTTTGTAGCATTGCAGTCTTGCAAATATGAAAATACACATTCCTTGGCAAACTTTACGCAGATGCTTTGCCAAGTAGGTTTGTGAATATACTTGTAATACGGCTGCTTCCGGTTGCTTCTATATTATAAAGAACAAAAAATTGCTGTTAAAAAATCATATTGTATTATACATCAAGTAAAAATTAATAATTTAGACACGAAAAATACATATATATAATGTCTCTAGTTTTCGGAAATCTAAATTTTCATTTAAACATTTTATAAATTATTTTTAGAGCTGATTTTAGCGGAATAAAAATATTGCACTCTTAAAAAAAAATATATTAAATCAATACTCGCAAGTATTGTTGCTTCTTTTCTGCAATGCTGATTGATTATCTCGACACTACACTGTGCATTATTTTATATCAATAAAAGCCTGTCATGACAACTGAACGACACATTTGAGAGTTCAAATATTAAATGTGTATATAATTTTTATTTAATTGATTTTGAAAAAACGGGGGAATGACAAACATGATATCATCGTAAATCTTAATAAAGCTTCTAACCGTCGATTTTCAACGCTAATAGAGTTCGCTCCATTCTGTGACATTCAAATTTAATAATCTATCAATGCTATTGATTATGAAAAGCAGTCATAAACTATAAGTGATTAATCAGACTTAGTAGACTATCCTCTATAATGAAATAAAATTGCTATGTGCAGCCGTATTGTGAGAAGATCATATCTCTGTTGAATTCAACAATATTGCTCATCGACATGCAAGCTGATAGTCTTTGGATAATTAATGAGAAATGTTAGACGCGTGTTTTATTGAATGAAAAGTAACCAAGCGCAACCATAGTGCGAAAGTTGGTAACCTAACGAATTTACAAGTTGACGTAGTGGCTATCCAAGGGATTCCAGACTGCGGAGGCTGCGGCAGGCGCCATGGGCATCGATCTGTTCTACTGCGCTCTCCCTCCATCTCGACCGGTTCTATCGGCGGAGATAGATAATTGTTGTTGTTCTCGTGTTCTCTGTTAAGTGAATTCTCGACATTTTTCTTACATAATGTAAAATATAATGAGCAATGGTTAAGCGCGTAATAAATCTTTTGCGTCTATTGGCATGCGTTTGAATGCATAAATATTTTATCGAGATTTTTTATTTGTCTCCAACATTGATATTATATTACTGATCTCGATGCGGTTGGAAAATGAAATTTATTTTTGCGATCGGGTATTGCATAGAATATCTTGCTGCAAACTCCGAGATGCTACAGACACGAATAAAACAACTGCAATATTTGAGATTAAAGTTCGGCTATGAGATTTATTTCTCACTGCGTAATTGAAATTTTAAATCTGCTGTTTTACGAGACAGTTTTAAATTATTGGGCATGTAATTAACTTCGTCCAAATGCAGAAAATAATTCTTTCCTAATGTTGAATAACATATCTACAAAAATGATACCGGGTATATTTGGTGCTGTAGGAAATGCATTGTTTTCGCATCTGTATCTGTATCAAGCGGAGATCATAAAAATTAGTACCTATTAAAAGCAAGTAGTCGAATAATATATTTCCTTCCATAAATTTTTAATAGTGACCATGAATTTAGTAATGATAATAGTAAGACAATACAGAATCCATATCATTGTTTTATCTAGACTCTAGACCATTGAAGACACATATGTATATCACATATATACTGCATAATTACATAAATTGAATTGTTTCTGTTATTAATTAAAAATATGTTATGATTTTTAGAATATATAATTTTAAAAAAATTAATGTAAAAATTATATAATTCGAACTAACGATGTTTTAAATGAATTCGAATTAACGATGAGCTGTTCTGAGAAATTATATGACAATAATATATAATAAATAATAATAAATAAAATTATATAAAATGTGATTGATATATAAATATACTGCACGTTCCAATCAATTATTTATATTACATATAAAGAAGCTTCTATAAAAAACTCAAATTCACTCAAATTGATATTTTTGCACAATAAATCGAGAAATAATTTAGAAGTCAAAATTAGAAATTATATTTGCGCATTTAGTAAATCTAGTTCGAGAAGTACAAGAGTTGGTAGTGCGCCATCGCAATATTCCTTCTCATTATACATTTACATCATTAAATAATTACATCGAATGCTCAAAAGATATTTCGCTCGACGTTTCGCATTAAAAGGATAACAAAGAGCTCGATTTACTTGCAACAAATAATAAATGAAATACAAACAAGAACTGTAATAGGATGAAGCTGATAGCTCTGCAATATTAAAAGCTATTATTCGTTGAGAATCGCTCTAATAATACCGGTAGTTCTATGATTACCCAATTTGCAACTAGCCGCGAGTACAATTACTGACAAATACTACAAATTCGCGATTCTATTGATTCCCATTTATGTACGTCTCATTGATGTATTGGATACACATTGACAAGAGTCTCTCCATTTGCAGAGTGTTATTGCAAACAATATTCTGACCAAAGAAAAGCACGAACAAGAGTGGTAATCAAGTTGTGCGAAACTCGAAGTATCTTACGGTCTACTCTTATAATGGAGATTCCAATTTTCCTGGGGATTAGTATTTGAATTCTCAAACAGATAAATTATTTCGTCATATCGAGCGACTCAGCATACTTTAAATTTATAGAATAAATTGTAATTTTTTTTATTATCTCTATTTCTAATAAAATTACAATAAGCAGTTGAATATGTGAAACATATAAATATTTATACATTTTTATTTTGAGAGATATTCGAATATATTGACTTATATCACATCAATAAAATATTTGAATCAAATAGGCGTTGATTCTGCTGCGAGCTATAAATATCTTTTTTATTTGATACATTATATATATATAAATTCACGTAGCCAAATTAGAGTAAATTAGATATAAATTCATATGTTAGTCATGTACGATCATATGTACACATTAATAATTTTTGCCTTTCTTTTTAATTTATTTATTTTGTTGACTAATGTAAAATGTCTTTAGTTGTACGGTTTGTGAGCATGACTCTCATGAATATCAGACGGCATTGACAATTATATTACAAAATATTTATGAAAGAGAAAAATATACTCGAGAAAAAAATAGTATAATAGACAAATGTAAATATATATAATTATTTTATATATGATCATATAAAATTACATATGTTATCAGATCTTTTCATGACATATAAAGGAGAAATAAATTGATATGGAGTTGAACTGTCACTGCTAAAGGACGCATTTGCGTGAACCATCGCACATTATTCACCGTGTATGTTCGCTGCAAGCGTTGGAGGGTCATAAATTCGAATCTCATGTATCGCGGATTATGTTCTCTCACGATGAAAGCAATCCTCTTCGATCACAGACGCTTCATTATTCTATTATTCTTCGCGCATTAGTATGTTTGTTTCATTATATATTCTCGTTTAGTTCATTTTGTAATCAATTGCAGCTTATATCTCGGCAGCATTGCGAATTATAATTATTTGTAAACTTAGAACACTTTTATATATGTATAAAAACAAATGTAATATGATATTGCAATTTTAACAAATTTATTATTCTATTATGTAGATTATTTTACATGAATACGCAAACATTTAAAATTATAATTTATAAATGAAAACCGAGTTCGCGCGTTTCGTGCATTTTTTTTTAGTACACAACTACTTTTCGCTGTGGATTAGATTGCATTCGTTGTAACCTTCAAGTGTTTGTAAAAAATAACAAATGTAATGTGTACACACACACACACATATGTGTGTGCATTTCATTGCCGTGATTCGATGCACATTGTGAAACTCATTCAAGGATCGCGATAGGCATGTCAGATAGAAAAACGAGAAAATATTTTCATGTGATAATAACGAATGTTATTTAATCGTTCTAAATTTCTACGGATCACTTTTATCTATTGATATTAAATTCAATAGCATATATTCAGACTAAACATCAAATTGACGTGTATTTTGGGCATTTATAACGTCATATCGGTTATACATATGTTGTTAATCGGAAAGAAGCTACGCAATCTCGTGTATCTTTTCACGAAATATAGACGATGGTCATACATTGGCTGTATTATAAAATTATTCGAAAATTCCGCTATTAAAAAAATATTTAATTCTACTAGTGATATATGACAATAGTTATAAGCTGCTATAATAATTTGAATTTTTCGGTAATTATTCATTTGCAATGATATAACGTTGTTATATAATTATGTGTCATTTTATTTAATGATATTTAATATCAATCGATCAAACTTTTAATATCATGGGTAATTTAACGATGTCAATTTCAACTCAGCAATGAGCTTTGTCGATATCCCTTTAATGATTCAAAGCAATACGATGAAAGCGTTACTCTATCACCAGATCTCTTTCACGCTAAATTTAGAAAGACACGCTAAATATTCATTTAACTGTTCGGGACAAATTACATATAAACGCACGAAAAATTGATATAAATGTTACAATATCGTGCTTTTGATGCCGCGCAGTATTCAGTTTGTGAAAATAAAAAAAAAGTTTCCTGCGTAATGTAATAGAATCAATGTACATTTTCCCTCTACTACTCGACGCGAATATGCTTTGTAACACGAATGGGAGGGTGAAAACTAATCGGGGCGTGATATACATATAGAGATGCGTGTATGCGCTTTAGTACGTACTTTCACAAGCATCAACAAACGGAAGTGTCACAAGTTGGATGGATTAATAGGAAGAGTTCTCCTCGATTCTCCTGGTTTGAAACGTGCACTTGACTTTACTACACCATTCCATCGATCCTATCCAGTGTCCAGCTCCACTCAACATAGGGTGTGGAAAATATTTTCAGCCCTTGTAACGGTGGTTGGAACGATGTTAACCGAAAGGGCTTATCGGCTCTGCGAAACGAGTACACGACAAAATAATGAAATGCTTATCTTCCCTTGTACATAGACAAAAATTATCTCCACAGTAATTACTAAAGCGTGTTACTAAAATTATATATAAATATATAATATTTATACTTATATATAAATATATTATTTGCGTGTGTGGACATTTTATTTAACACTGCATTCCATTTTCCAATAAATCAAAGCTAGTATTATATGTATAAAAAGACTCTATCCTCTTTATTATCGGAAAAAGCTTATTGCGTATCTCGAAAAAGAGGAGAACGATAACTTTTTTCATAATAATTTCTTTCAGAATTGATTTTTCTACGGGTTATTGTACGGGTTATTATGCTCGCCCTTTATCACAGAAAGAAAGCTTTGCCCTAGATTTTTCATTTTAATGTCACAACTGTCTATTTATTCTGTAGTTTACTTTTCACGTCATATATGGATAAAGAAAAAAACACAGTATTTTAAAAGATATATCGTATTTTTTTTGTACAACAAATCGCTAATTATCTACCGTTAAAGATTGTTAATTAACAAATATACATTACACATCCTTCATCGCTTAGAGAAAAATAACGATTAATTTTAAATTATAATGAAGTTACATCTAGATATAACATGAGAATCGAAAAATGAAGTACAGGATAAAATTAAAGTAGTTTCAATATTAATTAAAAGCTGCGAAATGTAATGTATATTCTGTTGCAGCTTTGCCATCACAATATAACTTTATTGCTCGATAGGGATACTCATACTATGCTTTTAATGAAAATTCAAAAGCTTTGTACAAATTCAAATTAATATCTTTATATGAATAGATACATCTGTGATCTGACTTTTAATAATGCATGAGACAAGAAAAGTTACTATGAATATGTATGAATCGTAATAATATCGAGGATCTAACAGGAGAGAAATCCGTACAGTGCATATATGAGATTCAGTCTTTGAGGGTAGCCAATTAAGAGTTATTACCAGACTGACTAATATTGAGCTAAAGTACATATTAAATATGATATACGCATATGTCATTAAATATAGTACAAAATATTGTTTGATCCAAAAAATATAAAATAATCCACATACGTTAATATTTATATTTGTCACATATACATATCTGTGATATAAAATGATGGAATACGTATTTTTGAATAAAGGCTATACGTATATGGCAAGTTTTTTTTCTAAATAATCGATGAAAAATTTTAGCAATAAATTGTGTTTTCGTAGAAATCTTCCGGATATTTTAGCTTTGGCCGACAACCAAACTAGAGATAATTACTTTTGAACATACTGTACGCGCGTGTTGAATGCTCGTATAACTACTCGTATAATTGGAAATACCACTTAAATTAAGAGCATATGGTTCATTAGCTTCACGAAATGTCACGTTTTATGAAGATTATAGACATAATTAACTTAATTTTTATAAATCAAATATTACGTACAGACTTTTAAGATTAATGAAAAATGGATGCATAGCGTTGTTCCTTAAGAAATTCATAGAAATTTATTCATGTTTCGTATTTAGTTTTGACTATAATTTGGATTCATCGTCAATTAGGATAACTCTGTTTTCTTTTTTTTATAAAGCAATCCATAAACCATTGTTACAAGGACATTTTACTGGCAATCAAAAAAGATACTTTAACACGTATTAAACAATTAATGATAGCATATCTCCTGGTATGATTTTTATTAATAATGTAACACATAATAGAGTATATCGATTGAATTTTCAATTCACATTATAGACATTACATGCGTATTCTATTTAAAGGCAATCTATTAAAAAATTTATGCCATTTGATAATGCATAAGTAACGACTGCGGTTGAGATGCACGTTGGACGCTGCACAGAGTGATAGATATCATCAATATAGATCAAGGTGTATAGATCAGATGCGCTTGTGTTTCATAGCTTTTGCTGCAAATATCATTCCATCGAATGCCGCAGTGGAATCGATGGCGACAGTTCGCAGAGAGCGTCGAAGTAAACGCATCAGAAAAGTAAGAGGAGACATAGAAATAAAGAAACTAGGACACTAGTACAAACACCTGACGAAAACGAGAATCTTAAGGATTGAACGCTTTTGAAATTAAAGAGACGGATTATAGATGGGTATAATTTTTGGAACTTCCTCGCCTTAATTTTTCAAAGTCTTCTTGGTGACTTTTTCAAAAATTCACTTGCATCAACGATTTTAATTCCACGCATGTAGGGATATATATATACCATATATATTTCATGATATATATTATATATTTGTTATCTTCATTTATTTGTTACCTTTCCTCGTTATTTTCGAAAATAATGATAAACACACACACACACACACACACACATACACTTCAAAAGCAATTCCCTACTTTGCGACAAAGTTTAAAAAAGAAATGCGCTTTGATTTGCACCCCGGAGGAAATTCCTATGTATTATTTATCTCTTTCTCGCGCTTTCTCTTGAAATCAACTTTTTTTTACACATCTGCTTTCATCTAAAAAAAAAAAAAAAAAAAAAAAAAAAACTCTCTTGAAAAACCGATGCAACGCTATCGAAATAGAATACATTCCCCTAAGAATTAAAATCTACTTTGTTTTATCTGGTTCCGTTAAATCCGGTAACGGAAATATTTATACACGCAACACATGCGCTATTTATACAATCAAATTTAAAATCCGATCTTTACAAAAAAAAAGATGAAAAAAAGTATTTACATTAAACGCAAAGTTGCTATTGTTATTATGCAATGTCGAGAATTTGCAATATTTTTCTACAGCATTATGATTACAGTTTTACATTAAACCTCTGCGAATTTTGCACAAGATTTCCATCACTCAATATTGCATTTCCGTGTTTTGAAGTAAATACTATGCGTGCTTTCCGAACAGAGGTATCTTAGCTGACGTGTTTTCGAATATTTATATGCAAAACAAAATAATGCATCATAAACTAAACGAAAAATTTGTTTTCAGATTTTTTCCCCAAAACAAAGAAAAAAAAAATACATCAGCGAATGATCAAAATTTTTAATATACATATATAATATGATTTTATATTGTACTATATATATTTAATGACGAATTATTTTGTATTATTATTGCGATACGTTAAAAAAAGAAAGACGTCTCCCTAATATATCTTAAATGCATGTATATTTCTTTTACTGAACATAATTAACAATTCTTTCGAGAGAGTCAATAAACATTACTCGTTGAATATTTTAATCAGATTAAAGAAAACCATTGACCTTGTTAATGTATATTTTTATATTTATATTTATTTATAAATTATTATTATGTTTTATCGGATAATCGATGAACTATAGTTAAGCCATTGAGAGACCGTGAAATGACGGTAAACTTGCATGATTACAGGCTTTGTTAAACGAAATAATTGAAAACCACGATCAACCCGTATATTTTCATATATGTATATAACGATTTTTTATTGAACTTTAATAATATATTTTCTGTGCACTCGTTTCTCTCTCTCGTATTTATATTCCTGGAAATATCATATAAGTAACAACGGACATTGTTATCGCGCGTTTCAGGAAACGTGGTGCAGACGATGGTGGCACATTTCTCAAAGGAGTCTTTCCCTATCGGCCACTTCTTATTCGCCGAGATTAAATCCGCTTCTGATGAAGCAACTAAAAGAGCCTAACGCTACGGAAAAGAAAGTGAAGAGAACTGCGAGAGCTACGTCAACGGAAAAGATAGATAATGAAAGTTCCGGTAAGTTATATCCTGTCTTAAATGAAAAGTAAACAAGCGGAGTATATTTTATAATAAAATATAACAATATAAAATTATTTCTCTCTATATTGCTATGTATATAGCACTCATACGAAACTACAATATTGTAACGTGTTTAACATAAAAATGGAAACTTAAAAATTTATCGTTATAACAAAAACTCGAAGAATCTATTTCTCGAAAATTTTTAAAGGAAAAATTGAAATTATACATTTACTAGAATTTAATTAATCAATATTATTTATTGCAATTTTTTAATTTTTGATGTGTTTGAAATTGTTCCGAAATTAATTTGCATAACATGTGATATCATGGTTGCAAATAAACATATGCAGATTTCAAAGTTTTTGATGTCACTAGGACGTTTCATGCATCAAATTTTGCAGTGCAATATGCAAATAATCTTTCTTATCATATTATGTATATAACTAAAATATTAAACCGTTATATTCCGTGTTATCGAAAAGCTAAAGTGAATATATGTGGCATGTATATTATATTATGTAGTTATCAGTTAAGAGCACTTGCACGAAACTTTTGCGATTTTCTTAGCTCCGCGATATAAGGGGAGATCAAATAGAAATTGAGTTCTTTGAGATACAAACATGAAACAGTTTCGTAATGATCTACTTTATAAGTCCGACGAAAGAGCTCTATCTAGGAGAAGAAATCGCTTTTCCGTATACGTCACATTGTACAAAGCTTGCAGTATACATTTTATAGCACTGTCTAGTCTGCAGTAGCTGTAAGGCTTAATTCACACTGAAAGCTTTAACGACTCTTGCATTTATGACTGTATTAGTATTGTAAAATAGATCAATAATTGCGCTAGATATAATAAACAAACTAGATTGCTAATATAAATATTGCTTTTAGATTATTATAAAAGATGCTCGTTTATATATATATATATATTAAATAGTACATTTTGTTGATTTTTTCTTTTTGGGAACTTTTTTATTTTTATCATTATTATTATTTTGTTAATATGAATAATAAAATATTATTCTGGCTAAATATATATTTGTAGATTATTAGATTTTTATTTGCAATATTATTCGATGCAAATCGCTATCAATCCATCTTAAAATATTTGGTTGCACGATGAGTTTTGCTTGCCAAAACTTCCCTTAAAATCTACGATGGTTAAATCTTTAAACGAATCGATAAATCAACATCGCTATTCCGAAAATATATATATAGCCAAAAATAATGACGCGTCACGTGCACTTTCAAAATGTCATTTAATGCGGAACTTGCGTTTTAAAATATGTGCCATGTATTCGAGCCAGTTTTCGTGACTATGTCATTAATTCTATTTCAAGCTACGCGTGATAGTTTGAATATAGATTGGAGATAAAACATTTGGTGTAATTACAATATTATTTTTACACAACCTTGCAACCTTTACTATACAACAATATAAAATATCGAAAAATTTAATTTTTTATCGATATTTGAGAAAAGATAGAATATTTAATACTTATATAATCTTTTGGAATTTACAAAGATAGATGGTAAATATAATACATGATAAATAAAATTACACACGTATTACATACATTATTTATTACATAGTATTACGCTCAAACGTTGATCGTTCCTCTATGCTTTGTATACTACATGCGATATTACATTAAAACTATATATACGCGTACTATAACTTCGTCTTTAACTTTCGCTGTGTATACTGCTATAAAATATGACTCGTGTGGACTTATCCACCTGCAATAATAATAGATAAATTAATCAAGTTGAATAATAAATTATATTGACTATCAACGTTCTTTTGCGGCATTTTTATTATTTGCTACCGGAAACATTTGTTTTAATTTTAACATATGTTTTTCAACAATGTTTATTCTTATATAATCGAAAATAATTTTTTCATAAACTATATATCATTTTTACGAAAGAGACGATTATTTTCATTAATACCATGAAATTTTATTTAATTTCATTAAGAATAATAATCGCGTTATCTCCTTTGGCAATCCTCGTTTATCCTCGTAATCGCGCGTCAAAAAAATAAATATATCATACTAGAAACTTCTCATTCATGATTCTTGCACATATTGATCTTGATCATCGATCCCATTAAGACTATCCTCGAGCACCTCGAATTCCTCGAATTCCATTTTCCCGAAGTCATTTCCGACTCTCCAGCTCGTGTTCGCTTCCCATCTCGTTAATGCGCTCGGCATAAATTTACTCGGATAATTGGATCTCAAGTCGTCTAGATCGCCTAGCTTAAAGTCAGCTTTGAAGGTCCTCCTCGTCTCCTTAGAATCTTCTTTTTTCGGCTCCAGACCGATCACCACCGGTGGTTCTCGCTTCATTTGTTCGATTTGCTCGATACCCTCATCTCTTCGCTTCTCATTTTCTTGCCTGCTATCGATCGTCGTGATCTCGATGCTAGGTGTCTCCGCGATGGTGCATTGTCTGAGATTAGCATCTCTATCGCAATTGCGGCGCAACTCCTCAATGAGTCTGCCGGTCAACTCTAGTCTACTATCGCAGGAATTGCTCTTCACCAACTTAAACTTGACGTAATCATTTGATTTATCGATCCGCTTGAAGCCATTGCCGATCAATGGCGATATGAACGGTCCATTGTGCATGTTCACAACTTTCCCGCCATAGTAAGTTACCGAAGTGCCACATTCGCGGATTTTTTTCAGTATGTCTTGCGACACGTAATGTCCCGGACCACTCTCGTCCGCGTCATCATCGTTACAATTCACATCGTCATCGTCAGATAATGTACAGTGAGCGCCACTTCCGGGGTCGGTATCGGGATAATCGCTGGATACGCCGGAACTCACACTCCCGGTATCCCAGTTCTGGTGATGATGATGATAACGGCCGACTTTATTCTTAGAACAGTTTGAACCGCTTGGCGACGAGTTCCTGCTTCGAGCTTCGAAACTTTGCGCGAGAATTCGCGTCTTTGACTCGCTTCGCGGACTTCCGGGTTCTTCCTCCTTATTAATGACAGAGGCAGTTGATGACGCGGACTTGGTTTCGAAAAGCCTCGTAAGATCTTTCGCCCTACTGGAACATCTGGATTTGAACATAGTATATAGAAATTATGCTATACAACTAACTACAAGTGATCTAAGAATGTAAAAAGAAATTTTTAAAGCTTGGTTTATGTCAGAGTTTCAGAGTAAATGCCTTATTTTTAATTAATGTTTAATTAAACTTTAATGGAATTCCGGAAAAATTATTATCTTAGTTGCGAATAATTGAATCGAACAAATGTGAACGTTTCAATATAAACTTCATCACAATTTGCAATTCTATTAAACCAAATGTTATCTCAGGCTGAATTATATCTAGAGTTTTATCGGCTCGAATACTTAATTTAATTAGTTTTGATAAAAATAATATCTAAAATAATCTTAAAACATGTTTATATCGAAACACTCGTGTCTGCATCGTAAATAATAAAAGTGTGTTTGCCGATGCCATTCATTCAATATTACACTACCTGGACTCTTCGCGTGCCTTGTCAGACATTTCGTCATATCGACTGTCATCGATGCTAGTCAAATCCTTCATGCTAACGCTCCTTCTATTCTTGCAATCTTCGGAGAACTCGGCGTCGGGTGCGTTCTTCTTTTTCTCGAGAGTGTTTTCGAACATACGTCTCACATTTTTTACTGTATCCGGATCCGGTAGCTCTTCGTCAATTAATTCGCGGTTCACCCGTATGGGATGGTAGAAGAAGTGCTTTCTGATGGACGATTGCCTGGAGGTTTTACCGGTGCCACCGTTTTCGAACTGCTCATCGTTTCTCTCGCAATTCTCCATCTTTTTCTGAATCGCGCCAGCGATCTTGCACGTGGGTTCCGTTCTGGTCAATGGTGAGGATTTTCGTTCCACTGGCTCGGCACGAACCGGCTCGATGATGACGACGTTGTTGTCCATCAATAATTCCTGGAACGAATATTCGCGCAGGTACTGCATCAGTCCTTCGTATGTGACATCATCCCGAGCGGTATTGAACATGTTTTTGCTGAACATATGCGACTTAACGATTTTATAGCGCACGTGATCGAACTCTGGACCATCTTCCTGGCATTCTATCGAGTCCACGCAGCTCCTAGACCTGGTGAGATTAGTATGAGATTTTTTATCGTCATCGATTTTCGGCGCGGCTGAATTATCAACATTTCTGGACAGCCGATCGTCCTCAGCACCGTCATCCATCGATCGTCTACGGGAGTCACTACCGGATTCGGAACCGAGACCGAGATCGGAGCTCTCCGATCTCGCTTCGAAGCCCAGACTGCCCTTTACAACGCTGCACGCCTTGCCGAGAATATTAGATGTCTCCTTCACGATCCTCTCGAATCTGCCTTCGTTCTGCTTATTTCGCGTCGTTTCCTTTTTCGTAGTTTTCCGCTCGAAGAAATTTCTCACATCCTCCACCATATTTTCCGGTAACTCCGGTAGCGTAGCGTCCTATAAAATTAATTCGTCAATTTAATGTACTTTTGCTCCATTTCCGGGATATCAACTTTTATCAATAATTAAATTTTACGAAAAATGTGAGAGAAGATAAAATCGCAAAATTAAAGTACAATATTAGAAATCGCTTAACGGAAATCGAATAAAAATTTTACGAAAATATAGAAGTTGAAGTCGTAGCGTGAAGTCGCAGAAACTACTTAGAATTTCAATGTGCACATATGGCGTGCGTGCAGAGAATTCAGGATCTCTCTATTTCCAACTCTTTTTCAACAGCTTTTGCTGTTTTGAAATGCTTTAAGAAAAATGTATTCATATTTTTTCGATTTATTTCTTTTTTCTGTATTTTATTTTTACAGGAAAACACGGAATCAAAGACTAAAAAAAATTTAATCTTAACTTATTAAGATAAAAAATGATTTCTCTCTCTTTCTCGTCAATATAAATGTTTCATCGTGTCTCATACCAACCTTCGCATTTTTTCCATCAACTTCATCCTCCTTGTTCGCATTATTACTCGATTTAATCACAGAGACATCGAGACGCTCGTTCGTCTCCTTCGTAATGCTCTGCGATATTTTATCCTTTGGCATGTCCTCGACGATGGCATCAATCTCCACGACGGAACGCCGATGGCGTCTCTTGGTGACGTCATTATCGACGACTTTGAGTACCTGCGGTCTTCGTGACATCTCGTGATGTTCCTCGTTATCCGAGATCCAAATCGACTTATAATCTTCTACCTCCTCGACCTTGCGATCCTCCTCGCAAGAAGTCACGAGATCTTCGACATCGGCTTTCCTATGATTCTGGTCAGTTTTGGACGAGGAGAAAAGAACGCGCTGATCCGCCAATTTATTCGCCAAGCTAATCTGCGAGTCTTTTTCGAGACTTTCGTCAGATTTACGACGCTCTCGTTTTACCGAGTCTCGTCGTCTCGAGTCCGTTCCCTTGGACAAATTGAGATCGCGAACCTTCTTCTCAGAACTATTGCTTGAAACGGGATTATCCGTGTGCTCTTTACATTTCTCCTCGTCCGTAGCGTTGCTGCTCCTCGTCGGCGAAACCTCGCTCGTGCTGCTCGTCTCGTTATGTTCGAGTACTCTTAAGTGCCGCGAACCGTGCACCTGTTTCGTCTCTCTTGTGAAATTATCGTCTTTCGACAAGACAGCTTCGTCGTATCCCAACCGTATGTTAGGAAGAGGCAGTAAATTCAATACGTCGAAGTATTCCAACTCCGCGTCGTCCTCGAAGGCGATGCTGTCTAAACTCCTGTGTTCCTTACGTTTGCGCTTCACCTGAATAAGAAAGCACATCTAAACGCTTGCTTTTCATACATTCTCTCCTATAGAAAATCCTACAATTGATCCCTCTTTTCCAGGACAAATAATTTTCGAAATATATATTTTTTACGATAAGTGCAATAATGACATATTTTGCAAATAATTAATGAATTAATCAATTTCTAATTTAATTTACCATCTTTTTAATTAAAAGCAATTTTTGTTATATAATAAAGTACAATAAGTTTTTAAGTAATAATTCGATTATTATTTCAGTTTTACAAAATTCACGTATTAAAAATACTTGTTTAATTTGTACAAAACTGTCTAATGCTTATTGTCAGTTGAAATATTTAATTAAGCTAATCGCGAATGTTGTGTGTGTATATGTATATGTGCGATGAAGACGATAGGACACTCGATCTGAACATAATACCGTTTTAATTAAAGTTAGCAACAAACTTCTTAATCTTGTTCCTACATCGAGAAATCCCCCGGCACGATTATTTTCAAAAGCAATATATCACTGTATCAAGCGAATTCTAATCAAAATAATAATTACGTGAAAATTTTATCCTAATAGTCCTTAATATGTTACATATACGTAAATTAAGTTATCGAGATATACACTATGAGGAATTTATTATAAACTACTTCAAGTAAACGGGATGGATTATTATTTTTGACGTAAGCATCGACAACAAAGCCAGTTTTGATTGATTAAATAATTTATTATTCAGCTCGATATAACGAAAATATGAATGAAAAATCTTCACTATTCTATACGAAATAAATTAATATATTTGATATTCTGATCTCGATATTTTATCGAGAAGAAAAATATTTCACCTGCGTATATATACAGTCGATACTTCGATTGCCTTCAATGGGCCATGTATCTTCGACGATGTCGATCAATCCGCTTACGGTATCTAAATTCTGCACGCTGCGGTAACGTCTCGGAGGATCCGGCCAATCGAGGATATTTAGCCGATTAGGATTTTCACGATTTCCTCGAACGTATGGTAATGGATCTGGAAGAGACGCGAGACCCGGTGGAATTGAGTGAAGGCCGCACGTCGATCGCGAATGATAGGGTTTTGTCTCGCTGAATCTCTCAAAAGAATCTGAAAGATGCTGCTGACTCTTGGAAAGTCTGGAATAAGTAAAGTGCTACATCTCTTAACCGATAATCCTCGTGAAATAAAATTTGCGTTTGTAAAGCTCGAAGACTCTCGTAAAATATGAATGGCAAAAAAAAAAAATTTTTTGTGGAAATCTAATGGCTTAATAACATTTTGGCTAACATTTTTTATTGGATTTGTACGTTGCATAATAACATTGGCTAACAAAAAATTTGGCTTAAAAAAAAGCCTAGTAAATGAAATGAGAATATATAGAAAATACTTAAAAATATTATAATATAATTTAAATATTAAATATTATATAATATAATATATTATTATGTCTTACAATTTTTTATATTTAATTTTATTTTTTATTATATAAATTCTATATATAAATTTATTTGAAATTTATTTGTGAATTTTTCTTTTATATTTATTTGAAAAAAGTAATTGGTGAATCGGGCTACATTGTTGTCGATAAATGAACAGCTAAATTAATTTTATTAAAAGTATGTTTCATTATTGTAGTGTAAAGCGTCGAAAAAATTTTATCAATATTTCTGTCTCGATTAATCTCGATTATCTTATAAGTTTTGCTCTGATGTTCTACGAGTTGCAAAAGATTAATATGGAATAATGCTGTTTTTTATCCGTCAATGATGACTATGCAATGAATTAGATTGCTTTCAATGGACCGTAAGTAAACGATAAAAACAATTTACTCGTCGATCCCTATCCGTGAGCCACTATCCCGATTTTTGATTTCATAACAGCTTAGAATCTTATTTCAATAAAGTTTCTTTCTAAAGTTCTTATGTGTCACTTTGAAAAGAACTTTAAATCATTCGAGTGTCTTGCTTGAAGACATTCTTGCCTGACACACTCTATTGAACGCGTCGCTTGCGGATCAATTCAAGTTGCGAATTGTAATAATGTGTCAATCGCCGTAGGCGTTTAATGCATATTTACAGTCAAGAGATCAAATTGAAAAACGTGTCGCTACAATAGATATTGTTGATGCTCAGCAATTTATTATTATCTCACTAAGATTATCGTTGGTAAGTTTGTTGAAACTGCGTTTTCTATGAATATAGGATACGCAACAATAATATAAAAATAAAATGAGGAAAATCTTTGATCTTTATTTGTTAAAAAAGATTTCTTTTTATTCGATTAAAATATAAATTCCTTTTTATTTAATTAAAATTAAATGCAACTCTCAAATACTTCAAAAAGTCTTCAAATTAATTAATTAATGTATTTTCTTGTTCAATAATTTATACGTTACCTTAGCGTTGTGCAAATAAAATAGCCTGGAAAGAACTTTCATTATTTTTTTCATTTCCCTTGTGTAGGGATTGTAGTTAATTAAAAAATAAGTGAAGTTAACAGCACGCGATCTACGATCAAGTCTTTTTCGTATCTAATAGTGGCTCACCTGTCCTTGAGAGAATTCCGATCGATCAGCTTAGCTCTCGGTATCAATTGATATTTCCTGGGCAAATCGAAGCTCGATTGGCCTAGTCGAAAGTGCTCTGTCACTTCCCGATTTTGCCGAGAATCGTCCTCTGATATCACTGCGAGACTCCTCGTACGCTTCAATAGCTTGCTGCGCTCCTGCGTCGACTGCGCCGAGTGGGAATCGTAGCGATTGCCCTCTCTGCAATTAAAATCACGCAATTGTGCAACGAGACTAAATAATAGGAAACGCAATTATATTAAAATCATACGCTGTGACAGCTTTTCACTGGCACAAGTTTTCCGGGTACAATGTACGCGTGTAATTAGCATATTTAACAGACTTTTTAATCGTGCAATTTCACAATCATAGATCCTCGAGGACAAATTTGAGAGAAATGATACTTTTTTCTCCATAGTATAACCATTATGAAAATATAATTGAAAAGTTGTATAATTTAGTCTAAAAGTTTTGAAAATCAAAGGAAATTGTGGAGAATTAATTTTCAAATCTCATTGTAAATAAATAATAGAATCTTGGGAATTTCTCTTCAGTTTGTTTTAATTAATTAAATGCTTCATCTGTATTTAAACGCAATTTTTCAGATCTTAATTACGCGAGAATGTATATTTAATAGAATAAAGATTTAAAATATATAGGACTATATATAATTATACGCCACGTGAATGAAATTTTCCTTTAGGAAGGATTAATTGCAAACTAATTAATATTTTATGAATTACTAAAACATGATATGAATATCCTTATAATGCTTTTTAAATAATTAATTATAATAAAATCACTTATGAAGCAGCAATGCAATCACTATATTTAAAAGTTTGTCCTATATCGATGTAACGTACGATGTACATAAAATGACGTAGCTTCAATATTTTGTTGATTGTCTTGAGTGACTTGGATGAACAATAATGTTCAAATGTTAACATGTATATATATATATATATATATATTGATGCATATTCATCTCTTCGATCATAGAATAAATCATAACATCGTACTAATAAATTATTTGAATTTATATCAACCGGATATGCATTGAAGAATCAAGGATATACATTCGAAGGAAACCGGAAAAATTTCTATGCACTTAAACACGAGGGAAGAATGCATAATAACAGCTCGCGAATTTCCTAGTCTTGTAAAGAGAAAAATGTCACGTGCAAACCCACTACTTACGCAACTTCTTAAAATGGGATTTATCACTGACTCTATTTTCAATCCGAATTAAAAAAAAAAAATCCTTTTTATCGGGTAGAACGGACCGGGCTCAAATCGTAACTCCCATTATATTGCTTTGTTCGCATGATGTTCGCTATAATTTACGCATCCGAATGCACGGGTGGATGTACTCGTAATGAATTGTCACCTAAGCATTTTACAGTTGTAATATATAATAGCTGTTTTAAATTCCTGTTTATATATTTATTAAAATAAACTGTTAATACCGGATTATTAGAATTATTAGAATGACAAATCTGATTTGTATTTGTCTAATACAAATTTTAATTGCAATTGTAAAATAAATTTCTCGAATCGGATATACGTAATTTCTTATGTTTATTTCAGAATTTTTTAATTTCTTTCTAAAATACTTAAAAAAGAAAGAGAGAGGGGACATTTAATTTCTATTTAATGTCATGCATGATATTAATTCTACGCAAATACATTCTTCTATGTTAGAACTTCTCATGAGATAAAATAAAAATTTTTGAAAGTCTACGTCCTTCGGGATTAGTGCTTTTATTATTTCAGTCACGAAATCAAAATGTTCGCCTTGCTCCCATTTACAATTCCTAGTTCGCGAATTTTTCGTCGGCAAACGTCATTTGTACGCAAAGGCAAAGCAAAAACTACGCTAGTGTTCGTAATAAATGTTGTATTTCTTATTTTCTAACCACGTCATACGTGATCAAGGTTTACGAATAAAAAAATTTTGATATTGTTTTTCTCTTTTCGCATTTTGATCGATTAGTTATGCAAAGTTTATTTAATACAAAAAACGTGAAATCATTACGCCTAATTTGCTCGCTTAAAACTAACGGTTCGAATATATCCGTAAAAAAATACACGTATATCACGTGTGTCCTTTCAATCAATAGCGAATAATCACTTATACGCCATTTGCATGTGTATCTTGGCTACATATGACAAAATCAGGAATGCAGCTGACATGTTATCACCTTCTCACTTTGATCTTCTGCATGCATGCCGTAGAGCTATTTAATTAATGCTGAAAGAGCTTATGTTAACAAGATGTACAAACGAAGAATGAAACGATAACTTCATATTATCACAATCTCAGAAACGGATACAAATATGTATGTATGTGTTGTCTGTGTTATCGCGTATATTTTATAAAAGAATATTTTCGAAAACTTTTAATGAATGTCGCGATACAGCCAGTTTATATATATATATATCATGTACGGTTTTTTCTACTTGAACAACCGTGAACATAGTGAAAAGGAACGTGTCCTTTTGGTTGGCTGCCCGTTTTAACGAACGCGAATCCTTGAGGTCCGAATGCAAACTGCGTATCGTCATCTCATTGTGTTCGCTTGAGCATGGCAGCTGGGTTACGTAAGATTATCACGAGTTATCTCGGCTAACTTTGCACGTCGTTTTCAATGAATATGCAAGAAGATTATTTTCAGATGTCTATTTCTCTCTTTTTTTTTCTTTTTATGAAATACACTTCACGTTACGTTATCTTTAAAAAAGTGCAACTTTATTATTAATTTTGTAAATACGATTAGTTAGATTTATTAACAGAATAAAACCAAAAAAAAAAAACATTTTTTAACGCGGAATTTATATTATCATGTTAATTATCCGGATATTATTCAAAACTTTTTGTGGATTTTATAACATTTATAATTCATAATAAAAACTTAAATCTGATAGATTAATGTAAAAGCAATTTTACTTCATGTCTTTTCAACGAAAGATAATCAACAATTTTCAGCGATGGGATACGAAATGACTAAAGTTTATCACATAAATTTTAATTACTTGTAAACTCGTTGACACTTGTAAACTGCGTTATATGCCATGTTCCCGAAAAATCAGAGAAGATTCTGATTGCCTCGATATTAATTTAATCAGCAATTAATATTTCTGTACTGCATCGATCTAATATTTTTGCAGAAGTGCGGAAACGAGAATATTCGAACTGAGCAATCATATTATAGAGCAATGGTGATTGAATATTCATGAATTATTAAAACATTTCGATCGTACGATAAACGTAAAAACTATTATCAACCTAAAGGAAAGGCCATCTATCAAAAGGCATATTATTAAATAAAGAAAAAGGGCAAAATTTCTCTTTTCATTATACAACTATATTATCTTTTTCTCTCAAAGTTATAAAATAAATAAAGTTATAATCTTTTTCTTTCAAAGTTATAAAATAAAATGTTTGATGTAGAACAGTTTGACATATGTAAAATGTCAAAGAGAAGAACAAATATCTATTTTAAATAATATTTATTTTATGGAAGTAAGCTAAATTTTTTCCTTTGATGTACAATATCAAAGACGGAAAAATTTCTTCAGTATTGCGAAAGACAGTCGCTTTGTTAAGGTTCTAAAACACGCTATGTATATCTTGATATACATTACAAGAAAGATGGAAAACGCTTTGATATGCGCGTAAGCATTATGCGCGTTGCTGTACATCGAGAGTTTGTCCTGTGCGCAAGCAGCGATAGAATTAAAATCAGTCGCGATTTCCGGTCAATAGACTTATGCTGCACCTGCATTCAAGCTGCATGGCATAAAGAAAAGATAGAGACTTTTGCACGTAGCGAAACGCGACGGGAATATTCTATGTGACTAGACCGTAAAAAGTTCCGCAGCGTGAACAGCCGATGGTTGACATCCAACTGACGACAAAGTTAGTTGTCTCCGTAAGAGTTTACGGGTTGAAGTGTAATTTTGCTCGCAATTTATAGAATAAATTTACACAATAAAGATAATCTCGGGTTTCAAGAGACATGTCAACTCACATAATCAAGTAAAATAATTTATGACACGAATGATATATTTTTAAATGCAATATTTTCTCGACTTTTTTTTTTTTTTTTTTTTTTAATTTAGTTATTCCATAAATAATTATTATAGAAAATATGAAATAGCATAAAAATTTTTTTAATACTTTCTTTTTTTCTTTTTTTAATTTTAAAACAGGAATATAAAATGTATATATAAATGTGTATGTATGTATGTTCTCAAAAAAAATTTTTTTTTAATTAAAAAAATATATGTATAAAAGTTCTTTAAATATCATTAATACGATAGTTTTTCGTATAAATTTTAATGAAAATAAAATTATACTATTTATTTTTAATACAATATTTTTTTTTTTTATTATTATATCAACTGGAAAAATTCGCGTCGAAATAAATATTCCCTCACTTCTCGATTATTCAGCATCATCAAGGCGAAATTGTGAACTCTCTGGAAAGCAATAAGAACAAATCGTGTATAACCGATTATACTAGAGATAAAAAAAATAAATCTGTTGAGTTGTCAATATATTTATGGACAGAACAGCTTGAGTGAGTCACCCTATAAATCTTTTTTATCCTAATAAGAAACGTTACCTTGATCCTTAACAACTCGTGGCTTTAATGTTTGTTGACGAAGAAACGATGATTATGCAATATTACATAGAATCTAAATATCACGAACAAAACCTATCACCATAACTAATGATACTGTGCTTAAAATGAGGGTCAAGATTAAGTAAGGTGACCAATGACAAAATAGAAAATGTAGAATCTTCACTTTCAGATTCACGCATAAACTTTATTTGAACAGAAATCTTTTTCGAGATCTTTTTCATATTGTGTTATATTATTAAAAATTAACAGATAACTTCATTGCAAAATGCAATGAAAATAATCAGATCATTATATCATCATCATTTTTTTCCAAGCACTCCGCATAAAGTTGTCTACTTGACACATTGGCCATGAAAGACACTTCATTAGCATACGCGATATGTAACATTAGATAAATTACTCCAGATAATTCACGGTTTTTCCAAATGACCCTTAAACAATTGACGTAATGAGAATGAAGTCGAAACGCTAATTATCACTGATCTATCGATAATGATCCTTATTGTTCCTCTCACGTAATGAGTTGACGAGAGATTCAGATACTCTTGAAAGAATCGATTAAGGTCAGCTTCGTTTGTCGATAAAGGCAGAATTTTTTTAACATAAAGAGAATTTCTGGCACACTCACATATTTACACGATTACTCGGAACCGCATCGGACGTTAGATTTAGGACCTCGCTGAAGGAATCAAAGGACCGGAATGATTGCTAATCTTGCGCGAGATGCTCTATCAGTCGGATCGCGAGTACCGGCTCTTCACTTTCTCGTTTGCGCACCGACTGGCGCGAAGTATTGTTGTACCTGCAGACCGATCGCCACCGTGCACCTGTTACCGTCGGTGTGCCCGCTATATAGTGGGAGTAGAACGTACTTTAGACAATGACGTCACTATGGTCCTCAGAAATACAATTATGTTATAAAAGTAGTCACGCGGAGATAAGCTATAACTTCGGAAGTAAAAAAATAAGTCTGTCCTCGAGATATTGCATATGAGCTGAATCTGTACGATAGATTTTAGAATATTGTTATATGAGAAATTTTTGTAGCAGAAGGAATTGAATCGTCTGTTGTAATATAAATTTTCATTTAATTCATAAAAATGTCTTTTTACCTCAATTCTCTATCTAAATTTATTATTATTTTTAAAATAATTTGATACATAAAATCTACTTAACAACAAAATATATTGTAATGTTTTTTTTTTGTTTTTTTTTTTAATGGAAATAAAGTCATATTTTTTTAGAAATTCATATTCTTTTTTATGTTTAATCATTAAATAAAATTATAATTAAAATTTCGTTACATATACTCGTTCCATATAATTTATATAATTATTGTATTAATCAAAATTAATATACTTTCACATACAAAAATAAAAATATATAACATGACTAAAAAATAACACAGACGACTGTTTTTTATCGATTTACCTTCTATAGCGATTTGATTCGTGAGAGAAAGCAGTGGTATCAACGCAGAGTACTAGTGCATCGTGGCAAACACATGACGGATTCCGTTTCGTGTTTCGAGTCGACAAGCGCGTCGTATAAAACTATAGAGAGGAAAGTGACCATGGCACTTGGCCTAGCTGCCATTTACACACGTAGTGTTGGAATACTTTCCTTGGCTAGCAGGACTTCTCAGTTTCCTTCCTGATTCACTCGAACTCACGTTACATTCTGCGCTTCGCATTTCTCTATAAATTTTTTCTGACACTTCGCGAAAAGCTATCACGTGCGCTGTTAAAACGACTATCGCAACGAATACATCCCACAATACGAAAGTAAATAACGTGCTCAGCAATTATTTCGTTAATTAATATGATTCGGGGACAATAACATTACGACAATAAATCAATTTGTGAAAGCTTTACAATGTTTTTGGATATCAATCCTGGAACTGCCTGCATTAGCATTAATTATTAAAATCTACATAATTTGGTCTTCAAGAAACTGTTTTCTAAGAATTTATATAGAATTAATATCTAATATATTTTTCTAATATTAAATAAATTATATAAATTTAATTTTATAATTTTTTTTAATAAGTGAAATTTCTACTTTGCAATATCTCATCATATCTCTCGATCATTGTTATTATATTCAATCTTAAATTTACGCGCATTGTATAATTTTTTTATATCAGATTTTTTTTTTTTTTTTTTTAATTTATGTGTTCCATTATTATAATCATCTTGTTCTATTTATTCTACTCTAGTTCATATGGACACACTAAAACTCATCCAAATGCATTTCCTAATTCTGGACGCGCGATGGAAAAATCCGATAAAAATCCTCGCATTATATCGAGTTGAAAACAGAAAATGGTACGTCGCAATTTGTGCTGTAGAATCACGCGAACTTCTAATCAAAGTCTCATCAAGTTGAAGAATCGTAATGCATTTCTCTGCAGAGTTTCATTAACTTTGAGAATGGATTGAAGCAGATCGATTTTTTTTTTCTCTCTCGAACAAAAAGAGCATCTGGGTATCAAACATACAAAAAATTCAATTTTTATTGAAGTTTTATTATAGAACTGTGAATAAAGTTTCGATGGGAAAACCGGCGTGGTTCTTAAAGCTGATGATACGCGGAAGAGATCGATCTTCTATATTCCTTTGTGATTTACATATACGAAATATTTGATAAAAGAGAATAAATATTTGATAATTATTATTCGCGGAAAATTATTATCTACGAAAAGTGCAGCGCATTTAAAAATATTTAAAGTCGTTTAAAGTTTTTTTGCCATATTTTATCGATCTTGGTAACTGCTATTATCAGCTGCGTAATGTTGATCGCTATAATTCTTTAGGGAACTAGGGAAACATATCATTTTTGTGAAAACAAATAATTAATTATTTGATTAAATTTAGCATAAAAGTAAGAGCAGTAAATACATATATAAACGTCCCAAAAAGAAAACATTATTTATATTCATGAACAGAAGATACGGATTTACGAAGCGCAACATTTGTGGACATCTTTTCATATTTTCGAGAACGGAACAGCTATAACGGTTAAGGGAAAAGTGTTCGTGGCATGTAACTTTAATGATGCACGTATTTGAGCCGGGTTTCAACGCACATCGCACGCTTTCTCCGACTAACCGGCTTAATGCAACGCTCATTTTTTTATGTTTCTTTTAATGAATGATCTATGAAATTAAAGTAATATTTGTAGAGATTCAACAGCATCGTGCGTATTAAATTGATCAATATATACTTTTGGAAACAATTGGATTGGATAAAGAGAGCACAATTGAATATAAAATAGAATAAAGAATGGAGTATAATAAGAATAGAATAAAAATATTTAACAAAATTTTGTTATACCGCTTGGAATTAAAAATAAGAGTTTTTCTAGGAATTTGAAAGAATACATGCGATGTTATTCCATAATTGTGAAACATAAATTCCCACAATTTTTAATTAAATTTTTACAGTTTATACTATGTTCTCATGAAATATTAATATTTAAAGTAAAAACACAATAACAATTTTAATGGTACGAAATTTCATAGATTTCAATCTTTTTATAAAAACAATTTGTTTAGATTGTTTATTTTTTATTCCCTGATATAATTAGATACGGAAAAGTGATGCAATGGACAATACATATTGAAAAGATCGTTTTTGCCTTTGTCGTAAATACCTGATATAATGCACAAAAAATTTTCTGTATATTCTTTCCGGCGCGAGAATATATCCAATAAAAAATCTCTCGTGTTTCACATAAGATACGCGTTCACGATGGAAATTGTAATTGAACGATACCCCGATTTGCCGTTGTATGCAACCGATTTGCAACTGGGACATCACGTCAAAAAAGAGCGCAAACAACCGCAACGTCCCCTCTGCTCGGTTTTAAATCGATGAATCAGAAGGTTGTCGAGGAAACCACTTCACCCCATGTGAAACAAAACATACAATCGAATGCAGCATACACGAGTGACCCTACAAATTCACCTGCCTTTGATTCCGAGTCAACTTGTCACAATGATTCATATACTGCGCTTAAAAATTGCAAGAAACGCGGAACATAATAATTTTTTTTTACATTTTTAGGCGCATATATTAATATTATAAAATATCTTGAAATATTATATCGCAGAAATTGTTCGATTTATTTAACGCTGAATTTTATATTTGAATTACCTAAAAACAGCGATTATTATATTTGCATTTGCTTTATTGTATACGCAGTTATAGTTTATATTGTATATTGACATTTATATTTAATAAAAAATGTTAAAATTTTTACTAATAGAGATATGAAAATAATTACTTTTTTTAAAGGGAGGGAAAGAAATCATAATACATTTCACAATACATTTCGAACGGTATTATCACTGATAATTATTTTGTTTTGTTATATATGTTATTTTTTATTTTATGATTATTTTTCCCCTTGTTTGAATATTGTAATTAACAATCAGTGTGGATGCAGTTAAGAATGCAATAATGATTATATCCAAAGGTAAAATTTTCACGCACGAAGTGATATTCATTATTTTTCATTATTCTTCCGGTTCTTATCGTTTCACCGGCAACCGAATTACGGAATTTTCGCAAAACCTCTCGGAACTAATTATGGATTAACTGACAATACGCATGATGGAACCAATTAAGCTTGATTACCCGAAACATCGTTAGAAATTCCGCGTGGTCGGCGATCCTTTTATCACGAAAGTGCTCTGGAGAAATTGATGCCAGAAACCCGGTGTGAAAGCGAAGTGATACGTATGTAATTTAATCTTGGGTCATTGACACCCACAAAATTTTTGATTCATTTTCTATAAACAAGATAACAATATATTTCTTAAATAAAAAAAAACATTAAGTATTATTATTTTGATTATATATAATCATTTTGTATTTTTTTCGTTGATGGATTTATTAATCTTTTCTTATATTAGAGATTGAGTTTTCTTTAATTAAAATATCTAGACTCAATTATAAAATGTCGATTTTTTAGTTATATATTTGATTGATAATTTAAAAATTTTCCGAACTCTTTAAGATAATTAGGTACTATTTTCTTTGCTATAATATTTTTAAAAAAATTTAATTATTCTCCTTTCTCAGAAAAATACTTTTACTAGCTATGAGAATAATTTTAGACTAGTTTAATACTCAACATCTACATATTTTCAATATCTATGTTTGCTATATCAAAATATCTTTATATATTTTCTATAATAATTTATGAATATAGCAAGCAGTTTTCAAAATCAGGTCTTGAATGGACCAGGAAATCATATTTAATCGAGGAATCGCTCTTACTTAATCTGGCTATCGATTTTAATGCTATCGCACTTCAAGGCTGGCTGCTTCCTTTACGTAACGTCGCATTTGTCGTGAATAAAAAAACATTGCCCGTGTAATAAACTTATTATTACATAAGCGAGAATCTTCACGAGACCGATTGCAAATTGTGTCTAAATCGAAGGCACACACAACAGTTGGAACTCAATCATACAAAACGTTCATATTGATAAACGTTCGCGTCAGCATCTCATTAGAGCAATTTCGATAAGCAAACTACGAGTTTATATTTAAATCTCAGGCGATCTACTATGTCGTTATTTGTTAAACAAGACGGAAAGTAGGTCCGATTATTCCGGTAAGTTGCATGATTTTTCCCCGCCGATTCAGAAAGGTCAGGAAACGAGGCCACAGGAAGCGACAGGAAGTTACACAATAGAGAATATGCTCTTGTTCTCACAGGGGAAATATATATGCTGATAATATTTTCAATGAGGACTCGATTCTCGTTACGATCTCGTCGAGTTCCTCTCATCTCTCGTAGAAAACTCCCGGATCTTTCATACGACTCTGAATTACAAGAGTACTTTTTAAAGAAGCAGCACGCTTAAAGAACGCCGTCAAAGAGCTTGTGACATGGTGAGATTACGAAAGTATATTCTTTTGATGGTCGCGAAATTATATATATGTTGGCACCTCGCTACGTTAATCCGATCACGTCGCGTTAAACGGAGATAGACATATGCCCGAGCGGAACTTAACGAGAAGATCCGCTGTAAAATTAAACGACACCACACCACACCTTAAATAATCCAGGGATATTTCGAGACGACGATAAACGTCACAGCGTAAGATCGTTTCGTCGACGGATCTCAATACTCGTGAAACTACTCGTCTTCTCTTCAAATATTGAGTGTTTGAATTGGAAAAATACGCAAATTTCGCATACAAATTAGAGGAAAAATATTTATGTAGATATATTTATCAATTTTTTCAAATATCAGACAGTTAAATGATGATAACTAAGTAAAATTTGAGATTTCTAATTGTAATGTATTTAGCGCGATAAATTAAATTACAATGATTCAATAAATACAGTTTGTAAACCAAATACAGATTATCAAAGTCCGGAGTCTCGTCAAAATTGTTTCATGCGTTTCGCAATAATTTACATTAATCCAAATTTTTCATTAATTTAACAAAATTGATTAACGATAAAGATATAGTAATGTATCGATAAAAAATTGAGAAACTCGCCAAATAAGAATATCAGAATATGAATTTAAATATCTTTCGTCTTACGCAATTTTATTCTTTAAGATTTATTATATTTCTCGATGCATTGTTCATCATTTCTTCATTAATAGAGAATTAATATCGAAATAGATAAAATTAAATAAATAAACTAAACATATATAAATGTCTTAAAAATTTTAATTAAAATTAATTTATATCGCTGTTATCATAATTCTTCTCAGGGTGAACATTTTAACCGATTATAATTTACCTCGATCCCCCGATATCCTGGTCGACGAACTCCATCGTCACTTGGCAGTAGACAATCTTGACAACGTACATTGCGACGCGCGTCGCGATCCGAGCCGCTACGGCACTTTACACTGACGACACTCCGCGATGCGAATGATTTCCAATGTGCAGATGACACACGCGGTTTGTCAAAGCCCCTTGTTCCGTACTGTATGCACGTGTGTATATGTATTACGAACCAAAAGGACGGAGTAGGAGGAAGATAGAGAGACACAGAGAGAGTGAGAGAGAGAGAGAGTGGTATTCGGATGCGCGAAGACGGATATCCGGTGTTCCGCTACTACGATCACCATAACGCAATAGCACTGCGCGGTTTTCGTGCTAATTAAAATATTACGGTATCGTGCGGATTATTTAATTCGAATCGATATCATCAAATAATTTCCCGATACCGTTGATCCACCGTCCTTTGAGCCTGTAATCTAATCGCCATTATAAAAGAGTGAAGAGACTTTTGTTGCAACAAAATTAATTATGGCAAATATTGTATATGTTTGATATCCCATAATATAGATCTACTCGCCCTTTACGCTAATAATATCTTGATATTATAGTTTTTATTTATGCATAGAAATATATTCTATAAATATTATTACTGAAATTGATACGTAGGCGGTTCCTATGATTTATTGGCAATATTGCGACTATCGATACGCAATATATGCTGCGAGTTATATATATATATTTTATTCCTCAATTGGGAATATAATTCGGTAAACGTGAATACTATAATTTAGGAAGAAAAATGATGTTTGAATCTATTTGAAACATAATCCGCGAGTTTAGCTCCGAAATAGTTTTGTCAGTAAAGCTCTATTTGAAATTATATTCAAACTTATATTTATACAAAGCATTCTGGCTAAATTATGAAAACATATTCGCGAAATTATTATTAATATTTTTCACGACAAAAATATTGATTTTGTACACGTTGACAAAATTACAAGACAATATCAATATAATTTTTCGAATCGTTCATTTGGAAAAGGATTTTAGCATAATTGGCATATATTGCTCGCAATTAAATGGCAAATTGCAACTCATGTATGTAAAACTATTTCCTTGATTCTCGAAATAGAATGGGGATTTGCGGGTAGCATTTTACGGAATATCTCCTTGTTTAGAAATGAACGCCTAGTTTATACAGACGAAGTCGTAATTAGACCACAACCGTGTTAATAAGCGTTGCCTGACCGTGGCAATATACACGGCAGTAATTAACTAATAACTATTACTAATCGTGACGCATCGTCTCGGAAAACCACGAAACCAACGCACTTCTAGATTCTCAAAACGAAGAGCTCGGAGCAGAACGCGCAGAAAAAATTTTCTCTCGACTTTTAAATTATTCGTGTCAGCCTTGTCCCGGTTACAGCTATTTTATTTCGGTCTTTGGGATCGCTTTGCGGAGAAGTGTCCGAAGGAAAGCTTCATCTATCGCTATTTTAAAAACAGTCGCACGAAGGACACCCACAATTATCGCAACTGTGAAAGGAATTTCGTTGAAGAAGAACAAATTGAGAGTTAGTTTCGTACTTTCGCGATGGAAATCATCTTATAATTAGTGGAACTTTCTGACGCTTGAATAATTAGTGAATCGCCGGCCCAGATAGAGAGAAATATTCTCCAGCATGGGCATTAAGGTTTCTTCATCAGTCTTTAAGATTACTCGGAGACACAACGCGAGTAATTAATTATACATATAATACATAGTTTTTATTAAGATTCTTGGATTAGCGTCATAGGAAAAGTCAACTTAATAAATCAACTTAAAAATTAAGATTGATACTTATCCATCGTGTATCCCAAGTATCTATATCGATCGTATATTTCACATAACTCGCATACTTTGCATGCGTTATTAGAAACCCTGTTACTCACCGATGGCACTTCTGCCGCTGTCGTTCCTGTACCCATAACGCCTCGCCAAGATTATGAGTTCCACTTTGCACACCGCCCATGGCCGATCGCGAAGAGACCTGATATAATTTAATATTTAATGCTTGAGTGATGTCGAGAGTATTTTTTTATATTTAATATTTTATATTTTTATATATTTTTTTATTGTTAAATATTTTGCAAATGTTTTCAAAAGTCGCGGCGATAGCATCATTTTGACAGTACGCACCTTACTTAAACACAACTTGATAAAACGATAAATTGTGCTGAATACGCGACATATCTCATATATGAAAATATGATGACATTATATTGTATATATATATCTTTTATTATTGTAATGACATACTAATTATTATTTATAATCGATTATTAATTTTTATTTGAAATGCATACAACTGATATTCAAATTAACGGTTAAAGGAATTGTTTCGGATAAATGATAACGTATTAACGTCATTATGAAAATTTATAATTAATTATTCAATGGGTTTGATACAGATCGTTACACTCGTCCTGAAGCCATTATAAATTTCGATAAAAGTTTCGAAGTTCTAAAGTGTAATATCCATTTATAACATACTCAGAATTGCATTAGAAAAGAGCGTTGCTAGTAACAAAAACTTTAGCTATAAAAGATTGAAAGGTACAATTACTACTAAATAAATGTACAGTTCCTTCCCTCTTATATGTACGTATGATTTATGATATCTCGACTCACTTTCCAATTTGTGTTAAAAAATCCCGTTAAAAGTTTATGATATAGCGTTAAACTTTTTTAACTTTCTTGACATATGAATAATAGAGAGAAAGAGATGCGTTTGTTAATAGTGATTTATATTCGTAATGCACAAACAGCCGATGTAACATTTCGTACATGTTTAAACAAAACTGATACCATCGAAACGATGATGTAAATCCAATGTTTTTTTCTGCTCTGTTTGGCTATGTAATAGAAACCTATATCGCATACACAATAACGTGAAAGGCATTTAGGGGCATATTGTCAAGCTCGTTTTCAACATGTTTATTCGGTGTTTAACGAGTACGTACGAGATTATCCAATTTTGTCGACAGACTGAGCACGGCGCTATGAAATTTAATGGGGGCAATGCATGTATTCGCGAGATACATATTGAATGCCCTTAAAAATGGAAGCATTTCAAGAAATTGCAAGCAAAACTAAAGCGAAAGGCCCGTCTGGCGCATGTGTTACAACTCGAGCGTAAAGACATTTATGATGAAGCTCCCTTCTCGTAACTCTCGTCTACGTCTTTCTCGTGTATGTATAAATTTTTAGTCAGCCCGTTTCTCGTATCAAGACTTGCTACTAGATGACACTAGCGTGCAGTTTTCTCGTGAATAAAATCGATCTAGGAAGGATATATAACGAGAACCGTACGAGAGATACGTTTATTGCGAACCGAGGATGTTCCAACGTTAACTTTTTCCAGAAAGGGTCTTGACCGTCAGGTTTAGACCTAATAAAATTATTAAAGCAAAACGTGTTCTATTTTTCCTTTTTGATAAATTTCACGATTAAAATATTTTATTCTTTCTTTCGGAAATTATACCGCACTCTACTTCAATGAAATGTCGTGGTAATGATTCGTAACGGTGGGGGTATTTCGATAGTAGAGATTAAAGTATTGTATTTTTCGGATTGATTTGTAAAAATTTAGATTTTTTAATTCAGAGTCAACGCAACATATTTCTATATAGTATTTATTCTGTGTTGTATTTACTATTTAATTTTATGTATTACTGAAAGACAATAATTAAAAAAGTATATTACATATATATATATATATATATATATATAATCGCTTGGTTGAAAGCATTAAACTAAATATCACTCATCCATATAAGATATTTCGAGCTTATACTACTTTCGAAAGGAAATCTCTGCATCAAATATTTTATATTTTTTCATGGAAAAAAAATGTTTACTTATATATATAAATATATATATTATAAATAACTAAAAATGTATACATTAGATATTTTTAAAATGCATGATTTTTTAGCGCCCCCCACGGAACTTATAATTTTAAAATCTTGGTTAATATTAATTTTTTTTTTTTTTTTTTTTTTTAGTTATAATATTTTACATTTATATATTTCTCCCTTAATTTTATTATAAAAATAATTATATATAATAAATCAAACATTTTCTTCCATGAGAAAATATAAAATATTTGATGCAGAGAGATTTTCTTTTGGAAATGGTATAAGCTCGAAATGTCTTACATGGATAAGCGATATATACTACTGTCTAATACTTTCAACCAAGCGATCACGTACATCCACCTGCAGCGTCAAGTATCCTAGAGTCATATATTATTTACATACCTAAGATGCCATGAGGATTCACGTTACGAAAAATCGAGTTGTATATTTTAATTGGCTAACGTTACGTTCATTTTGCATATTGCTTCGAAATAAAATAGCAAAAAGTTCTTTAAATCTTTAAATAAATCTTTAAATCTACAGATAGATATTTCGCAGATTTGAAAATTGAAAAGTCAAATATCAAAGAATATTAAATATTGAATTACGTAAAAAAGAAAGTAAATTTTAATTTTATATTTTTAAAGATACGATATTTTCATAGAAGCTACTATCAAGATATCCCAAACGTCCCAGACAATGATCACTATATCTCATGTGGTAGAGTACGATAGCATAATTTTTCCAAAAGAGGAAGTGAAACTGCAACATGTCAAATACGGTTACACGCAAACTGCCAGTTACGATCCACAGACACACACACACACACACATACGACCCCACAAGATTACGTTATTATCACCGCGAATTGCATGATATACGAATAACGGACTCGTCGGTGAACGATGAAAGAATAAAGATAATAATTCCGTGCTTAAAATTCTGGTAATACGGGATTTCTCAGAGCTGGATTTAACTCACGCAATGCTTATTAATTATACACGGTTATACGCTTTTTTCGTTCGACTTTATAAAATATTTTACCACATGTCAACATATCAGTAACTTTCTAGAGAATCATCGACGCGTAAATCTCTTCATAATTTGGTTGAAAGTTGGACGGAAATTTTTAAAAAGCATATAAGAAAGCTCGTATATGAAAGATGTATATGAAAGATTTTTTTATAATTTTAGAAACACATTGCCTATCAATTTTTTGAATTATCTATCAGACGCGCGAAATCTCAAGAATATATTTCATTATTTGTGCATACATATATTATATAGAAGTTTACATTTAAAAGATGATGCTTAAAAGATGAAGTTTATATTTAAAAGATGGCTAACAATTAAATAGTGAATTAAAAATTTTTATTATTATTTACATTATTATTTTTATATTCACTCTTTAATTCTACATAACAGTTTTAATATTAAAAACATAACTATATTTATACAGAAATTAAAGGTTTTTTTTTTATTTTTATTTTATTTATTTATTTCAACTGCGTATGCATTTGGTTCATTATGAATAAAATATTCGGAATGTATAATATTCCCAGCAAATTATATTTCAGAAAAATAGCTGTAACTAGATTTAATAAAACATAAAAAACTAAATAAACATATTTAAATCGAAAGGTTTAATGCAAGAGTGGAATAAATCTATATATTTTTTATAAGGTCCGTTTTAAATATGAAATAATGTCTAAAATAAACATTATAGTTTATGATATTACCTTTATATTTTGCCCTTAACCCTTCAATTTATAATCCTAACCACGCGATTACTCTAGTGCTAACGGCAATGGGTCCTCGGGAATATCATAAGTTATGAGCGGTCAATCTCATAAATATCCATCTACCTACCCTTGGGAAGTTCCCTTGGTAATCGTCAGTCGTACATCTCCGAGCAATAAAGCAAAATCGAGGTCTAGAGAAGTTTGAGGGAGCGTCGAAATATTATTGCGAAAAAAAAAAAAATAACTACGTCGCCTTAGTTCCACGTTCGCGTCACTTATTAATTGAGCAGGATCTTACGATAGACTGCGGCGGCACAGAAAACTTCACCACCGCATCGCACCACGGACAATAGAAGAAGGGAGGCGAGCGGTTAGGTGATGGTAAATTTCTTACCACTTCCACACCTGTGTATGCCAACCTATTACCGGGTGATGCACATGGATCGCCGTGTTCGCCGATCGTGTGTCATGTGCGTGGGGGCGCATTAATTGTCGGACGTTACCTGTCCGTTTAAAGAACACGCAATTATCGCGGCATTAAATTCCTATCCGAGTTGCAGTCAATCACTACCGATCGCTCTTTAAGCGTCCTAAATATAATCGAGAGATCCTAGCTCGTTGTTGTTTCCCTTTCGGGACAAGAACTCTCCATGACAAACGATTAATGATTTTCTCATAGATTTTCCTCGCCAATAAAATGATATTGCCGACGAATGATATGATATTATGCATATAATATTATATAGATAGAGATATATAATATTATAAATAATATTGTCAATATAAATGTTATTTTATATATAATTGAAGTAAGAATATATTGTACGATTGTCATATTTTGATGTATTGTACGATGCTATTATAATACACACAGTTCCATAAAATAAAAAAGATAATGTATAATTTTTTTTCAAAAGGGATTACATATTTTTACTTGCAATAAAAATTATATCTTTAATCATATAAAAATAATTACAACGATCGTGATCAGAGAAATAGCATCTTGATATGTAATTTCCAAATTATTGATTAATCATGTTCAATGTAAAATGTATCGTAATAATATATGCACTTGTATCTTTTGCAATACATTTATAAATTATTCGATCAGAAATATTAATTCTTCCGCTTCATCGTTAATCCATCACACGCTTTAATTTCTTGTATTTCATAATCTCAGGCGTGAAAAATTCGCATTTCTGTTTGAAAATTTTTAGTGCTGTTTATTAAAATTTCATCGTTTTTATTAAAAGCTGGAGTTTCTGTATTGTTTTTTCTTTAAAGGTATTTACACAATACATACAAATTTTTGAAATTATTTTTAAAACATATTGGTTCATATGATTTTGCATATGTGCATCGCGAAAAAATGCATCTTTTAATTTTAGCTAGAGTTTATATGTTAAATTTTTTATTTATTTATTTTATTTACAAAATATATCGATTACTTGCTAATCCTTTATCATCTCATCTATCGTTCGCAGTATCCTTCAGCAATTTCAATATTCTATGATGGCGTAACTCTTGCAATTAGTCGCTTATTGCTCTATTTGCCAGTTTAAAAATTATAATGACAAATTTGGAAAGAAAAACTTACGAAGATAGCTCTTGCGCCTATAGATGCATTTTTAGAGATCGTTAGCGCAAGCGGATTAATGCTTGGTTCCGTTCTGCTTACAGCGGAAAGACCTAGGTCGTCTCGTTCCGTTCTCCACACTCTAATACCTTCTTCATATCAACGGCTTGTAACCAGGTTAATACACACAGTCTAGCTCTCAATTGCGCGATTATCACGCGAACAAAATCGCGGATACATTGCGTTTTACCGATCCTACATATCTTTCTTCTTTTGTAGTTCTGAAAAATGCATGGATACATTTAAATAATCATTCAAACAAAATTTTTCGAATAACGATTAGATTGAGAATTTAACGTAGAACATGTTGCATTACTTTTTATGTAAATAATAATAGTTGAGGCAATATTCTTATCGATTTTGGATTTTTTTATAACTTGTTTTATTTCATTTAATTTGCAATATCCTCATCAGAGATATTTAGTAAATTAATTAATTGAGAGAAACAGATTGTGCATCAGAAAATTGTTCGACGAGCTGTTCCGTTATATGAAAGGTTGAAATTATTTTTAATAGATTTATATTGCACAGATATAACTTTAAGTATATACAATGGACAACACAGATAAAAAGCAAGTATGTAGCGTGTAACTAATGTTTAATGTGTGCTTTTATAATTGCGTATATTCGCATATTTCCATTGCCTCGATGGCGAACGATGTTACGTTCCGTTCTGCTACGTTATAATTTTAATTATTGTACATAACTAACAATTAACATTCTTTTGACATTATTTAATCGAATTGTCAGGAATAAATTAATTTAAATATTGATTGATCAATTAAGTTAAAAAAAAATTGATATTAGTATAATTTAATACTATTGAATAGAAATACCGATAAAATTAAAGTTGAGTATCGCTCGAAGGCTCGCAATGCTAAATTTCATGTTTGAACTCGATATCTCCCATCCGAATTTTCAACAATGGATACGAACAATCCATGATACGATTATACGCATGTACACATGCGTACTTTTCTCAGCATGTGTAAACTGTATTATGTTTTTGCTAATCGAGAGATATTCGCATGATGCGTGCAATCGAGTGCACACATATGGATGTAAAAAATATGCTAGAAATGATTATTAACAGATTTTCGAAAAAAGCTTTTATATATATTTTACGTATTGTTTTAAAAGAATAAAATCTTATAAAAATATTCACGGAATCTAATAAATTTTCTTCACAAAACTTGTTAATTTTATTCATAGTAAAGGCAATTATGTCTTATTTTGCGTGAAATATATATATATATATATATATATATTCTGTAGATTCGGATGTCACTGTGACATATTACAATGGGCTTCCCAGAATCACGGTACCTCTTCCATCTAGAAGAGAAAATTGCTCGTTCACCATGAAGCCGATAACACATACAGTCGGCAATTTTTTAGATATGTTGAAGACAGAGGATCGTGGCATCGATCGAGCATGCATAACATCGTTAGGTGAGATATCGTATCAATCATTCTCCTTAGTGGCTAATTAATAATTAAAGTATTAGAGACGGAATCGGATAGATCTTTATATAATAATGCAAGATAAAAGTTTTGATCGTTTTTCAGATGGTGTCAGGATATCTTCCAGTAATACGATAGAATCGCTTTTAGAAGAGGATTTCAAATTAATAATAAATAATAACGAATATATTGTTTCGCCGCCGATTCAAGAAAGGTGCACGATAGTGAGTTATCACATAAAGACTCGTCTTTTGTCCGACTTTGTATTTTTAATACAATTTTTATATAATCTAGAAATGCGTAGTTGTGGGAATGCTCTGTTTAATGATTGATTCGAATTTTAAACGAGCGATATTTTGGCTAATCATAATTTCCACACTCGGCGATATCTTTTATTACAGTTCACATATTTTCTTTGTCGAACCAAATGTAAACTTACAAGTATCACTATACATTTCTCACTTTCGCAGGAGGATCTTCAAAAACTTGGAGATATACAAGCACTTATCGCACAACTGTACGAAGCGTTTCACGTACGAGAATATCAAGTCGATATGGAAAGATCGGTTGTGGCCGAGCTGGAAGATATTAGATTACAACTAATACCTTTAGAACAGGTGGAAATGTTAGAATAATATTTCATATTATAGATTGCGCGACATACACACACGAGTTATATACGAGTTGTATACACAAGACATGGATATATTTATGTGACAGTACATAGGTTTGTTAATTGATTTAATAGTAATTAAACGAAGCGCATGCATCGATTACCTTTCCATCGTAAACGCGCATAAATTAGTTTAAACGCGACCGCATTCCTATTTTGTCAATCTTTTCTCATATACTACGTGTCGGTTTTACGACTCTTCTTAATTGCCATATTCTTCTAATTAGCACACTCGTATCGCGCTTCGCACACGTGACTGAAGAAACAGCAATACTTTTCTAATCCCTTCGTGCGAATTTCACTTGCTATATTCGCTATTATGCAATGTCAAAAGAAGAGAATTTCTATAAAATATTTCTTACGTCTTTTCTTTTCTTTCTTTATGAGATTATAAAGCAGAAAAAATCATATCACTTTAGCTTCCACAATTCTTCCTGATAAATTTATCCATCTCTGATATTATTCATACATCTTTTTTTTTAATTACATATAGGATATGATAGAAAATAAAATATATATTTTTACTAACAGAAACACCTAGATACACCTAGATGAATTTTATATTCTCTTAATTGTTTTAGAAATTGCTAGAAATACAAAATGCTGCTTATAAAAAAGCGAATTTTTTTATCTGGACGTTCCTAATTATGATGTCAATCCAATTTGGAGCATTAGCCAGATTAACCTGGTGGGAATATTCATGGGATATAATGGAGCCCGTCACTTACTTCGTCACTTATGGCACTACTATGATGTGGTTTATTTATTACCTCGTCACCAGACAGGTTGATTTTATAATAAAATATACACGTAGAAATCTATAACATTACGAAAATTATCAAAAATACATTATATAATGTTAAAACTATATATAATATTATATATATATGACATCGACACAAATCAATTATTTTTCTTTATACAGGAATATATGCTGCCGGATGTGTTGAATAGGCGTCATCTCATAGTACTTCATAGAAGAGCACGAAAGATCGGTCTCGACATTAACTTGTACAATTCGTTAAAGAATCGAGCTTACGAATTAGAAACCACTCTGAAAGTTATTCGCGGTCCTTTATATGACTATAAGATGCAATTGGAGCGAAAGCAACGCGCCAGATCCAGCTCTAGTAGCAGCTCAAGATCACCGAGTTCCTCGCCTAGTCCCAGTCCTAGCCCCAAAAGAGATGTTCCTAAAATCACGTCAGAACTGAACGCTTCGAAGAAACATCCCGATGAGGGATCTAAAGTTTAGTCAAGGTGGATGAAAGTTGGATCAAGGTTTGTCAAATTAAGTTCAACGTAGAATGTGCGATAAAAAACCATAGTAACGAAATCAACGATTACGAATCGCTTAAGTCGGCATTATCTTTTTCCAACGAAGTATTGGATATATTCAAAAGAGACTTTTTCAAGTCGCGCGATGCACTCAGGGGAATTTTTAAATCCGCAAAGTCAGTGCTGAACGCGATCAGATTGCAAAACAAAGGGGAATGTAATTTATTTTTGTGTTTGTGTGCGTTTGTGCAAAGAAATCTAGAATGATATCTTCAGATCTCGATTCAGTCTTCCAAGTATCGGCGGCAACCCTCACCACGCGTATTTCACAGGCATTAAAATATCGCGTTTATCGAATGCTCAATGCTGTCGACGTGTTTGGAAGACGTTAGAGAAAAATATAAGAGATAATTATACCAGGCATCATAAATGTCATAATAATCGCTAAATGAACAGTCTTCGAACCAGCTAGCACTTTGACAGAAGAGAGTAACATTTCACAAAACTTTTATAAAAGTTTTATAAAATAAAAGATGTTTTATTTGAAATACAATATGGTCAAAATGACGTATGTCAAATATGACGCGTTTTTTGCTAAAAATACATTTGGCAAATATTAAGGCATTTATGATGTCCAGTATATGTTAGCTTAGTGTATGCTATTTTGATTAACTTTTTGTTGTATGTATTGTAATTGAAGGGTTATTTCCTGAAATATGTCAACGGATGATGTTGTAGATTATATTTAATCACTGGCCAATTTCTCAGCACCAATCCAATCATTATCTCTCATTCTCGGCCGAATTATATTATAATAAATCTCAAGGCAGCAGTGCTGTAACTTGAAACTATATGATTATATGATAATGATGACAGTAATTTTTGCGCACTGGTGCAGACTAAATACAATTGACTACAAAGTTATTCAAAATTATAATATAAGTACGTTGACCAATGAAAATTTGGTAGTCGATTTATGTACACAGTAAAATTTATGTACATCGGTTTTTAGTATACATCTGTGCGCACTAATACTTACATTCAATCGAATTCGCTATAAAAAATAAATAGCAATTTAAAAATTAATTGACAAGTGATTATTCTGTCACTACAATATAATATGCCTCGCGAAAACTGTGAGAAGAGAAGAAAATTGATCTTCTGAAATGTAAAGCCATGTTAAGTGTAAATTATGTTTATAATTATGTATATAAAAAAATTAAATTATATATATATTTCATATACATAATTATTGTATATATATATATAACATTATATAATTTTATTTATATAATAAATTATAATATTTTATATACAGTAATTATATGTATGTAATATAAAAAAATGTATAATGTGTACACGCAAATATCTTGCTTGAGAACAAAACGATATAATGAAAAAATTGTAATATATTAAGGAACTGCAAAATATAATTATAATTATATTTTTTTTGTAAACTGTAAGGTAATCTACAGAAATACTGTCTTTTATTTATATTATTTAATGTTGTGTCCAACAAAAATATATTGAATATTTTCCTAAATTTTAAATTAAGTGGATACACATAAGATTTTTATTCTGCAAATATTAAAAGTAATTGAAAATCTTATTGAATTACAACAATTATAGATATATTATAATTTGATGGGAGATATACAATTATTAATGAATACTAAAATCATTTTATGCATAGTATTAAATAATGCTGTTGACTATTCACAAAGTGGTATTATGATATATACATCGACATTGATGTTATTGTATATATACAATTTTTCATAAAGTCAACGAAATTGCTAATCATTAATAATTAATGCATTTCAATAACATCACATTGTAAATATCAATATATATATACATTGCTATCCTTTCTTCTCATCAATTTCATACATGAACATTAGCATAGATAAAAAAAAATCCATCCGAAAAGACATTAGTGACTCGAAAAAATATAACGAAAGGTAGGTTAATACATTCGCTTACGTATCTTATCATGTAATTACCAAAAATATTTAATGTTCTTTCAAAACTATAAACTTGAACTTGAACTTGAAAATTTCTAGTTTTCAAACTCTTTATTGTAGAAAATCGTTGATATATGGTCAGAAAGGTCGTAACAAAAAGCACTTATACTCCTATCACTTTAGCATTATCAATGTTCTTAATGAAAGCACACGAATAATGCTACTATTACTATGCTATTACATACCATTTTCATGCGAGAATATTATAATATAAAAGAATCATACATAGATTGTACTTCTAAACTTATAAGACTTCTTCTTGCTTTCATAAATATCTATCCGTCCGTGAAAATAGTTTGTTGAATCTATAACTGGTTTCATTTCTTTTGTACTTATACGTTAATAAGGAAGTTCGATAGAATAATGATTGTTAGGTTATAATTCATATGTTAACAAAATCTTTAAATAAAATCTCGACTTCTCAATTTTAAATTTCTGATTATGATCTTCTATAATCATTGAAATAAATTAAAACAAATTTATTAAAAAAAAATATATATATATATATTCAGAGAAGTGAGATACAACGTACCTTATTTTGAATTTTTTATGTCACGTAAAACTGTTTTTTTATGTATCACACTATTACGATATTAAAATGTATGCCACATTTCAAACATAAAAAATAGGCGATCCTAAATTAGGGATATTAGGAATTAATTAAAATTTACTGCTAACACATTAGATGCCAACGCTTTTTTACAACAGGAAAACGAAGCATAAAAAATATATTTAGAGCATCTCTATCTTAATCACTCTTTAGTGAGCTTATATATCTTATTTCCTATAAGAATGTACGTTTCGAACGAAGAGTTAAAGATCTTTATATTGTTTGTAGTGGAATAAGAAGCATAATATTATCTAGAGTAATATGAATGAAAGTATCACTTTCCTATTTCTGATTGTCTCACCGCACAGTTATTTTCCTAAAATATTTTGTACTCTATTCTTAGAAAGAAGATATTTCGTATATATATAAAAATTTTTGTACATATATAAATATATACATATATATACGAACATATGTACATTACGCACATGTTATTTTGCGAGTGATATTGCCTTAGTGCATTTCTCATGTAAGCTTCAATGCCTAATTCTCGATTGATGCATCAATAGATAATCAAAGCTAATTACATTTGAAAAAAGGCTATTATATATCTATTGTATATCTGATGTAAATGTTAAGAGAAAAAAAATAACTTGTAAAATGTTCACGTTAATTATAATCACTAATCTTTGATGCCAAGTACTCTATTTCATCAAATTGTCCAAAGAAACGAGAACCAAGTATCAAAATTCATTTGATAAAAATTACTTCGTCATCAATTTCAATCATATTCATGTATATCTTATATCCGCATATTATTTTTTTTTAAATATGTATATCCAAGCCATCGGAAATATGTTTAATTCGACGAATTTAATTAAAAATTTTATGTATGGTAGATAAGATTGATAGATGTACCTATAAAATGATATGTAAAGGAATACACATCAAAATCTTATTTTGAAATATATGAATCTCGCAAATTCTACAATAGTATACTCAATAACAAATGTACTTGTAACCATTCATTTCTATTTTCGTTTCGATATACTACTACAGTCGATACATGAATATTTATTTGAGCGAAAATGTGTTGTGTAATTTTGCGTTCAATGTATTTACGTCTATGTGAATAAAATTGAAAATAATATATATATATATATATGCAACATTAAATCAAATTTCACATTCCATCTATGTAATTAATAAAATATTCATTCCTATAGACCTTCGATCTATTCATTTTCACATAATTTGTCTACAATATAGATGTTATTCCTTTAATAATTCCTTTCTATTTTTATATAATCTTAATAATAATTAATTTAATTACATATAAATTTTATAAATCGAATATTTATAAAGGATAACTCTCTAATATATGTACACATATATATATTAACTTTGTACATATAAAAGATATTTGTCAAACAATATATTTATTAAAAACTTATTTTTGTAAAGTCTGAGATTTATATATGTAAAAGTATTTGTATATATCTATATATACATATATCCGCGATTCGACTATTTTATTACGTGTTTTCAATCCGAATCATATTTAGATCGTCGAAAAGTCGGACGATACAGCATTGGACAAAATATATTTATTTTTAAATATTTTTATAAAAATAATTGTTGCCAAGAAAGAGAGAGAGAGAGAATTAATTTATTATTAATTGTATCAAATTATTTCTCGATATTTGTCGTGATCGCATTTAGACGAGAAATTTGAATACTAAGATGGCAAAACATCACGCGCAGCTAATAAAACATTAATAAATTCATAATATTTCTTCGCAATTTTGATCCACAATTATATGGATCTAGCACGTACATGTACCAATCGGCTGTTTTACCATGGCACCGAAAAGTGAATCTGGTCATGTAGTCTCGCTGACTTTAAAATGAATTTAGTTGACGCTACTGTAGAGCTACAAAAGCGCCTTATGAAAAACGATGGCGTGACCCTTCTCAGGTTTCTCATTGCTTATAGCTTATACATATACGATTCACTTTTGTACAAGTTTATGAACGACTGATATTTTTGGCGGTATTTGATATTTAACCTAACGAAGTAGTGTGTGTATATAAATTGTCCAAAAGAAATTCAAAAAGAACACTGAAGAATTTAACAAAGATGATCATACCGATTAAAAAGTAAATCTTTTTTTGACGTATTTTTACCAATTATATATCTTAAAACGGATTATTTATCATAAGATATGGACAACTTTCATTATAACATATAAAAGTCTATTTTCGCTATTTTTTTAGAAATGGAGTTATAGAAGATTGGGCTATCGTAGATTTGCAAGGTGATTTAAAATTTGAAAGAACCGAAAATTCAAATGATCAACTAATTGGCGACCTTCATTTTACGAAAGCTGGAATACCTATTTTGATTATCGGAATTCATGTGCTACATGGGAAGGAAATAACACTTGAAAAACCTTTAGTTGTATTAGAAAGGCATCGTGACAATGTAAGAGAAATCGGAGAGGAAGATCAAACAGTAAAGACGGAATACACTGTAAAGGCTATTGTAAAGAAGAAACTTCTATTTAAATCAAGACCAAAATCTATAGTAACTAATATTCCGAAACCATGTTAACATATACATTTGTATCACTTATGAATTTAACTGTATAATGCTTAAGAAACATTTTAATTTCTTATTGATTTAACAAAAGTAATTTTATTAGTCCAATTATGTTAATACTTAATAATACAAGGTTAAAATATAATACTAAATTTAGTATTAAGCTTAATATATTTTATTAATCTTTCATTTCACCCTCTTCATCCGATTCCTCTACCCCTCTTATATACATGATATTGTTACACCTAATTAAAATTTCTCCGAGATTCCCCGTGCAGTTGCCATCAATGTGTTCCTCGGTATTAGCCAGCTGTAAATTCATATAACCGTCCACAGAAACTAGATAACCTTTGTATTCGTGGCCCCATTTTAATTTTACCATGACTGGTTTCCCAGTCAAACCATTGAGGAATGGTTTAGGATTTATTGGCATTGTCGCAGCCATGGTAGATTCTGTAATATAAATTTTTTAAAAACATGTGGCACGTAACAAATTAGCGTTTGCAATCTGCATTCAATATATTTATAATCAAACCATATATATATATATATATATATATATATATATATATATATATATATATATATACACACACACACACACACACACACACACACACACACACACACACACACACACACACGTACAGACTTTAATATATATTAGATATTATTAATTAAAACATATATTTACAATATAATAATATCTATTGAGAATATATCTTGGTGGCTATGATAAATTATCAGCAATTATCAGTTAAAATACATTTACGCGAATAATAAATAATATATCCCTTTTTCGAAAGTCAATTTTTAAAATTAAGTTATAAAAATATATTAATATAGATATTGTATATTAAAATATATATTAAATATAAAGCATATGTTATTTCTTATGAATATGAAATATATACATATATATGTACTTACTTCTTAAATAGAATATAAATAAAAAATTTGTTCAAATACAATTTCAGGCTAACTATAACCTCGATTACTATACACACGCTTCTGAAGAATATATCTGCACTTTGCAATCTGCAATTCTACAGCGCTCTGCCGGCTCAGTCAGCAGAGAAAAGCTCTATCCCTCTCTTCGGAAATTCGTTTGCGTAGGTTGGTACACCATACAAGTTACCATCTGCAAAAAAATAAAAATTGACAAGTTTATCTAGTTCTGGAAGTTCTGCAGTAAGAAAAAATAGAATAATATCACGCAATTGGCTATGAACTAGATAACTTTTGAGAAATCCCTAAAATATTTCTATTTCATAGAATATTTCATAGAGCCAATCGTGAGACATTGTATCTATGTGCGTTTTTGTTGGAAAGTTGCCTTTATATCGCTAAATTTGTAGATATTTTCAATCATATGTCATACGCCATGGAAAATTATTTATATGTACTTTGTTAAATCAAAACAATTATCTAAATAACTTTACTGATTCTAAATTTATTATATCGAAACGATTGTTTTTGTGTAGCGTGGCAATAATGAATATTCTACCAAAGAAAAGGTATGAGTTATCTTTGTTAAATGTATTTTTGTATATATCTTGCATATATTCTAATTAAAATTTATTCAGGTGGCATGTCCGAACGAAAGAGAATATCGCTCGTGTACGTCGAGATGAAGCAAAAGCTGCTGAAGAAGAAAAAATTAAACAAAAGCGGATTCAAAAAGCTGTATGTCTATAATAAATTATATAAAATATTGATTATTTTTTGTTATACTATTTAAAAATATTGTTTATTGATTCACTTCCTTCTCAAAATTATCTCTTATTATTGTTATGGTTATGTAATTTTTTGGTTTTTTTTTTATTAGGAAACCGAAGCGAGAATAAATTTATTAAGACATCATACAAGATCCAAGTACGATGGTCGTGAAAAAATTGACAATTCGAATGAAAAATTAGAACATGTTAACTTCTTTGCTGAGCTTGAAGATGGAAAGATTGATTACAACAAACCTAATATAGAACATGAGAGAGAAAAAAAGGAAGACAAGGAAAAATATGAAAAGCAAATCGGATATCTGACATATCTAGGGCAAGATACTAATGAAGCAACTGGAAAGAAAAATTGGTATGAGGAATTGCCAAAGAGATTAACAGATACAGAAAAGAATGTGGAAGTAGAAATTAAGAAAAAAGCTTTGAACGATCCAATAATTGATATAAAAAAATATTTGAATGTTATGCGCTCTAAATCTGTTGAAGACCACCTAAAAATAAAAATAAAGGATACTAAGAGAAAATATTCTAATTCTGATAATTCTCATTCCGATCAGGAAACTCATAGTACATGTAAGAAACATAAGCACAAAAGAAATAAACATGAGAAAAAAAAGTACAAGCATATAATGGAAAAAGAAACCAAAAGTCAAAGTAGTATAGATATAAAAAAATTAAGAACAGAGAGGATGCTTAGAGAGCAGAGCGAGAAGTTAAGAACTGAAGCACTCTTGGCCAAAGTAAGAGGTGAACCAATACCTATTATAGCACCAGAAACTCCTAAACCTGCCATAAAACAGAAATACAATTCGCAATTCTTTCCTGAAATTGCTAGACAAAATGCAGAAAGAACACCCAAATACACAAATGCTAAATAAAGTGAACAAATTTTTAAACAAGCTACTTTCATTTCCGGGAAATCCTTAAAATATAATTATTATAAGTCTAAATGTAAAACATAATATATATGGAATTATATGTATTATATATATATATATATATATAAGATTTATGTATTGTATATACACTGTACATATCGTAATGAATGATTAATAAAGTATATATAGTTAAAATTTTGTAGGAAACTCTAAATGCAAAATTATTATAAGACCTTGTAGTTTATTATACATTATTTTTTATACTGTATTTTTTTTAAATATAATTTTCTATTTTTTATATTACAAAAATAAATAAATGTATTATTTTATTTTATATATTTTTTGCAAGAAGAGTTTGATCTAGTGAATATTTCCAAAATTTCCATAAATATTGCCAATCCTCAGGTGAACAATAATTTTGATTTTGGTACCAACAGATAAATGTATTAATAGCGTCAAAAGCATTCTTTGCTGTAAGATCATTCTCTGAACTGTCATCTAAATACTCTTTATTTTCTATTTCTATTTCTATTTCTTCATTTCCTTCATGGTCGATGTTATTTTCGTAGTTTTCAGGCAAGATCACTTGATTTAATATTTCCCAGTCCTCTTGCTTTTCATGGTCATTGGTCAATTCTCGACACAAGTCATCGCTTGCATCTTGAACAGTAGAATCTTTTTCCCCATCGGTGTCTTTCTCTTCACGAACTGATAAAATAATGTCATGTCTTTCTTTAAATTTATTCAAAAATCCTGTAGAAGCTTTGAAAGTCTCTGGACCATTAAGTATTTTATTTAATTCTAATGCCTTCTTTCGCAACATTGGTCCTGTGACACGAATCCCCATGTTTTTTTCCTGGAGGTACCATTCATATAACATTTGATCAAGACGACTATTTTCAACACCTGTGCATCTTTTTTTGGACGTTTTTCCTTGACACATAATAAGTGAACTTCTTTGTTTCAACAAATTTTCTTTCGATTTCTTTATGTTTGCTATTGCCGACGTAGATACTTTATACTCCTGTGCTAGAATCACACCTTTCTCTCCTTTATCAAGACGTTCTAAAATTTTAACACGATCGTCAATGCTGAGACGTGTTTGCTTAATATGTTCCTGAAAAAAAAAATATATACAAGTGTCAGCAAAATCATTGTCAATAATTTTAATGCAATCTATATTAATGTACCTTCTTTGTTGTCATTGATTTTTTATTGTTTATACAATTGAAATTCGATATTTTTTTTATCGGAACCAATTCCTCTTAATAAATTTCTCTTAAATCTCCCCAACCTGTAACCTCAGTAAACTTAATTTCTGTTCCTGCGTTGCTCTCTCTCTACTTCACATGAAAATATCAATGTACGCATGATCAAACAAGAAAGCGAGTAAAAGAAGTGTAATAACATGATGTAGCCAATCAGATTCGCTAACTTATCTTTTTATTTTTATATTCGCCTAAATAAATTAGTCTGCATATTTTTCCAGTTATTTTCTTATCTGTTATCGGAGAATATATAGAGAATCTGCTTAATCGCGAGGAAAAAAATATATGAAAACTATTATAAACAAGCAGTTTGATTGTATATACGTATATATCATACACATATGATAATGTGTGTGTTGCACGTGTGCGTGCAAAAATTTGATATTTATGTCATTTTTTTTTTACCTCTCACATCTTAAAATGGTCTCTACTTAAGTAAATTCCTCCTGTGAGTTTGTATTTTTTTATACAATGCTTTATTTACGGCAATCTTTCCTTATTACTTTGTAATACAAATGTATTTGGAAATCTCGAACCAGACGCTCGTATGCGCGAGGTTCTTCGCGAGATACGATTTCGAATTCGAATATATTTTCGAACGTGTATTTTCTATTCTTTTTACAAATATGTCATCGTAGGAAAAATTTGATTTATCGGTATGTCGATCCCGACTTGAATTACTGTTCGCAATATTACTAGTCTTACTGTTATAACTGCTCGCAGAGATAACCTCATTATTCTATATTGATGTACACATTTTAATTTATCATTTTGTGATAGAGATATTCATAATCATCGAATATTAAAATAAATCTACTTACATATTTCGTGATACATGTTTCTATAACAGCGTATTTTTTTGTTATTCCAAATATAGATGTATTACATGAATTATATGATTAAAATATAAAATTGTAGATTGATTTTTGTGTGTGTTGGGGAATAGAATCGTGTATTATAGCAAATAATTTTGTATATCTGTATATATCAATTCATATATATTGAAATTTGTATTGCAAGCTGCATTAAAAGTTAATTGTGCAAATATTCTGAATCTTAAACGATACGTTATAATGCTTAGTTAGATCACTCTACAATCCTTATCAGCAATGAATGAAGAGACAAATCTAGACGTATCCTATTTGAGTTGTGATATAAATGGCACAAAATATATTTATAAAATTGCACCGTATCCAATGGACATGATAAAAGATACATTTAATGAAGAGCAAAATACTGATGATATTATAAAGGAAACTAAGCTGGAAAATGAACAAGAGTCAATTTCTTTAGTTTATTTGAATGGGCAAGTGTATGCGTTTCAAAATGGAGTGCTTCAAGAATTGGACACAAATCAGATTATAGAACAGACAGATTTTCAGGAAAAAGCGCTCTTAGTATCAAAGGATGTGGAAAATTGTGAGAACGAATATATCACTAATGGAAATATAATAGTTAAAAATGAACATTCTGAAGAACAATATGAAGTTACTGCAGAAGAACCAAGGAAAGATTTTGTTATAGAGGATGATAATATTAATCTTGATGATTTTGTAGAAATTGTAACTGCTTTTAAATGCAAGATATGTGCTTATATAACTCAAAATAAAATTCAATTATTAAGCCATATTCAAAAAATGCATCTAAATTCTACTATAGATATTGAGGTAAATAATCTGAATTTAAATATTATAATTCATAATTTTAATAAACATGATAAATCTATAATGTAATATCAAATGGTTAATTTTTATATGTATGCAGTCAAAAGAAGAATCTAAAAATATGAGTGAAGTAAGAATAGTTTATATGTGTGCAGAATGTTCCAATTGCTTCCCTTCTTTTGAGGACTGTAGAGAGCATATGATTAATGTAATCATCTTAAACTGAATTTTTTTAAATGTAGCTTATTTTTATTTCTAGACAGTATGATAAAATATACTCTTTCTTAGGATCATCAATTAACAGACATTGGAAGCGATGAAGCAGGGAAAGAAAATTTAACTGATCTGACAAATCCCGATTTAATGACCGAACATGTAGATCAACCTATCGAAAATAGTAAAGTAGAACATCCAGTAAAAATCCCCAAAACATTAAGTTTAGAATATATGCGTAACAAGAAAATGATAGAATTAACGGAAAGAAATGTTAAGTATGTTATTTTATTATAAGAGATATGTTCGATAGAGATATGTTCTTTTATTTATATTTTACTTTTGTAATCTTTACAAGGTGTTCGTATCAGAGTTGTCCATACAAATTCGCTTCAGAAGAAATTATGCAGCAACATATTCTATGTCACACAGAATCTGAAACTATGACAAAATTCAAATGCAGTGTATGTCGAGATGTAAAATTTACAAAGTGGCGTCAATGTAGTTTACATTTGTGGAAAAAGCATCAAATTGGTTTGTAAAATACTGTTATATACAAATTAAAGCAATGTATAAGTAGTGTTAAAAGAATTTATATTCACAAAATTATTTTCACTTAGATATAGGTCTGTTCACTTGCAAAATATGTGAAGCTTACAAAAGCGCTACCATGGTAAAACTTTTAACACACATGAGAGTGCACAGTGATACTCGTGATTATGAATGTTCTGATTGTGGGAAATGTTTTAAGCAAGCTAGTCAATTGCGCAATCATCGTGTAATGCATTTAGATCGCAAAACCCTAGAAGTAACCCGATGGTATACCTCAAAGAAATGCGAAAAGCAGTGGTATCAACGCAGAGTACTAAAATGTTTAAAGAATCACATTCAAGCCGTGCACTCGAAACTACGTCCATATGTTTGTAATGTTTGCGGCCACTCTAGCGCCAGGAAAGCGATGTTGCAAATGCATTTACGTCAACACACGGGAGATAAACCTTTCAGATGCGAGATTTGTGAATACAAGACTGGAGACCATAACTCTTTAAGACGGCATATTATGCAACATACGGGTAAGTATACTAAAAATATGTTTTAATTATATGATTTTTACTTATGAAAGAGCGATTTGATTTTTTTACCACAGGATTTCGACCATATAAATGTCCACATTGTTCATATACTGCAATACAAAGTAGTAGTTATAAAAATCATTTAAAATCAAGGCATCCTCTACTGTCTGGCTTATTTACGTGCGACCTGTGTCTTTTTAAAACAGTGAAAAATGAAAGCTATATTCAACATGTAAGAGATCATGAAAAGGGTTTAATAAAATCTAATGTGCAGAAAAAAGGTAATACTAAAAATCTGTTAAACTGCATGCATATACTCTCTTCATAATTTAGTGGATTTTCATTACTTTACAGACAGCGAGAATGTAGAAGTCTTTCCTGGTAACATTGCAGCAGCACAATTAGTTTATAGCTGTCTGGGTGCCTTTTCGAAAGATGGAGATACATTAGAAGCTAATTTGATGTCTTCCTCAACATCTGCTGATGGTACTTCACAAACAATCACAATACAAATACCATCAAAACATCTCGAGGGTTCATTATCAACAAGAGAAAGTTTAAACAAAACTGATTCTACAATTGAGCAAGAGGATGATGAGACAATGCACTGCTTTTTAAAAATTCCTAGAGAAGAGGAAGAAAGCATAGACACTGGTGGTATAACAATACCCGCAGAACCTGAGGAAAGAAGTGTAAGAAGCATTGATATTGAAAACACCAGCATGACAACCAGTGATATTGAAGAAACAAATGTGATCGCTATTGATATTGATGCATGAAATTATACAAATAATAATTAATTGATATTAATGTCAAATTAATAAAATGATCTCCATATCCATTATTATTCTCTTGCTAGTGTCAAAGATTTTAATTATTTTTTATAATATACCATTCTTTTGTTTTTTCTGTAGTAAACATTACCGATATTGCATTTAAAATAAAATCAAAAATAAAGATCGAATAACTTAGCAATAATTCTCTTCGTAAATTATATACATAAAATCTTGAATAAGTTCTCCTTTTCACAATTTTAAAGCATATATATTATAAAATGTGCTTTTATTCTTGCAGATATATTTATTAATAATTAAAATTATGGAAATATTCTACATAAAAAATGTAATAGTCTAAATGTAAAGTAATAGTTTGAAAGATACAAAATGTAAATTACATTATCCTTCCGAGTATTACATTTTACAATAGAATTATAAAATATTTTGAATGAACAAAAATGTGTAACAAGATTTTGATTCTGATAAAACCAATAAAAACAACTGATATAACTGAAATGTAAATTTGAGAGATTTTTTTTCTTCATTCTTCTTTTAAATTATACTCTGGCCAATTCACCGTAATAAGCTGTACATGCTGTAAACCTGCCATTGAGCATATTTTGCTGAAGTTCCACCTTACCATACTTTTCAGCTAATTTGATAATCTGTAATTTTATTTATATTTGACAAATATGCAATGAAAAAGGATATTTCTTTTTTTCATACGCAAGTATTAGCTATAGGTTTGTTTGCATTGCTTGAAATTCCTAAAAATTTTTGCACTTGAAACGAGATAAATATATATTTGGATGTTGAAGAGAATGAAAGCGAAGATGCTGAGTGCAAAAAGTTCAAGCAATGTGAACAAACCTTGATATAGTTGCAATAAATTATTAATTATATTATATTAAGTCAAAATTGTTTACCTGTAGAGGATCTGAATTTCTGGGTAGGTAATAGGCCACATGTTGTGTAATTTCCTTTGCTGCTTTAAATACACTTTCCCCACCAACAGGAGACATGATATTTTCAAGATTGAACACTTTCCTTTTTATATAATCGGGACCGCCCCATGGTGGACTTAAAAATACAACATCCGCAACCAATTGTGGTGCTAACTGCAGGAAATCTCCAATAATAAATTCTATTCTATCGTCTACACCATAAATTCCTGCATTATGTCGAGCAATCTTAATTTTATTGGGATCGATGTCTATTGCAATCACTGTAAAACATAATTCATAAATGTTTTTGTTTATAAATTTTTATGTAATAGACATACCTCTTTCACATGTAAATGCAAATTGAATAGAATTGCTGCCTGCACCACAAAATGCATCAATAATTGTATCACATCTACATCTTTCTGCTATGTTCTTCGCTATTTCTTCTGGCGTTACAGAAAACCAACTTTCTGCAAGAAATATATAATATTACTATCACTTCATATATACAAAAGATATTTATAATTTTTAAGAAATATATGAAGTACCTACCACGATCTAATTTAATTCCATCTTCATATCTGCTGAAGAGGCCAAAACGTTTGATATAATATTTCCATAGCTTATAGTCATTAGCTATTTCCTTTGGGAGGATTTTATTCAATCTTTTAACCTGCTTCTTCTTCTTTTTCTTTTGCATCTTTTTTATATTATCTTCATCGTCAGAACTTGATGTGAATGTAGCTTGTGCTTTTGTATAGGAACCTTTGTCATTAGACTGTACATCGATTTCTGCAGGTATCGACGATAAATCACAGGATAAATACTTGTTAGTCTATAATCAGGAATAAGTCGTTACTAACCTCTAAATCAGCATGGGCATGTTTATATGACTGCGTTCAGAAACATCACTCGTGTGCGTACGAGCGTCGTTCTATCTTTGTTCATTCCAGTCCAGTAAATAACAAAGATATAATGACGCTCGTGTGCGCATACGTATATGTATGTGATAATTTCTAACAAATATTAGAGATATATAATTGGAAAACACTGACATTTTCAGCTATGCGATATAAATATTTAAATGATTAACCTATATATAATGTAATATTAATTTTATAATTTATTATATCAATATTTCGTATATACGTAGATCGAGCATTTGTCTTTATTTAAGGAGTGGGGGTAATGATGCACGTAGAAAAGGACATACTCTGTTTCGTGCTCCTTGCGTTCTCTCTCGCTCACACAGAGCATAGCGTGGCATAACACCCTCTTTCGTCATGCTACATGCGAGCGAGAGAGAACGCAAGGGGCACGAAACAGACCATGTCCTTTTCTACGTGCACCTCGGCTCCCACTCCTCAACACTGGGTCTAGATATACTATGTCTATGGTGATAATAATCGAAATACACATTTCACATAGCATTTCATAGAAATATACATCGCACACACATATATACGAAATATTGATATAATAAATTATAAAATTAATATTGCATTATACAATATATAAGTTAATCATTTAAATATTTATATCGCATAGCTGAAAATGTCAGCGTTTTCCAATTATGTATCTCTAATATTTGTTAGAAATTATGTTCTTTTGCTCTCTATCATGACTAGATATTTAACAATAAGATACATTTGCACAAACTATAGATACACAACTATAGATACATTAAAAAATAAACAATAGCTACAACTTATATGACATATAAAAGTATAAAATTTTACCTTATCTGTATGTTTGGTAATTATTTCTGCATTATCAAACATGGTTTTGTGCGTAGTTTTCAATCGTTTAAGTTCCGCCATTAATTGAAAACTTTGCCGCCTAATATTACGTTTCCGGTAAACAACTTCGCCTTGCAATTTTCTTTGGCTGTCATCATATTCTCTTAAGCCATAGCCCATTAATGAGAAAGCTTTTTTTACAGTTTCTAAACCATCTTCATTCTCATTACAGTTATCCTCGTGACTAAATGACAGAGAAAAAATATAAATAATAGAAATAATATAAATTAGAGTAGAATAAAAAAAGAGGAAAATAAAGAATAAAGATTTATTGTATTTTGCAAGAAAACTATTATTACTACTGCTGCTATATAACTCTTGCTTTATTATTATTAAATACATACCTTTGTTGAGTTTCTTCGTGAAATTCATCTCCATCAGAAGATTTTTGTTGATGATTATTATTGAAATTATTATTGGAAGCTATAGTTTCTGTTTTGGTTTCTGTAATTACTGAAACTTGGGCATGAGTAGTCTGTTGCTGTCCTTCATATGGTTTTTCTTCCTCGACAGTATCAATAGACTCATTCTCTTCTACCTTTATTGTTAGATTTCTCATAAGCATACCCACTGAATCTATAATTAGCCTCTTCGTCCTCGATTTATTAGATTTTGAATACAATGCATTATTCTTTTTTGTGTTTCTATTTCCAGATGAATTAACTTTACTTGATGTAGTTTTGTCAATTTGTACAGCGTCTGTGCTCTCGTCTTTTCGGTTTTCATGGATATCAGTCCCTGAAACTTCCTTGCTACTTATACTTTCTTGTTGCTGGAAGGTTACATTATTTTGTGGAAGTGCAATTGAATTTGCAATTGGTTCATTTAACTTGTTGAAATATAATTGATCACAATCTACATTGTGCTTCTTTTTATAATTAGCTATAAATAATTCATACTGTCTTTGATATTGCATCTGAAAATTCTCTTTCCACAGATGTTGCCAATATTTATCATTATCTTCTACTGAAAGTTCGTTTTCTTGATCGGAACAGCTACTGGTCATACTACTTTCAATGGAACTTGTAACAGAAGTAATGAGACTAGACGAATGAACAGAATTGGAATCGCAACTAGAACTAGTTAGCGTCATTTTGGTAACATTTGTCATGGAATCAGAAGTAGCATTTGTTTTCGCTATCGAGCCATTAATAGAGTCACATCTCGTTAATAATCTCTCGTCTTCTGCATTAGATTGTTGATTATAATTTTCTTCTATACTAAACGGGCTTAAAGGATTCCAGCCATCAGCATCTTCTGGTGATATCTCAAAATTAATAATTTTCTTCCTATTTTCATCCGCATCTTTGTCATTAACCTCTTGCCTGCCCATTTGTTCAAATGAGAAACTAATATTCGAGGAAGATATTGCCGCGACTTTTAACTCGCCGTCGTTCGAATTATTTTTATTGAAAATTCCTGCAAAGTTAGAATGTAGAAGTTCGCAGTTTTTGTGCGCTTGGTTCGGGAAACATGTATTTTGCTCAAAATATTTTTCTATGGCTACTTCATTAATCTCAGCATTCTGTAACTTTTCATCTTCTGGTATATGCACATTATTCTGAAAATAATCAGGATTGATATAATCTGCATATTTTTCAATCCAAGATGCCCAGATTAACTGCTCTCCATTTTTAGCCCAAAACTTGTCCCATGCTATATCCATTACGCTCTTATTACTTCCATAATATGCAGAATAAGGATAGCTATAAGAGTCACGATTATATTGTATAAAAGAGATGAGATCTTTGTTGTGTACTTCTCCATTTGACATAGTGATATTATCTGATAAACTTTGTGTCATTACAAGCAATTTATGTTTGCGTATGTCGCATATCTTGGATCTTGATAAATGCAAGACACACCCCTCAACGGGACAGGAAAAGAATAAAAAGCTGCACAAGTGGGTCGCTTTTCCTTCCTGTCGTTTGTGCTCGATATCTGGACCTTTCTATAATATTCTGAAGAAATATGATGATCACGACCTCCATCGTGATTTGTCTCAGAGATCGAGACGAAATAGTTGGCGATGCAAGGTTGGATCGTAGGATCAAAATTTGCTTCCGCTGTTATAAAAATGCTATTGACGAGGACAATTAAAGAGAAGAAGCAAATTATGGCAGTCTCTCTTTTTTTTTTTTTTTTTTTTTTACTGTCAGCAATTACGACATGGATTTTCCATTATCCTATTATCTCGAACGCCTTCGGAACGTATAAAAGAGGGAGGAGGGGGGAGGGGGGAGAGGGGATCGCGCTACGTAATTATCTCATTCGGATCGACATTACCGCGTTTGGTCCACGAGAATCGGAAGCGTATCGATGCCAATTTATGATATGTGTTACGTGACGTATCTTAATTGGTCAAACAACTTATTAACGTGAAGACCTTGCTCGTTGCATTCTTAAACATTTACAATTGGTGCGGAATGTGCGAGCCAAACAAGGACCCACGCCGTTTCAAAAACGACGAGATTGTTAGTTCGTAAGAAATCCTACGTATCAGCTGATGCAAATGACATTTGCATATTTTACGAATATATCTTAAGTTTCCGCATAGATCATCTAGAGTATCTACCGTATTTACTGTATCGAGAATTATACGTAATAATACGTCTGTTTCTGCGACTTGTTATTTGTTAGGAATCTTAAATAGAGCACGTCTGAAAGACGTCCCTCTCTTAAAACGTCTTTTAAGCGTTTTTATCTCTTTTATTTTTTAAAAATACTTATATCTTTTTAATTAAAAAAAACATGAGGCCAGCTACACAATTACAATATATATAATAATTATTGTTTTCATTTATATACGCGAATACTGCGATCTCGCGTTTGTTTCTCATGGCTCTCTCTTATTTTCATACTCTTATCGTTATCACCGCTGTGCTTATCAACGTAATGCTTATCAGACGTCTACCGAAACTGGAACTCTCTTGGTGATGTCATCAAAATACAAGGATTGCTCGGTTCGCTACCTTTTTAGGCCTGTCGCGAAGGAATCTCGGTCTTTATCAAGGTCACGTTCCCGATCACGGCTCGACCTTGATATCGAGATAACCAACTCCACCGCTCACGCGTGAATTATGCACGGTACCGTTGGAGACCCTGACGAGCGGAATGTCGTGGGTCGCGGAAAGATACGTATAATGTATACACGTATTCGAGCGCGTGTTTGCACGCCGGTGGAACGCGAAATATCTAGAAAAGGAAAAGGAGGAAGGACGCGCGACGATGACGTCCCGACGACGAGAAGGGAGAGGAAGCGTCTACCGATCGTAATACGAGCTTCCACTGCGTGCGAAGTCGATCGATCGAGGACACATGCGCGATTTAGAAGAGATTGTACAATGGATCGGCATTAATGATCGAATCTATGATCTCTCTTTCGCCATTGCTATCGTGAGAAAATATAATTTGGGAGGATAATATTATTAAAAACATATATTTTTTTTTTAATTGTAAAAAAAGAAGATAGCTATATGCGATGGCTAAAAATGATGGAATTAGAAAAGAAAGATGTCAAATTTAAAAAAGGTTTGTCAGGGTGTGAGAAATGTGAAAATTCTCAAGAATTCTTTTACAAATTTTAAATAGACCCCCTCCTTTTTTAAGCTTGAATATAGAGACATCAAGAACAGTTTAACCAAAATAAAGAAGAAAAAAAAAACAATGATCGTAAACATCAAAATTGTTTTCAATCAGTGACATAAGTAAGGGGCAGGAGGTGGATGCATCGCATGACGAGTACACCACGCGACGAGGTGCGGCGAAGCGTGAGGTAACGTCAGGTGGGTGGATGGTGATGGCAAAAAAGGTGGGAGAGCAGAAGTGCCAGAGAGGAGAGAGGGAGAAACGTCTCTCACCTGTGCGCATTTCGTTGGCCTACTCTCGCCACGACGGCCGGATGCTACGCGGCGATCGTCCGGCGTGTCGCGCATAGAGCTTGCTCGCCCGTCGTCAGTTGGATTATCATTTTCAATCATCACCGTAGTCTTCGTCCTCATTAGTGCTCGTGATCGTGTCAGTTGTGCGTGGTCAGTTGTTAGTTCGCGAGATTAGGTGGTTCAGGAGAGAAAGAGAGAGAGAGAGAGAGAACGTCGCGCGTGATGTTGACCACGTCGAGTGCGCGCCGACTATCTGTTCACAAGTCCGTGTTGTCAAAAAGAGAGAGAAAGAAAACAAATTGTCATAACATTCGCACCAGCCCGCTGTGCTGTCTCTAACCGGCGCGGTTCCGCTTTATGGCGCCTGGTTAACGTGCCGGCGCGAACGAGCTACAGTTAGCGCGTGATACTTGACTCTGCCGGGATCACCGGCAGGATGCTGTCAAAAAGACGTACAATCAGGCGCGGATAAATTTTTACGATTGTCAAATTGACTGTCAACGAGTCCTCTAAAATGATCTGCCGTAAGGATACTGCCGTAAGAACGTATAATAGCGACTGTAGCTCGTATTCTTCGGTTCGTTGACTTTTCCTTGATTCCAAAAGTTAAAATATAATGATCTTTAATTTTCTCGTCACATGGTTGAATTAAAATATCTATGACTGTTTGATTTTCATTTTACACCCAACATTTTGAATCTCGCAGTTATTATACATCGTACAAAGGAATTGAATATCACACGATCATACTTGGACGATGAAAATATACGAGAGCTAATGATACCTTTTATTATCACGCTAAATATTGTTATACGATGTTTGAAAGTAATTCTATCTCGCTAGGCAAATACATTCGGCATCGCGCGGTCTCATTTCATTAAACCAACGTAGTATACTCACGTGGAAAATACAAACAGCGAGCAGCCTGGTGCGACGCGATGTTGTGTATCACGTACGTATGTAAATGAACAGTTGTAGCTCGCGGACGACTCGCGGTTTGAACGATCCTCGGTCCGAGGAGAGCCGGGGCAGGAAGAGAGCGATAAGCACGAGTACGATACACGCTTCGTGATCCACAAAAAAAAAAAAAGAAAAAAATGTCGCTCTATCGATTCAGTAAGGGAGGTAGGCTGTTTGTGCAAGGCACGAGGGAGGACGACAAACGTGACGATGGCGTTTCACCCAGTTCAACGGGATCGCGCTCCGCCGACGATCTGCGAGCTATATACACAAAGCGCCGATTGTCGACCGAGGTCTTAGGTAGCGTTTCGAAATGGAGGAGAAACAGGGGAAAGGATTCACGTTGATGTCGCGCTGACAGGAACGCTCTAGGGAGAGACCTGACTGGGTGATTCCTTGACGTTTGCCGGAGGAGTCGTGACTATTTCGCGAGTACTAATTAGCAATTAGTTTAAAAGTAATGTCACCGAGAGAGTGATTGTTATCTTTAATTAATTGGTCTTTACCGAAACAATGAGAAATTATGAATAGTACAGATACAATTAAGGCTGTTTATAATTGTTTAGTGATGAGAAAACGCGATCAAATATATTTATAAAATAAAATAAATATATAGTAATAAAGAATAAAATACTCTTTAACGATCTATGAAACTCTCTCAATGGAATTATGACACTTCCGATTTTACATTGTTGCAACAATGCGCCAGTGTATCGCTAGCATCGATACACTCGGCGTGCAATGGTTTTCTCTCCAATGTTTCTGAGGGGATCTTTTCTCAACGAGATTTAATGAGCTAGCTGTTACATCATCGTGACTTAAATAAAGAGGCATGTCTACCTCGCTCAGCTAAACTCAATTGCAGTTTAATGGAGATAATTTTGCTGCTGGTAACCAAGACCGCACACCTGTAGTTGCGTGCAAGCGCGGCTCGTAAAAATCGGAAAATGATAATTTCACTCGTAGACGCATTTGTACGTAGATATCCGAACAGCGTTGTTTAATGTCAGCGCATCGTCAAATGAATCCTCTTCCAAGTTCGATCGAGCGCGAAACCGTTGCTCGGTTCAACGGTCCGTTTCACGATGGTACGCTCGCATCGCAGGTTCGTCGATCGAATCGACGAAAACGTCGAGACGCGGTGAGAACGGCACGAAGCGCATCGTCACTCGCATCGTTCGTAAAACGACGACTCTGACACGCGGCGAGGAGCGCAGCGTCGCCGAAGACTTGACGAAACGCGCTCATCCGAGGTATCTGCAGGAAGCCGCCAGTGTGTCGACGACGGCTATAACTCGGCATGTTCCAACGAAACCGAAAACCGTCCGGGTAAGCGATCCTATCGCGGAAAATTGTCTCGAGTGGTCCTTTATTACTACTAATTGCATTGTACAATGCCTTTAATTTATGTGTATACGCTCAGTTATTTTTTTTTAAATAAACAGAATTATATATAAAAAAACTGTTTTGAATAAAAGCTTAAATAACTTTTTAAATTTTGAATTATTTTTTCTCAAATGTTGCAATGTCGTTTTTTTAAAATGAAATAATATTTCTATTTCACGACAAATTTTTTTAAGATATTTTACGACAAATTCGATTATGTGCAATAATGTGAGATTTTCATAAAATTATTAATGATATTGTCATTGTTGCTTTTAAATACGAGGGGAAAAAGAAAATATCTTCAATAAAAAAAGTGTTTATTAATCATTAATTAAAATACTGTTTAAAGACAATATAATGCGATATCTCGATTATTAAACATTTCACTTTATTGCACATTATCGAATTTGTCATAAAATATCTCACAAAACTGTAGTAAAATAGATACAATATATTATTCCATTTCAGAAAAATAAAATTCATGAAAAACATTACAAAAAATATTTAAAAAATTTTTTTAAGCCATTATGTAAATTTCCTAAAACACACACACACACAATAAAATTTATTCAAAACATTTTTTTTATAAAACTCTTTTATTAAAAGAAACTGAGTATATACATTTAAACAAAACAGTGTATAATCGATGGAGAAGGCTAATATTGCAACAATTAACAATTTTGATTTAACTATTGGCAATGTCTACGGCAAGTACCTATATTTGGTAAGCGTAGCTGAAAGTAAGGCAAGCACGATAATGTTTCCATAAATCTTTCAGAGAGCTGGGAAAGAATCCGTCTCGTAAAAGCACCCGATTTAAACGCTCTCCCAAAAGAAACACTCTCTCTCGTCGTAACGGACGCGTCGCCTTAATTAGGTTTAGAACGCTTACAGCGGCCTGTTTCGCGGCATCGCTCCCGCATTAGCTCTATTACCTCTATTCTGTTCTTAATCCGTTATTTCGCTTCTATGAAATTAACACTCGCAAGAGAGATATATATTATTTTCCTTAAGTTAGACGGACGCGTACGGGACGTTAATTGTAGTGGCATATGAAAAACGAAAGTCGGCGAAAATGCGGTTTCTACTTATTTGTCGATAGCCGCTTTCGATGTTACTCAACGCAACGACGATAGACGAGATTCGCGAGGATCAAGTTTAGAAGACGCGATAGCCGATGTCTTCGATATACTCGTTGAAAGTGTGTTCATTTATGGCAATCAATGTACGATAAATTAGGGTGCCGATTTCCTGGAATTGTCAAAGATTTTTTTTTATACCTGGAGAAATCGGGGGAATGATCGTGGAATTTTATTGGGACTTGGGGAATTTTTTAACAAATTTTCTCTCTTTGATAATCTTGTTATCTCATATTGTTAACAATCGGTGAGCCAAATGAATTATAGTATTTAAGATATATATTATAAATATATATCTATCTTTGTTTATATATATTCAATATCTTAACGAAAAATTGAATATACAGTACATATTCTTTGTTGTAATTTTTAGTGATAAAAAAAAAAATGAAAATATGCAAATAAAAAATAAAAAAAAAATTTTTTTTAAATATTCTGTTTACCTGAAATTTTGAACAAAAATATCTGGAAGATCAGAAAATTTTCAGAGAATTTTTTACAAGATTTGAATGGATACTCTGATTTAAAAAAAAAAAAAAAAAAAAAAAAAAAAAAAAAAAAAAATGGAGTTACCTCGACGAAGAATTTACATCGGCATCCTTTCGCAACCTGTTGCTGCGAATTGCATAGGTTGGGGAAACAGATGACACAGTCGGCTGTGCTCATCCGAATAACGCATATCTCACACGCGTAAACTCGAGAAACCGCGATGACCCGAATACTAACGC